>NC_086292.1:26285567-26585567 GCF_963924245.1 Chroicocephalus ridibundus
GGATGGCCGGCACCCATGCTGGGAGGAGAGATGCTGCTGGGGGTGAGGAAGAAGAGGGAGGTGATTGGGGTGGTGGGGGGTGGTGGGGGTGGTGGTGGGGCTCCCATAAGGGAGCCTGCATCCGAGCAGTGACACAAATACGGACGGACAGACACAGAGCATGTAAACAGGCACATGGGGAGACCATGTGCTGCTCTGCTGCCGGCGGTTGGAGAGCACGCCCGGAGCAAAGGCACACGCCAGCCGGAACGCACACGCAGCCGCACAAACACACACACACACACGCCGAGTTCTCCCACGGGGGATCTTTCCAGCCTTGCCTTCGTTTCCTGGAGTGCTCAGAAGGAAAAGACACAAAAAAAAAAAAAAAAAAAAAGGTGGGGGGGGCAGAGAGTGGGAGGCTGGAGAGGTGAACCACACCGCCCGGTGATGGGGATGGCTTTGTACATCGCGCTAAAAATAGTCCTGGTGATAAAGTCGGCGGTGGAGGGGGAGGAGGTGCAGGCGCTGCACAGATGCTGGCCAGGGCTGCCAGGGCTTCGCAAGCCCCCATGCATCAATGGCCGGAGCAGAAGGAACCTCGTTGGGTCATAATTAGAGCCAGTAATTTGCCCCAAGCAGCGCAGAGGGAATGAAGCAGCAGGAAGGGGGCCCATTGACCCCCCCCCCCCCATCCCCCCCATCCTCCGGGGATGGATACTTTGCAAACCTTGGGAAATGGGAAAGCAGTAAGCGCTTGCCGCAGCTGGAATTGTGCTGGGAACAGCTGGGGGGGGGGCGGGCTCTGGTTCCCTTTGCAACGAGTCTGAGTTTTCATTTGTTTAGAAGAGGAAGGCTGTCGGGGGAAGGAGGAGAAGGCAGGCTGGGACATGGGGAAGAGCTGAAGCCAAAGGCAGGAGCCCCGCTGGAGAAGGGAGAGGGTACCTGCAGGGAGCGGAGGGAGCCAGGGCCAGCGCTGGACTCGATGCCCTGGGGTGAGCCCAGTGAGCCTGTTCGGGGAATGGGGTAGGTGGAGGGGCCTGCAAGGTGAATGGCTAGGGAAGGAAAAGCAAAGCACGCGTGGCTTTAGAAATTGTCCTTTCACCTCCTGCGGTGTCGGCGCCGGTCCCCGAGCCCAGCTGGTGCCTTCCAGCGGGCACCCCAGCCCAGCCGGCGATGCTGAGCTCTACTCCAAGCTGGCACCCCGACCAGCGGTGCCGTGGGGAGAGGCAGGAGGGCTGCCAGAACCCGGAGGCTGAGTTTTCAGGAGCTTTTTAAACTCCCTGTCTCTGTCCTCCTGGCACGCCATGTGGCAAATGCAGAGGCAAGGTCCCTTTGTGCCAGGGTACGGGCACCCTTGGCGTTGGGCGGCAGCAGAAATCGCTCCCTGCCTCCTGCCGCTGATGAGTCACACTGTGAACTTGAGGCAGGATGGGAGCTGACACGACTGGGCCCAGTGCCCGTCTCCTCGTCGCCCACGGGAGGAGGAGGAGGAAGAGGGGGGACGTGTTGTGCAGCCAGCACCCGAGAGCCACAGTAGCCCCTGGGTGCCATAGAGGAGCCGGCAGCCCATCCCCTCTGCCCACGCTGCTGCACAGGCTGCCCGTCCGTTCGCACCTGATGGAAACAGCCCCAAAATCCCTGGGGAGGCATCACCCAGTGGCGTACGGGCTGTCCTCGGCTATGCATCGCTGGGCGGCAGCCCAAAGTGGGGGCCACGGAGACAGGAGCAAACAGCCCTCTTTGAGGGAAACTGAGGCACGGCCACCGGTGGCAGTAGGGGCTTGGCAGGGTGAAGGTCAGCTTTTCCCAGTGAGGAACGGGTAGAGCCCTTCCGTGGGGCGCAGGGAAAACTGTTCCCTGTGGATTTCTCACAGATGACCTCTCTTGACATCCTCCAAACACACCCGGAGGATGCTGAGGATGTCGGTACAGCCCTGAACCGCCCCCACCAAAACCCTCCTCTCCTGCCCATGGGACCAGGCACAGCCCCAGCGATCACCAGCATGGTGCCATTTGGAGAAAAAACCCGAAGGTCTGAAGGAGTTTTGTGTCAGGTTTTCTCCCCTTTTTTCAATGGCTGGCAGGGCTCCATCGACCAGCAGTACCCCGGGGCAAGGGGGACCAGAGGGGACAGGAGGAGGGCCCGGACCAAACATTCCCCCCCCCAACCCCGCAACCCCCGCTCGCTGATGTCAACCATCACATGAAGATGCCGGGTATTTCTCACTGTTTCAAAAGCCACGTTTCTTGCAGGCTTTGCCTGTAAACTACTTTAATCTTCGTAAGCCTGAAAAGTAAATCTGCTTATATGGCTGCAGGAGCACTGGGCCCGGGGGTGGGGGGGAGGATGCGGACAAGAGGAGGTGGGGTTAGTCCGGGGGGAAACGAAACCCTATGGTGGATGAAGCCCCATCACCCTCCTCCGGCATCGTGGGGGGGTTCTCAGGGGAAGGGGATCGGGAGCACACATCGTGAGCCCCGCACATCGTTTAACGCTGAATAATTCTCCCTTGGATGCAGGGAACTATTTTAAACGTGCTGAGCCCCGTGTGCCAGACACCACCTCCGCCCGACAGCCTTCAAGAGAGCAGGGACGCCGTGGGGACACCTGCTTTGGGTGTCTTTCGCCCCTCGGCTGGGACAAGCAGGGCAGGGAACGAGGTCCACCAGGTCCAGGGATCAGCCCCCAGATGGATCCCCAGATCTTCCCCTGCCTGGTCCAAGCAGCTCCAAGGGTGGAAGATAAAGCCCACCTTAAAGGGGAGCTTTGGCATCACTTGGCAGCGTCATCGCTGTCACAACCTCGCCAGTTCTCATGGCAGGGATGGAGCCAAGCGATGCCCAGGCTTCTCATCCCAGCTTGGTGGGGACACGGGCCAGGGATAGTGGGGACTGTCCCCACCTCATCCCCTGCCAGAGTATCCCAGGATCCCCAGGGCACCGTGTCCCACCCCCCCACCCCACCCCGCCACGGCTGCATCCCACGGGAGCAGAGCCGGAGACAGAGGGGCAGGGAGGCGGGATGTGCCGTGTCCGTATGGAATGTTTTTTTTTTTTTTTTTTTTTTTTTTATTACAGTTTTAATCTCACAGTCGGTAGCATTACATGAGAATAAAGCACTGGACAGGACTGGAAAAAAAGGCCTCTGGAGACAGCATGCAAACATTGCAACGAATTTAAAGCAAAACAACCCAAAAAAAAAAGCGTCTCGCGGGGACGCGGCCGTGCTCTCCCGACTGGGCAGCGAGTCCAGCGTCTCCCCTTTAACCATCACTTCTGTCGCTGGGGTTTCCTTTTCATATGTCCGTTTCATTGGCTTGTTTATTTTATTATTATTCTTCTTTTATTAACCTTCTTCTCTCTCTTTTTTTTTTTCCTTTTTTTTTTTTTCTTCTTTTAATTACATTAAAAAATAAGATTCGTACTTTAGTAAAATGCCCAGTGCTCACCTGGGCCCTGCTTGAAATAATAAAAAACAACCAAAAAAAAAAACCAACAAACAAACAACAAAACCCCCCCAAAACTGAGGAAAAAAAAAACCACCCCAAAAAATAATAAAAAAAAGAGCCTGGGAGACCAAAAAAACCCCCAAAACCTTAAAAAAACCCAAACCAAACCAAAAAAAAACCCCCTCATTTGGAAGTTTGGAAGCGACCGGGAGAATTGGAGGTGGCAGGGGGTGGGGGGCAGCACCCCCAGGGCTCCTTCCCGGCTGCTCCTGATGCCAGGGCCGGGCAGGGGGGATGCCCACACCCCGGCGTCCCCCCAAACCCCAGCGTGGGTCCCCTTCAGCTGCCGGGGTGGGTGAGCCCCCCCCAGCTCCTCCCCCACCCCGGCCTCACAGGTAGAGCTCCTTCTCTTTGATATGCACTAGCTGTTCGCGGAGCTGGTGGAAGGACGGCCGGTGGCCGGGGTCCAAGGTCCAGCACTTCTTCATCACCTCGTAGACAACAGTGGGGCAACCATCAGGAGCATCCATCTTATAGCCCTTCTCCACGCGGGGTACCACGTCCTTCAGGGGCTGGGGATGGGGGGACACAGGGGATGGGTTTCAGGATGCAGAGAGGGGGGGTTCAACCCCCCCAGACAGGGGCTGAGCCCCCCCAGCCCCGCCAAAAACCCAGCTTGGAGGGAAGGTAGGTGGTCCTCACTTACGATTCTCGGATAAGGCACTCGCCCGAAGGAGTAGATTTCCCAGAGAAGGATCCCGAAGCTCCACACGTCCGACTTGGTGGAGAATTTCTGGAAGCGGGGAGAGATGCTCCGTGAGCGAGCTCAGGCAGGGATGGGGGTGAGCAGATCTTCACCACCCTCAGGGCAGCTGGTTTTGGGGGTCAGACAGTGGGAACTGGGGCTCAAGCACCACCTCTAGGTGGAAAATTTGGGGAAAACGTGTCCCCTTCCTCCAGCCTCCACCACATCCTCGCAGCCTGGGGACCCCCCCCTCCCTCCGCTCACCCACCTTTTCTCTAAGTGCTTCTGGCGCCGTCCACTTCACTGGCAACTTCCCCGTGTCCTGCGTGGAGGAGGCTTCCTTGGTCAGCCCAAAATCGCTGACCTTGGCGATGTTGTCCTCGGAGACCAGGACGTTCCTCGCCGCCAGGTCCCGGTGGACAAAGTTGTTGGCTTCCAGGTACTCCATGGCTTCACAGACATCTCTGGTTGGGGTGGGGGTCACAAGGTTAGCGAGGTGGCCCCAAAACATTGATGGATGCAGGTCAGGCTTGTGAGCATGGCCAACCCTCGGTGACTTGCCCCCATACTTACAAGGAGAACTTCAGCAGGCAGTCTGCACCAAGGACCGACCGCCCGCGTGACCGTAGGTAGTCTACTAGGCTGCCCTGGAGGGATGGAGATGGTGCCATCAGGGTCAGCGTCCCACCCACCACCCCATCCCATGTGGGGCAGGCCCCAGGGGTGATGTCCCCCGCCTTGTAGGGCAGGATCCGGGGACAATGCCCCTCCCTTGGAGCCAGTGATGAGACGTGCAACGGCACTGCTACCTCCAAACACCACGGTGGCCCCAAGGAGATGCCACCCAAGCTGGGACGACCCAGCTGGGTCTGCCAGGGTGAAGCCCTGGGAGCCTGGGGGGACTATGTGGGGGGCAGAACAGGAGGGCAGGTGCCTGGGGCGAGGGTCTCACCTTGGCCATGTACTCGGTGACGATGTAAAGGCCGCTCTTCTCCTCCACGATCACCCCCAGGAGCTGCACCAGGTTGCTGTGCCGGAGCTGCCTGCGCAGGCGCAGGAGGGCTCAGGGTTTTGAGGAGCAGAGGGGCCTCCCGCAGTCCCCACAGGGCATCGGAGACCACCCCCCCTCACCCCCATTGCATCGTCCCCCCACCCCGGCTAACACTCACGTCATCACGGACGCCTCCGCCAGAAAGGCTTGCGCTGTGGCATCGTTTTTAATGCACTTCACGGCGACTTTGTTCCCCCGGTAATCCCCCAGCATCACGTCTGCAGGCCAGGAGAGACAGGCATGGGAGGGGCAGGGAAGCATCCCGGCCTCCCGGTGTCCCACCATCACCCTGAGGGGGGCTGCAGTGGAGCCCCCCACCCCCTCTTAGGGCCACCGCCGCGCTGGGGACGCGGGGCTCACCTCCGAATTCCCCTTTGCCAATGATCTGCAGCAACTTGAGGTCCTTCATGTTGAGGGCCCAGCCACCTGTGGGTGTGGAGGGGGTAAGGAGAGAGTGAGGGGGGGTCTGGGGGGTGCCCCCAGGAGCCCGGGAAAGGACCACGGCCACTCACTGCGAGAGAACTCGTCCTGTGCTGCCACCGTCCCCTCCATCACCTTCGGTTTGATGAGGCGGGTGCAGAGCCCGTCGGCGTCCGTGGTGTAATGCTGCGGGGGGAGAAGAGTCAGGTAAGAGGGAGACCCGCTACGAGGGGTGTCACAGCCACAGGGGACGGGTGGTGGTGCGCGGGTGACACCCTGGGGTGGGGGAGTCCCTGCCAAGGCGATGCTGGGCTCTGGCATCCCACCAGGTGGCAGCACAAGGCCGTGGATGGGACCGGTGTGTGTGTGTGGGGTGCCTCTGTCCCTCCTCCTGGTCTCTCCATCCCCTTCGCATCCTACCCCTGTCCCACCCGCCGGGTCGGTCCCCAGCAGCCCCAACCCACAGGGCCAACAGAGAAGGTCCCACCCCACCTCTTGGGCTGCAGACCTGCAGCCCCCCCGCAACGCTCTTACCCCTCCGTCCCCTGCCGACCCCGAACCTACGGTCCCCGAACCTACGGTCCCCAGGCTGGCCGAGGGGGACGGGAGCGGTGGCAGCTGCCTCGGGCAGGTGGGACCTCACCTCCACCAGCTGCATGAGGTTTTCGAAGTAGACCTCCTCGTCGATGCTCAGCTTGCTGGAGGAGTAGATGATGCGGTAGTGCTCCACCTTCCCCTCGCAGCTGACGCACAGCGTGTAGTCCCCGGGGTAGTTGGTGCTCTCCCGTACCAGGAAAAGCCCCGTCTCGGGTGGGTACAGCAGCCGCTCCGCCTGCTCCCGCGTGATCTTCCCGTGAAACCACCTGCAACGGGACACGCAGGGCAGGTCAAGGACCGGGGTGGGGGATGCGCTGGCCCAAGGGCTCGGACCCCCGTGGGACCACGGAGGGGGCTGTGGTCGAGGGCGATGGGGACGTGGAGGAAGCCTTGGTCCCTGCCTGCGCCGGGCTGGCCTGCCCATGCTCCTCCTTGCTGCCTCCATCCAGCCCACGACACAGCTCCTTCCACGGCGCCCTGCTCCCCTCCTCCTGGTCCCCAACCCAGGACTCAGCCCCTCCGCACACCCTTGGGGGCCTTCCTCCCCACAGCTCCTCCAGACTGGGGGTCACGGGTGGCTCTGGGACACAGCAGGGACATCAACACCATCCATCTGCCTGCCTATCTACTCTCCCTCCCACGCAGACCCTGTTCTGACCCCCCCGCCTTCTTCCTCCCAGCAGCCTTTACAACCACAAGTTTGAGTAAAAGACCCATTTTCCAACGCAATCCAACCGTCCATCATCTTCCCGGCTCCAAAGGTGCTCAGAGCTCTCCCCCAGCAGCAGCAGGTCCCCAATCAACGCTGCTGGGAAAGCCCAAGCCCTTCCCCTTCGGCTTTTCAACCTCGCTGGGCCTGGAGAGGGATGTCGCTTCTCTTGGGACATGGGGTCAACAGGGTCTTTGGCCCGATACAGCGGGGATGCTCCAGACCCAGCCAGCTCCCCCCAAATTCACCTCGGCAGGGTCCCCCAGGAGCAGCAGCTGGGTCCCCAGCGGATACTCACGGCATGAGGCTGAGCTTGATCCCAGCTTTTACTCCTTCCCGCTTCTGCACGTAGTTAGCGGGGATGATGCCCTCCCGGCCCACCTTGTTCTTCGCCTTGTACCAGTTGGGATCCTGCGGGGACAGCGGAGATGTCACCAGGAGCCTGTGGTCCCTGGAGATGGCAGCATCCCACCAAAGGCGCCCATGGGGGCTGTCAGCGCTGCCTCCTTTCCCAGGCATGTCCCCAAGCATCCTGGCACCTCCTGCCTGGCCGCAGAGGGTCGGGGGGGTCAGTGCTGAGGCCAGCAAAACCCGACACTGGTGGCCCCGTGGGGGTCACTGTGATCTCCTTCCCAGGCCGCCGGGCATCCCAGAGCCACCCACGGCCTCTCTGGTTTTCTCCCCGCCCCCGGCGCCGAGCCCAGCATCGCTCCCTCATAGTGAGCCTCTCCCCTCCCTCCTCCTCCTCCCGGGAGGCACTCGAGAGCCTTACCTTTCAGAGAAACCTTAACTAACGAGGCCGTGAATTAATTAACCGACCATGCGGCCCCATTCCTGCCCTTGCTGGCTCTGTGGGACTTCCAGTGGGACAAGGGGGTCCCACCGGCATGGCTAACGCAGTGCTACAGGATGCAGGGATGCTCCCAGCATGCCGTGGAAATCCCGGCATGGGGCGGGGGGGTGGGGGCAGCAGCAGTCCCGGCGGGGGGGCGGTCCGTGGGCAGGTGATGGCCTTACCTTGGTGACAGCGACAATGGTGAGGACGTCTCCTTTGCTAAAGGGCAGGTCCTGCTCGGCGGTACCGTGGAAGTTGTACTTGGCGATACATTCTGTACCGGACGGCCAAACAGCCTGGCCAGGGAGAGAGGGGGAACGGCATCAGAGCCCCGCTGGGCACGTCTCCCACCCACGGCCCTCCCCCCCACCACCCCCGACCCACGGGGACCAGCCCCATGGGGGATGCGGGGCTCTCCTTCCCCTGATGCAAACCCAAGCAGAAGCAGTTTGGGAGACTTTGGGGCAGCCCTAGGATCTCAGACAGTGGTTTTCAGCTGGGATGGGGGCAGGGTGGGGACACACACAAAACCGCAGGTCCTGGGCTTCTCTTAGGGGCACGGGGGGGGTGGGCACAAATGACCCCACGTCCCTTCTCAGCCCTAGGGCCACCTCTGAAGCAGATGGAGAGGCTGGAGATGCCGCTCCATCCCTGCCTCTCCTCCCTGCCCGGTGCTTACCTGCATCCCTGACATCTTCTCAGGAGGTTGAGGCGCTGCGAATCTCACAGGGGGGACGCGTCACTTGGTACCATGAGACCTGGAGGGGGACAAGACGACTGAGAAGCGGGCATGGCAGGGAGGGCTGCGTAAGGGTGACGCTCAGGGAGCGGCCCCCGCCCCGATAAAGGACGCCCCCCGGGGCCACGTGAGCATCTCTTCTGCCACCAAGAAGGGAACAGGTCCTGTCCGAGGCGCTGCTTCCGAAATGTCCCCAAACCTGGTGGAAGTGGGAGCTCTGGGTCCCCTCGGCAGCTGGGGACCGGACTGTCACGGAGCTGCTCACCTGGATTATTATAAGGTATTTGCATGGATACAGCTTCTTAGGAGCGGAGGCTTTATGTGCTGTGTGGCCACCGCAGCATCTGCATCAACCATCCAAGGGATAAAACCAGTAGGGTACAGGGGGGGTGGAGACGCGCAGGGATGGGGAAGGGGCAGAGACAACCTCCAGGAGCAGCTGGAGCCCGTTCCCCAACCCAAGGTGGCTCCTGCACCATGGGAACCAGCTGTAAGCGGCTTCAAACCCTCTGCCTGGCATGCGTACGGCTGCCTCTGCCTTGCAAAATCCCCCCTGCAAAGCCTCCTCCACCCATGTCTGGGGGCTGCCGGCAAGGGGGATCACGGTCCCTGTGGCACCAATGGGGAAACTGAGGCACAGGAGCGGCAAGGGGATGCGGCCGGTGACGAGCATCCCAGTCCCTTCCCCAGCAGCAGCAGGGGCTGCACAAGCTGGAGCCCCCGCTCTCCCACGGCGCCTGCTGACCCATGCGCGGAAACATCCAGCCCTGGGAGCTTCCCAGGCCCGGGATCCAAAAGAAATCAAAAATAAATCTACTTCCTGCAGGATAAAACCCATCGGCACTCCAAGACACAGGGGCTCCTGCCGACTCCTAAATCCCAGAGGGATGCACTGACCGGGGGTGCCGTGCTCCCCCCTCAGCAGCGCCCCGGCCTGGGGTCGCATCCTGCTCCGGTGCGTGGGAGGGGAACAAACCCGGCTTTATTCTCCCCGCTCTGACCCCCTGGGGAAGAGATGAAGTCACCGGCCCTGGCATCAAACCCGGCTTTCTTGGGCCGGGGCGTTGGGGTCGGGCCGGGCTGGGCTGGGGGGCACAGAGCGGGATGGGCGGGATGCAGGCAGAGCATCCCCACCCGCCCACCCCAAAAAACCCACCCGGGCGTTTACGAATTGATTGGGGTCCACCAGCAGCCACCGCTCCCAGCCCTGGTGTCAGCAGCTCAACGTATTTCGGGAAAGAGGAACCGAAACGAGGGGCAAGGCCAGAGACAGGAGGAGGAAGAAGATAAGGGGCAGAACCGCGGGGAGGAAAAGAGCGGGTGCAAACACAGCCCCATTTCCACCGCAGCCGTGCCCAGACCCCTCCGGAAAAGGCGTCACGCTGCCACCACCTCCCTCACCTTCCCCCAGAGTGGGGACAGGCCACCAGTGGCTTTCTTTTTGTCATCAGAGAGGAGAAATTGAGGCTCCAGGCTCTCACCCCACACAAGGAGTTTGGGGACCCGAAGCTGAGCGCTGGGGTTTCCAGCGACACCCATCACCGCAGTGTCTGAGTCAGTTTTCTTCCCAGCCAGCCCCGAGGGTTGCTGATGAAGAAAAACCTCTCGAGATGGCACCTAAACCCAACACGATGGCAACCACGAGCCTGAGGACGCTGCCACAGAGTTGGCCAGGACCCATGGGAAAGCAGAGCAGAACGATGCTGGACCGCAGAGCATCAGCCGGGGATGCAGCCCCCCAAAACTGCTGATTTTCGGTTAAATCCTGGATTTACACCCGGTGTAGAGCCAAAACTTCAGCCAAAGGTCCAGATACCGCCAGTCCGAAAGGCAGCCCGGGAAAAACAGGGGATAAACTATACCCCTCCATCAGTCCCTAGAGGGATACAGCTAAAGTCTGGAAGGAGCTAGTTGAGGAGAAAGTGTCCCCGTGTCCCTGCGGAGGGAATTTCCCACCGCTGGGAAATTTTCGGCCCCGTTCCCCATCCGTGAAGGATGCTGAACCGGAGCCGGTCCTGGGTGTTGCTCAAGGAGCCACTCGCTCATCCCTGAAGGGCTGAGTCAGCGCTTCCCACCGCTCTTCTTTTAAAAGAACCCAAGGAGAAGAGAAAGCAGAAAGGCTGGGGGTTTCAGTGAAACGTGGCTCCGGCTGGAAAATCCTGGCCGAGCTTCGGCCACCGGGGCCGGGTCGGGATGCTAGGGAGCATCACCCGGGAGGGATGCCCAAGGCTCCATCCCAGGACCGCAGCCCATCTGGAGGTTGGAAAAGCCAGTCCCGAAGGCTGGTTGTTTGGGCTTTCAGCTCACAAAAAGTCACCGGCATTTATATTTTATAAATGCAGAGAGGATACAAAATTTATAGCCTGCCTTCAGGCTTCCGAGCCTTTATAAAGAGTATTTTTTTTATTCTTTTTTTCCCCCCCTCTTTTAAAGAGGAAACTGTCCCAGCGAGCAAACCCCGCCAAGAGGAACACGCTCCAGCCAGTCCCAGCATTTTTACCTTCCTGGGCCGTGGACGTTCGCGGCGTCAAATGGTGGCATTGTTATAAACATACCACAAAAAATTTGCTTATCAGTTTTTAGAGGGGGAGGCAGTTAATGGCACCAGGAACTGCCCTTTGCAGAGACTCTGATGCCCCCTTCTCTATTTCTTCTCCCTCCCGCGGGTGATTTTTAAGCAGCAGCCTCAATTTTTTATTTTTTTTTTAATTTTTTTAAAAAATCGTTACCTAATTTCTGCCTCAAAGGTGAGCCTCTCCGAAGAGGAGGAAACCACCCCCCCCCCCCGCCCCCAACCCTGAGAGCACTGAGCTCCGGGGCCGCTGCCAACCGTCCCCCCGAAGGCGCCACTGCTTTGCGGTGGCCTCATGTGACAGCCAGCAGTTCCTGCCGAGCGCGTCACCCGCCGTCACCCCAACCTCGTGCCCGCGTTCGCTTCCACCAGCCGGGCTCGTATCCCTATGGGATGCCGGCTTGGGAGAAGGATGTAGCGACGCTGGCGTGGATACAGAGCCTAAAGTGCCGGAGAGCCCTGGGAAAACGCTGATGTCGCCCCTTCTCTCCTAAAGCAGAAGTGCTTCCGAAAGGAGGATGCGGAGCAGCAGAAGTCAGCTTGAAAAAAATACATATTCATTAAAAAAAGCTCATTGAAAAAAGGAATTTAAAAAATTTAAAAAGCCCAACCCATTCAGCAGAGCCCAGTGCTAGGTTGGCCTATTTTCAGCCCTGCCAGGCGAGGGGTTCGCCCCCCTTGGAAACTCCCCATCCCAAAGGAGGGGCTCAGGGAAGCAGCTGGAGCGTGCAGGGGATCCACCAGCCTTTTTTTTTTTTCCGCTGAAAACCGCCTCCCCTTTCCTCCCCACCTTCTGCCCGAGCATCCTTCGAGCTGCTCTGCCCAGGCACCCCGGTGAGGAACCTCGGCCGCACCTCCAGAAGGGCTGGGACACGTGCTGGTCCCCATCACCTCCTTCCCAGCCCTTCTCCTCCTGGATTTCCCCCCGGGAAGCCCAGCTCGGCAGGGCAAGGATGGCGGGTACCTTGGCCACCTTGAGAATCCAAAAGGCATCAGGAAAACGAGCCGGGGGAAACCTTTCCTCTCCTTAATCACTGGCATTTCCTCCTCCTGCCAAAATCCTGCTGTGCCAAACCTGCTGGCGGGCTGGAACCGGCGCCCCAGGGGGGATTTTGGGACCCCCAGACGGAAGAGCACCAGCTAAGGAGAAGTCTATTTTAAATAAAGTTTAGTTGTAGACAGTAGGAAAGCTTCATTCCCGTTGGAAATAGGTGTGCGGGTGCCATCCGCATCCACCCTGCTCCGCTCATCCGTCACCTCGCCCGCACTGAACCATCTCCCGACACCCAACAACCACCCGAGTTTCTTTAAACTTCAAAAAAACCCAACCCCAAAAACAGGCAACATCCTCGCCCTCTCCAAAAGATCTTATCGCCTGTTATTACAAGCTAACACCTACGATTACTCTAATCGAAAGAAAAACGTTCCTCCTTTATCGCATCAGCGAGCTGGCGGCACTCACAGGGAGGGTTTGCGCTGCTGCTCCCCCGACCCAGCTTCAACTGGGTGCCCCGCCGGGGGAAAAGGGGCACCTCTTCCATTTTATTTTATTTTTTTCCACGTTTTTATTTCTTTTCAAAAGAAAAAAAGAGAAGATGCTGCTATTCGGACCGCAGAAGGTGCCTGGGGGATAGTGGGCAGCAGGTGGAGGCCTGGAGATGCTGCTCCTGGCCACCCCATCACTGAGGGGTTTTCCTGGTCCTCCTCTTTCCTACAAAAAAAACCTCATCGGGGTGATTCTTTTTTTTTCCCCTCCTCGTTACCCCACAAATGGCCCCGGCATCCCCATCCCAGGTCCCAGCGGGTGTCAGGGCATCCCTGGGGACGAGCACGTGGCACGGAGAGGAGCAGCGGCCAGTAGATGCTACCAGGATGGAGCTGAAAAGTGGGTTATTTTGCAAACACCCACCCAAAATCGAAAAGATGGGGGGGAGGCAGCGGCAGCAGGGCGAAGCGCACCCCAAACACCCCTGGGATCCCGGGGTGTCGGGGGGGGGGGGCTTCTCCTGGTGCTGCTCCCCACCACCAGGCTTTGCTCCATCACCACCGTCCAGCGGATGCTCAAGGAGGGAGGGGAAGACGGGGACCTCCCCCCGGGGGATGCTCCCCACACCTCCTGCATCCCTCCGCTGCGCTACCACAGATCCCAGCACCCGCTCGCCACCTCACCAGGATCGGGATGGGCTCCCATGGGAAAGTGGGGGTACCAGATCCCCTCTGTCCTGGGAGGAAGGCAGCTGTCCCCCTCCTCCTGCTGCTTCCCCAGCCCTTGCACCTTCAATATAAATATATATTTTTATTTTTTTTTACTTTTTTTTTTTTTTTTTTCGCACGATGGCACAGCCCCTTTCGCTCTCGATAAACCTACATGCAACAGCCGTGGCTATAAATAACCCGTCGCCGCGTTATTGACCCAAACTAACTAAACAAGTAATAATAATAAAGAAAAATTAATAAATAAATAAACACATTTCGCTGCCAGCCCCTTTTGATGCCCGGACCCAGCTTCCCTCCTTCCGCCCCCAACCGCTCTCAAAAAACCCCCGCCAGCAGCTCGGGGACCAAACTGGCCCCAGCTTTTGTACGGGATGGGGATGGAGGCAGGGAGGGGGATGCCGGCTAGCGGGTTTGGGGGTCAGGCAACGGCACCCCCCACCCCATCCCCAGGAGGAGATGGGGATGCTGCTGGGGGGTGGGGGGTGTCCCTCACTCTCTCCATCACCGGTGCAGGGAGGATGCGCCCCCCCGCCCCACCCCGGGGGTCCCTGGGGACAGTCGCTGAGCGGGAGGCTAAGCGGGGGGGTGTGGGGTGGGGTGGCATGGAAGCGGCCCGTGATGGGGGGGGGTCACCCATCATGTTTGCCCCCCCCCGCCCCCGCATCCCCCATTGTCTGCGCTCCGCCGCGCTCCCGGCCCCGCATCCCCCAAACACGGGTGGGATGCGGAGGATGGAGTGGGGCGGGGGGGAAGATGTCGAGCAACCCCCCCCCCCCGCGGTGTCCCGTTGTGTCCCCCCCCTCCCTGTCCCCTCCCCGGGCAGCGGGTCGTTCCCCCGGTACTCACCTCCCTCCGGGCAGGGGGCTCAGCCCGCCGCCGGCTGCTCCATGCGGCGCTGCCGGGGGCCTCCGGGGGGCGGGGGGGGGGAGATGGGGGGGGCCGGGGACACGGCGGGGGGGGGGGGAGGGGGGGGCGGAAGGGGCGGAGGAAGCCGGAGCCGCCGCCGCCGCCGAGCCCGGTGCGGGGGTGTGAAAGGGGGGGGGTTGTGTGAGGGGATTTGGGGAAGGGGAGGGGGGGGAGCGGGGCGTCCGCCGCCCACCGGGGTGCGGGCGGGGGGCGCGGGGCGCGGCGGGGCCTGCTGGAAGGAAGCGGCGGCCGGAACCGGAGCGGCCCCAGCAGCGCGCCTGCGCCGGCAGGGCCCCGGGGCCGGCGAGCGGGGCGGGACGGAGCGGGGCCGCCACCTGCCGGGCACCGCCGCACCGGCAGCGGGAACCGCACCGGGACACGCACCCGGCACCGCGGCACCCACCGGCACCCACCACCTGGGACCCGCACTCGACACCGGAACCCCCCACCACGATCCGCACCCGGCGCCGAGATCCCCCACAGGGACCCGCGTCGGGAACCGCAACCGCCACCGGGACCCGCCACAAGGACCCGCCACCGGGACCCGCACCCGCCACCGGCACCCCCCACCGGGACCCGCACCTGGCACTGGGACGCCTCACTGGGACCCACACCTGCCACCAGGACCCAGCACCGGCACCCGCACCTGGCACCGGGACCCGCACCAGTGACGGAAACCGCACCCTCCACCGGGACCTTCACCCGCCACTGAGACCCGCACCAGGACCCGGCACTGGGACTGGCACCGGCACCGGCAACAGGACCCCCCCACGGGGACCCACACCCGCCACCGGCACCCCCCACCAGGACCCGCGCCTGGCACTGGGACCCCTCACCAGGACCTGCACCGGTGACGGGAACCGCACCCCCCAGCGGGACCCTCACCTGCCACTGAGACCCGCACCAGGACCTGGCACTGGGACTGGCACCGGCACCGGCACTGGCAACAGGACCCCCACCACCAGGGCCCGCACCCGACACCGGGACCCGGTACCGGCAACAGGACTGTTAATGGGACTGGCCCGGAGCCGTGCTGCCCTCCCACAGCCCAGGCGCCACGCCGTCCCCCTGGTTCCATCGTGGGCTGGGGGTACCTGCTCAGTGCATGCTTGCATGGGCACAAAACAGTGCTAAAATAGTACTACTATATTAATAATAATAATAAAAATTAATAATAATACAATAAAAATGCTAAAATATCGAAATAATAATACAATATAATATAATACAGTGTAACACAATATAAGATAAAACAGTATAATATGTAACAATATATATATGTGACATAATATGGAACATAATATAATATATAACATAATAAACATCACATATCGTATCATATCATATATCATATCGTATCATATCAATCTCATATCCTGTCTAGATGTCCTCCAAGGTCCCTTCCAACCCAACCCATTCCATGACTCCATAACACAACATCGACACCACCGCTGCCACCAATGACGGGGATGACGGTGACAGGGGAGGAGGGTGGCAGGGTGGGGCTGCAGCGAGGTGGTCACAGAGCAGGGGTAGCAGGGCCAGGCACCCCCCCCCCCCGGTGTCCCCCTCCCCAGCTGGCTGCAGCATCTTGGCATCTTGAGGAGGGCATGGGGTGGGAGGCTGGCAGCACCCCCACACGGGGTTTGGTGTGAGGGCTGGTCCAGCAAGTGAGCGGGATGGAAAGAGGGGTGGGAAGAGGGACGGGAGAAGGGAACAAGCATTTGGGCATCCTGGCGTGTTTCCTTATCCGCCATCATGCCGGTCCCTTATGGAACCACGGGCTCATAGAATAGCTTGGGTTGGCAGGGACATTTAAATGCCATCAAATCCAACCCACCTGCCATGAGCTGGAATATGTTCAACCAGACCAGGTTGCTCAGAGCCCTGTCCAACCTGGCCTGGGATGTGGCCAGGGATGGGGCATCTACCACCTCTCTGGGCAACCTGGGCTACTGTCTCACCACCCTCACACCAAAGAATTTCTTCCCAATATCTCATCTAAATCTCCCTTTCAGTTTAAAACTGTTCCGCCTTGTCCTATGGTTCCATTCCCTGATCCAGAGTCCTGGAGCCCCTTCAGGGACTGGAAGGGGCTGGAAGGTCTCCCTGGAGCCTTCCCTTCTCCAGGCTGAACCCCCCCAGCTCTCTCCTCACAGCAGAGGGGCTCCAGCCCTCCCAGCATCTCCAGGGTCTCCTCTGGCCCCACTCCAACAGCTCCGTGTCCTTCTGCTGTTGGTGGCCCCAGAGCTGGAGGCAGCACTGCAGGGGTGTCTCACAGAGCGGAGCAGAGGGGCAGAATCCCCCCGCTTGCCCTGCTGCCCACGCTGCTGGGCATGGCCCTTGGGATGGCCACCACATCTGTCCCCTGGGGGGAGATGTGGGGACCAGAGACCCCCCCCCCACACACACACTTTCCACGGAGAGGCCGCGTTTGCCGTGGGCCGCTGGAACGCCGCCGTGCTGATGGTGCCTCGCCGACGCCGAGGTGGTTGTCACTTCCTGCCCTGGTGGCTGCCGCCGCCATGTACGGCAAAGCAGGAAGCCCAGGCGCTGGCCTCCCTCCACTTTTTTGGCTACCCTTCACTTCTCCCCGTGCTTCGGCATCACCCCCGATGAGGCGTGGGTGACCAAAAACCAGGTGGAGGGGATGATGCCAGCAGCTCTGCTGCCCCAGGGAGGCTCTGAAGGACACCAGTGTGCGGGAAGAGATTGCAGCCAACTTCCCTGCATCAAGCGTGATATCCCCAAGGATGCTGGGGGGGGGTGGGTGGGCAGGGGGGCAGGAACCCTTCCCACCCGCTTCTGCCCCTCTCCTGCTAGGTAAGGGACTTTGAGGGCTTAGAAAACAAGCCTGATTCTCAGCCCTTCGTGAGTGGGAGTTGAGGATGCTCGCCATGGGATGAGGGGAGCAGGAAGAGGCGGTGGAGGTGTCGGTGGACACCACAGGGGATGGGGAAAGTCAGGGGACAGGGAACATGGAGATCCCAGTGGCCAAGGGAGCGGGTTGGAAAGCCCAGCTTATTTTTCGGGAGCACATCCTTGCTCCTACGCTGTGCGTGGGAAAGAGCCTGGGACTGGCTGCTGGAGTCAGGCACTCCAGGGCCTTCACAGCCCCGAGCTTCCCCCTGGCGGGAAGGGGGGCCTGGGGGGTGGGTTGTGCAGCAGGGAGGTGGGGAGTGGGGCTCACCCTCCCCACAGCCCCCGCACAGAGCAGTCCTGGGAGGAAATGAAACCAGCTCATGCGTCTGTTTGCCCCAGAAATGCACCCGCAGACGCGAGCCCAAACCCACCCACGCACGCATCGGTGCACCCACCCGGGCTTGCACACTCACCGGCACATCCGTGCACGCTCCCAAGCATGGGTGGGCACGCGAACATGTGTGCGTGGTGTGGACACACCACACACCTCCCCCCCCCAACCCCGGCTGTGCAGCCGAACCCAGCATCGCTGTCCTCTTTTGTGTGACAGTAACTAAAAGTCCAGAAAAACCCTTCCTCGCACCGCCGGAGCCCGGAGTTCCCCCTCTACAGGGCTGGAGAGCGGCACGGGGCTGGTGGGTCTCAGGTCTCGGATAAAAATACCAGGCAATAACCCAGCCTGGTGGAGAATCGTGCCCAGTCCCATGTTTTCCCAGTCCATCAGACCTAAGAATACAGAAATACCCCAACAAATGCACGGTCAAAAATGCTCAGAGCTGCTCTTGGCTTTTTTTTTTTCTCCCATCTGAAGATCCATCCCTGAAGCCCCAAGACCATCAGCATCCCCAGGGACAGCTGGAAGGGTGACACAGGAGATGGTGGCCAAGGCTGGGCCGTGCAGGATACCCGGAGGGGAATCCTGTGTGGAGCAGCTCGCTGCAGTGTCCCAGCCAGGATTTATCCTGGGAAGGGTCTTGGCTTGAGGGTGAGTGATCCCCTGGCTGGCAGGGGAAGGATGGATTTGGCCACACGGGGAGGAGACGTGGCCTTGCACCAGGAGAGGGGGCCCTTCAGCTGGTGGGAATCAGCTGGAAAAGGGAGAATAATAGAAAGGGAAAAAAAAAACAACCCAAAACTAAACAACAAAAAAAAAAACCCAGAGGATGAGCTGAGAATAAAATCCCGAGCGAGAGATATTCCTTCGCTCAAGGGAGCAGAGCTTGGGCAACCGCCCACCCTGTTGATCTGCCTCTTCTCTGCATCCCCTGGCCGGTTTTGCCCCTGTTGGGCCACAGGTTTCGTGCCTCCGAGGGATCCAGGTGGCTCAGGCTGGATGAGAAGCGGTGGGCAGGGGAAGGGGAGGGTGGCTGGGTGTAGCTGACAGCGGAGAATCCGCAGGCGGTGGCTGGGAGCATCAGGAAAAAAAGCATGGAAGCTCCCAGCTCATTCCACCTTGGCTAATTCACCTTCAAGCTGCAAAAAAACCCCGAAGGGAACCAGGTTTGGCTGGTTCTTGAGGCTTCCAGAGCTCCAGGGGCGATGGGGGATGCTCTGCAGGGAGGGGGGTGTAGGTCTCCTACAGATCCCCCTCCCGAAATGCGCCTCCCCCCCAGAAAATCTCCAAGCGGGAGTAAAAACCCTCGCTCCTCCACGCCCAGCAGCAAAAAGCACGGGTGGAGCTGGTGTGACAGATGCCACGGGAGGGCGTTCACGTCCCAAACCCCAGCGAGAGGGGACAAAAAGGTTTCAGTGAATTAGGATCCTTGTGTCCTTCCCCTCCCCAGCGCTGGCAGCGGTCCCTGGCTCTCAGGGGGCTTCTCCCCCCACACTCCCCCCGGGGCCGGCCCTGAAAACCCTCTCGGGTTCATTTCAAAGGGTGTCCTGGGGAAACCCTATATTCCCAAGGAGATTTTAATTAAAGCAGAAGGGGACAAGGCTGGGGATGCTGCCTCTCCTCGGGTGGCTTTTCACCTCCAGCATGGGACGAGGCTGGACGCCCCGCTCTGCCTGTGTGTCCCCCCCCACCCCAGCCCTGCTTTACCTACTCTCTTAGGGTTCAGTGAGCTGATTTTAGGGGCACGAGAGCCCTTATTATGAGGCCAATTAGTGGGGGGCCTATGGGGGCAGATGAGACCCCATCCTCTGTGTCACACCCCCCTTGCTCTGCTGTAGCTGGTGCTGCCCTGCCACCGGCAGCCGCAGCGCCAGCTTTGGGGACATAGAGGTGACTGCCAGCCCTGGGTGCATCCCAGCTGTCCACCCTGCATCCTGCTGCCGAGGCTGGGTTGGGGGAGCACCCAAAATTCCCCACACTTTTGGTTCACACTGCCATTGCTTGCAGGACCTGGTGGCCCCCAGCTCCGTGGGGACGTGTCTCCGGGGCTGCTCCACATCTCTTCTCTCTCTTTTCCTTCCCCCACTGGAAAATCATGCCCGTGGCCATGCTGGGGTGGGGGGACAGCTGGGTTTGAGGCCATTCCCGGGAGCCTGGAGCTTTGCTCTTGCAGTGCTTTGTGTGCAGGGAACAATCATCTCTGCATTTCCGTTGTTCCCTTCTTAACCCGGGGCCAAACTCCATCCTTACCCGCTTTCATGTCCTCTGATCAACAGGTACCTTGTACCTCTAATGACACGGGGCAATCGATCAGCCCAGTCGCCGTCTCCTTTCCAGAGGCAAGAGGGAGGTGAGGGGTGGGAGGAGGAAGAAGGGTTCATACTGATTTGGGAGCCCTCAGAGCAGAGCCATGGACCAGGTTTAATGTGTCCAGCTCTGTTGGCTCAAGCTCTCCTCCATCCGAGGGTCTGGCCTGAGTTGAGCAGAGCACCAGCATCTTCTCCAACCCACTGCAGAAGGAAACTTCACCAGAGGAAGGTCCCAACAGCTCCAGCACCCCATCAGCTGCTCAGTCTTAGAGGTTGAGTGGTGATTTTCTCCCCCAAAAGGCAGAAACCAGCCATTATTCCTGCAGCGAAGCAGCTGCTCCTGGGGTTCAAGAGAGCCCAACTCTGTCCCAGGACTGGAGCTGCAAAAAGAAAGGTGGTGTTTAGGGGTTTCCTTCTCCATGGGAAGGAGCTCCCAAGGCCTGAGGGTGCAGTGGGGCAAGCAGGACACTGGGGTGAAGCCCACCACACTTAGATGATCGTCTGCCACCAGCTCAGAGGGAGGTATCCTCAAAGCCACTGGCAGAAAGAAAGCATGTGTGGCTCAGAAATAGAGCTCAAGGTACAGTTCAGCGCTTTATTTTAACGTCTAGGGCATCAAGGGATGAGATTTTTGGTGTCGAGGGACTGCCACCAGTCTTGGGGACAAGAAAGACACCCAAGAGTTAATCCCTGTGGGGAGATGATTCCTGATAACCGATCTCAATGGTAAAATAAACAAACAGCCAAAGGAAAGAAGTTAGAAATACAGGATGTGCTTTTAATGAGGAGGGTCGTTAAGTGTTGGAGCAACTCCCCTCTTCCTTCCAACAGGGAGGAAGAGCCACAAGTGGTTCCTCTAGCCTGTTTCAGGGCTGGCGAGGAGATGCCACCACCCCGAATGCTGTCACTAGGCAGGTGTCAGCTGGAAGGAGAAGGTGTATGGCTGCCTGAACCTTTCCCTGCAGGAGCGTTGCCAGCTTTGGATGAGGAGCTGGAGCCCAGGTGCCATGGCAGGTCTGCTGACTCACTTTAAAACCGACAATAAAAGCAATTGGCCGTGGGGCGATAAAAGCTTCCCCTGGCTTATCACTGCCTTGGTTCCAGTAATGAAATCATGGCACTTGCAAGTTACCTGGGAAGTAATTGGAGGGCTTAATTGAGGAAGATCGTTAGGGAAAAGACAAAGATAGGGGAGCCGAGTCCCTTACCTACTGTGAGCAGTTGGGGCTTTCGTGGCAATGATCGATGGATTTATTTATCAGGAGGCGACAGAGAAGAGGGGGAGGTGAAGCACTAAGACCCTGCACCCCCAAAAGGAGCAGGGTGCCCCTGTCCCTTCATCACCCCTTTGATATTCGGGCCATGCTGGCTGCGCTCCTCCTTGCATGCCGGGGGCTGCCAAGACACCCAGCAGAGAAAACATCTGGTGAAGGACCCGCTCAGCTTTGATGTTCCAACCATATTGTCCTGGAGCAGGAAGAACGCCGGAGTTTGGGATGGGGGTAGCTGGGCTGAAGGGACGGTTTGATTACAGTATCCCCAGCAAGAAAAGTGGGACCTCAGCTGGGGTCACTAGGGGGTTGAAAGTCGAAGGAGATGTGTGCACATGGAGACGTCAGACCAAGGTCTCAGAGTGTCCTCCTGGCTATGCAAGCTGCCTGGAAAGGTCTCCCGCGGCTGCATGGGGTGTCTCCATTGACATCAAGGGGAGGGGGAGATGCCAAATGATGATAGGGCTTTATAAAGTGTGGCGTTTTGCCTCTGACACCACGCAGAGAAGGGCTGTGTGGGGAAGGATACCTGTCTACCCGTTTTTCTCCCTTTCCCCTTCCCCATCCCGGCACTGGGATTACTTTTTCTCCCAGGTCTTTGCTCTCCAATGCCCAGGCTCTGCCCGACACAGACTGGTAGCAGTGTCCCCAGGGGAGGCAATCAGCCCTTGATCAATGCGTCTTGGGAAGACCTTCCCCCAGCAAGGGGCTGTTTCACCTCAGCAATGTTAATATTAATCTGCTTATCTGCCCCGGCGCTATAAAACACTCATCTCCAAAGGGAAAAAAAAAAATTCCCGCTGTTTTTTCTTTATACCTACCCTCGCTTATTGTGGGCCTTATCAGCAAACTCAGCCAGCCTTCAGGGCAAGAGAGTCACGCAATGGCTCCAGCAAACAGAGCCTCCGGTCCTACACCAGCATCAGCATCGCGTGTTCTCACTGCAGCATGGACTCACCAGGCCAAGTCCACGAGAGCTTCTCCAGCCCATGGGGATGGCATGACACACTGCTGGCGTGACATCCCCGGCAGTCACGATCCTCTTCTGAATCACCAAGTGACACTGGACACTGACAGGTCCAGATCCGCACCCAGGATGATCCCACCTCCCCTACAGGAGATGAATTCTAGCTTTGGGTTGTCCCCTGTGGAAAGGTGGTTCATAACTCTATTGCCTTGACCTATGGCCCTTGTCAGAGGCAGGGGAGATGTTATTTGGCTGATGCACCTTATGGGTTGCCCTAAACCACCCTTCCACTTTTCCTCCAAGGCCTCTGATAGCTTGCAGCTCAAAACACTGTTTGGACCTTGTGGGTCCTCACTCTTGCTTTTCCTGCAATATTAGGATTATGACATTAAGTGGTGAAGACAAAGCTGGTGTGACATGGAGCTTCTTGGGCTGGTTCAGTGAATTCAAGTGGGTCTGAGGCTGTATTGTCTCAGTGTTTCATCACAAATTGGTTATCAGGCAGGACCTGGACATACAGAGACAAAGAATTACTCCTTTTCATTCAGGCTTGTTTAGCGGGTCTGAACACCTCCCTGCTCCTGCTGGAATGTCCCTGAAGTCTTGAGCAATCGGCTTCCCCATATTTTTCCCCAACACGCTCCTTCATTTCTGTCTCTTCTTGGAAGTTTTTGTGCAATGCACGATGAGTGATTGGTATTTGGACCTGGAAGGAGCTCTCGTTGGTCAGGGTCTGGGGCTATGGCTGAGCCGATGCCACCCATGGGAACAGATTCAAGAGCAGTGCGTGTTGCACCGGATGGTTATACTTGTTCCCGTAACATTGCTTGCCAGGTACTGGGCTGGCTAAGATGCCTTTGCGTGCAAGTTGTAGAAAAGAAGGCATCTGGCTCTGCTGGCACAGGTTGACTGGCAGCCAATGTAAACTCTTGGGTTTGAGTTGGAGAAAGTCCTGTTCTCCTTCTCTGCCCCATTGTGAAAACACCCTTGTTCCAGCCTAGAACACCAGCAGCTTGACTTTCTCAATAGCAAGGGGTAAAGTTGTCCTTCCTTGTGTCCTTCAGGGCCAGCAGTGACTATGGTGACTAAGGCTTAAGGTGGCTGAAGTCCTCCAACACCCTGGTCCAGAGGGACTTTCCTCCAGCTCAGCTAATTTGAAGGATGCCTCTCATTTTTCTGTCGAAAGTAATCTGAGCAGCGGGAGAACCCCTGGTGCAAGGTTGTCTGATAGATTCTCAGAGAGGCACTAAAGAGCTTTGAGCTCCTCTACGGACAAAGTTAAACCTCCTCTGTGTGGGATCTCAGAGTGACTTGACAGGCCAGCTAGGCGTTTGAAAACATGGCACAGAAACAAGGGAACAGGCTGTCCTTAGAAGACTTGCAGAAGTATTAGTATTTTTCCAAAATTTCCAAGATATTTTCCCTGCAGACACATCTACAGTGAAGGTAAATTCCAACCAGTGAAAATTTGTCTCTCAAGTACTCTGGAAATAGCGATACTTGCTGGACCTCAATACCATCATCCTCATCTCCACCCAAGCTTTGGGCATCAGTTCAGCCAAACTCTTAAACATTGATGGAGGCCATGGGATGGTGGCGTGGCTTGGCTGTCCTTCAGTTATCAAAGAGTGATTTTAAAATAATACGGCCCAATGGTATTCAAACAGCCTGGTTTTGGGTACATTCCCTTTCCCTCTAGCAAAAGACATTTTGCACCTCCCATAAATGTGCTTTGTGCTACTCAGACTAGATGTGATGGAATATCCAATGTTTGATGGAATGAATATCCAACACTAGAAATGCTAGAAAATGAAAAAGGCAAGAAACGACACAAAGTGAACAAGCTAAGCCAGGAGTTTCAATGGCTTCAGTTTATTATATCACCCCGTAAAGGTGTTCTAGACCCAGCTTTGCTACAAGGACACCCAGGTCTTTGCCCCCTGGTGACATCTAGGCAAGGGATAAGCCCACTGCTCAGTTCATGCTCTTCATGGGGAAGCGCTTCTTGACCTGGAAGTGCTCACATCTTTTGTGCTTCAGGGACAGTCCGTAGAGCGGTGTCATGTCCACCTTCCTGCCATCACAGACGCTGAATTCCAGCTGCTGGAGCAAGGTGGACAGGAAAAGGAAGATCTGCCGCCTGGCAATGGGTTCCCCAATGCACTTCCTTTTCCCCAAGCCAAAAACCAGCACCTTCTCCCCATCCACTTTGTTCACTTCGGTCCGTTTAGCATTGAGGAAACGCTCTGGTTTGAAGGTCAGTGGATCCTTCCAAAGTTTCCTGGAAGGGAAAACATCAGATGGTGCCTCCTGGCCATGGGTGTAGTGGGAACACTGGGAGGTGGGAGCTGTCAGTAAAAATATCCCTGAATTTAGTAGATTCCTCACTTGCTCCCTTTTCTCTTCAAGCAGGCTGACCCCACTTCTAACCAGGAAGATAACTGTGCAGGAAGGGGCCTACTTGTCACTGCAGCAGGCTTTCTGCCTCAGAAGGTACTTACTCATCATGATTCACTTGCCACTGATTGACAAACACACAGCGGTCCTTTGGGATGTAGTAGCCATTCAGCACCGTGTCCCTGGTCGTACTGGAGAGAGAAAAGACTCTGAGAGTTTGGGAAGCAAAAAGCATCCTCAGAGGACTATTAGTTTGCTCCTGATGCTGCTGAAGTAAGGATACGGCTCAAAGAGATGGCTTTAAGAGGGGCAGTTGCATTGTCCATGAGCTGGATTGGGCAACCTCTACCTGAGCTGAGTGGAGTATCTTCAAGTGAGGCCAGCAGAAAGGAAGGGTTGCTCTTGGGGAGCTCCCACATTGCCCTGCCCAAGAGCTGTGAGCTCCCCATGTCCACGATGAAGCCATCACTCTACAAGTTGATAATCTCTCTGCCCCTCACCACACCGCTGCTGGGGTGGCTGTAACAAAGTGCCTCAAGTCCACCTTGTCCCTCCACATCCTTTGCAACCTCAACACTTGCCTGTGTGGGATGGTGAAGGGCAGGAAGGAGGAGTGCCTGAACATCTCCAGGATGAAGGCTTCTGTGTAGGGCAGCGCACCCCGGTCCGACAGCCTCGGTCTCCTCTCCTGGCCGATGGTCTGGTCTGTGGG
Source organism: Chroicocephalus ridibundus (assembly GCF_963924245.1). Taxonomy (NCBI): domain Eukaryota; kingdom Metazoa; phylum Chordata; class Aves; order Charadriiformes; family Laridae; genus Chroicocephalus; species Chroicocephalus ridibundus. The sequence continues at coordinate 26,310,702 of NC_086292.1, forward strand.
ATGTCAAGAGAAGGGAGTGAGTTGGGGTCAGCCCTCACCAGAGATATTTTGGCCCCAGAGGAAGCAGGATCATGGACTCACCTAGTTCTTCCTGGATCTTCTTCTGGATGTGGGGGTACGTCACGAGGTACATGAGGCACCAGGACAGGCCAGTTGTCACGGTGTCAAAGCCTGGTCAAAGAGGAAAGCATGTAGATGAGGTCTGCACAACATGCAGGGCACATGCTTTGGCTTGCTGTCTAACCATCACATGGAGCAGTCTTGGATGGCTAAGAAGGCAGAGGTCATCCTGGGTACACAGTAAGACTTGGGTTTCTGTCCCATTGGAGAAAACTTTGCTAAAATGCTCTGCTCTCACTCATCCTGATTCACCCTTGGGTTATGTCAGGTTTGTATAACTTCTCTGGAATCGGGGGAGTTTCCACAGATTAAGTCAAAGATGAATCAGTCGGTAGACATAACCCTCAACCAGGAAAAGCCACCCGGGCTTGTGAAGCTTGACTGAGCTATAAGCTGTGCCCTTCACTTTTCCCTGAAACCTCTTCCCAGAGCTAATGTTCCATGCCAGTGTCTAGGGGTGTCCTTGGAAGGTCCAGGAAGATCAGTGAGCAGGAGAGTGAGTGCTTAGACCCAAACTGGCTGCCTGGTGCTGGACAAAGATGGGTCAGACAGAGCAGTAACACGAGGAGCCTGAGAAAATCTGCAGTAGCTGGGTGAAGTCTCTGGGAAAAGATACCTGCTCCAAAGAGGTCATTCACAAGGTTGACGATCTTCTCCTTAGGGATCTGTGTGGTACCATTTGCTTCCACTTTTTTCTCCATGCACTGCTCAATGAGGGAGTCAGTGATGTCTCGGATGTTGTTCTGAGAGGAAGAGAAGACAAGTCGTGGCCGCAGAACCAGCAGAGGAATGGGTATTACTGAGCAACAATCTGCTGTTGGGGGAGCCCCACGTCATACGAGCTCTGGAGAACCTCATCTTTCATCCTCTCTGGTCCCTACTGCTTTTGCAACCTATGAAAAGGAGGAGATGTTTCTCCAGGGAACCTCTGGCAGATGGCTCTGCTGACGGATCAGATGATCAACCAACAAACTCCCCCTATCACACAGGGCCATGGAGGAGGAGGAGGACTGCAGTACTGGGCTGCACAAGAGATCACAGATGAGTGAGACTGCAGCTGGACTTGCAGCAATACCTGCAAGAACATAGATGCCCATAGATGCTTGCCTGCAAGAAGAACAACTCACTAATAGAGAGGGGCAGAGAGCAGGAACACACCTCTGGTGCACATGACAGTCCTGCAAGGTCTTACCTTTTCGTAAGTCTCGTAGTGCTCTTTGACAATCTTCTGCAGGAAATGGATGAATCGCTTGTTGAAATCCTTAAATAAACTCATGGTGCGGCTGGGAAGATACTGGAGCACGGGGATGAAGTCAGCAGGGTTGCCAGCAGCAGCGACATCAGTGAACTGTTCACTTACATTCACTATATTGAGCAGCTCTTGGTCGTTGTGGTCGTAGCGCTTGCCAAAACAGATGGCACAGATGATGTTGGCCACAGAGACCACCACATACCGGTAAGGGTCAAAGCTCTTCTTCTCATCCATCAGCTGCAGCAACTTGGTGACCAGGTAGTCGGCCTCTTTGGAGACGTGCTCCTCCAGGAGGCAGGTGGAAGAGGAGGTGGGGCTGGGGGCAATGGAGAAGGTCTTCAGGGCATTCTGAGCCAGCTTTCTGCGGGCTTTCCACACCTCCCCTGAGTCAGGGCTGAAGGCCAGGCTCTGCCCGTCCGTAACATAGCGAAAGCTGTGGAGGTCAGGGCGCCCCATGAAGTCTTCTCCTTGCTTCACCAATGCTTGCTTGATGGTCTCCAGCCCACTCAGCACCAGCACGGGCCGGGTGCCGATCTTGACCTCCATGATGTCCCCATACTTCTGGCTCAGCTGGGTCAGGACCAGGTGTGGGTCCTTCCTCAGCTCCAGCACGTTGCCGAGGATGGGGTAGCCTCTGGGTCCTGGGGGGCTCTTCAGTCCCTTGGGCACGTGCTGCTGGAGGGACTGGATGAGCAGGAAGACCAGGCAGAAGACGGCAGCTGCGAGGAGGACCTCGGTGGCCGAGACAACGCCTTGGCTTCCCACTAGCAACATCATAGCCTTCATCACTGCTGGCATGCAGGAACCCTGAGGGAGTTAACCAGAAGCGTGGTGAAGAGATAGGATTAGCGAGAAGTTGTGTCCTGCAGATCTTTCTGATGGTGAGTAAAGGCACCGAGTGCCCTTAAACAGTTCAGGGTGATGGAGCTGCCTATGCAGCACTTTGGGCTTTTCAAGGGTCAAAAGCTGGTGGGACCTATAAAGACTCCAAACACCCATCACTTAAGGGGGACCTCAGCCCCCCAGAGGTCATCTCTTTCCTTGCGGATCACCCCGGCACCTGCTGGCACAGCCACAGCTCCTGCCCAGGGGAGACGGTCCGTTTGCAGCAAGGCACAGAAAACTGCAGCTCAAAAAAGCGCAGGGAGGCAAGAGGGGAGGAACAGCAGCTCCTCGGCGAAGCCGGCCCCATCTTCACCAACTCTGTGAGGCTTTCTAGCCAGTGGGCTGGATCTGCTGGGTGGCCATGGGGCTGCCCTGCAGGATCGCATGGCTCCCTGCTTGGGCAGGGGAGGGAGGGGAGAGCCTGGTGCATGAATTTCTCCTTCTGACTCAAATATGACCTCCCTGGTCCTCTATCCGCACACACACGCACGTTGTCTCCTACCTGCAGGTCCTTGCAGTTAGACGGGGCTGGTTTTACTGCCCAGCAAAGATAGACGGAGGGGGTCTGGCAGCTGCCTGCCCTGGGGAGCAGTGGGGATCCTCTTCTGCCACCTGGACCACCTTCTCCTGCCTCCCGGACCTTCTTCTCCAGCTGCCTGGAAGACCACGGCTTTATATGCACTCCCCTTGTTGCCTGGCTGGGTGCTTATCTCGGGGGTGGGGGGGTGTCACGCCACGAAAGCCTTGGAGAATAGCTACCCATTAACAAAGGGGGCTGAGCCCAGCTGGAGCCAACCCAAGAAAGCGGGGCAGATATTTCCTCAGCTCCACCGGGCTCTGGGGGATGAACGTTGACTCCTTCCGCCCCAGAGCCCAAGGTGGGGAGGCGGAAGGGGGTCCCCAAGCGCTGCCCTGGGGAGCATGGGGGACACGCTCTCGGCATCGCTGTCTCGTGGGATGTGGGCACCAGCATTCTCCCAAAAAGGCCTTTCCTGGGCTGACTAGAGTGTTGTCCTGGTTTGCACGCCCCGGGACTAATTTTTCTCCTAATGCTTGGGAAAACTGCACTTTTAGAAGACTCTAGTGTCTGAATTTGTGATAATATTCACTTTATAGCTAGCTGTAGCGTGCGGGTTTCAATGTCTTGGTGTTTTCGAAGTTGCCAGGTGCGGGGATGAGGAGGAGCGAGACCTGGGCACTTGCCCCAAGCTGCCGGCAGGGTTATTTCATACCATGAACGTCACATTCAACAGTAATTAGAAAGTTTGCTGAGAAGTTCCCCCTCTCCCTCGATGGCTGCCATCCTGAGCACTCCTCACCCCGGTGCCGGAGCCCTTTCCCCCTGCCTCCTTGTGGCTGTGTCCTATCGTGGGGGACACAAATGACGGGAATAGACGCTGTCCCCTTGCAGGTGACGGCAGTGTCCCATGGCAGAGGGGACTGAGCCTCGTTACCCGCAAAGGTGCACCCGGTGCTGAGGAGCCTCCCATCCCCAGCCAGCCCGGGGGGTGCTGATCCTGAGCACTCCTCGCCCCGGTGCTGGAGCCCGGAGCCCTTCCCTTCCTCCCGAAGCTGCAGCGCTCACCATGTCCCACATTGGCTGTCCCCTGCTGGGAGTGCCCGGCTTCTGCTGATGGAATGGGCTGAGTGCAGTCCTTGTGTATTTTATATTGGTATTGGGATCAATACTGGTTCTTTAGCGTCATTGATGTTAATTATCTAGTCTTATCCTATTAAATCTGTTTATATTTCAACCCTTGGGTTTCCTTGTTTTTTCACGGTTCCCCTTCCCGGGTGGGGAGGGGTCACCGAGTGAGAGAATAATTGTCTGAACGACAATGAATTGTTGTGGGTTCCTCAAACCAGAACGACTGTCACACAGAGAGTGCTGTCTGTCACCTCCCTGGCTGCTCCGGCGGTGCTCCCAAGGGTTCTCCGGGGGTGTGTTTGCCGCAAGGCATCCGCAGCCGCAACCGTTTTGGTCCCCAGGGGACTCACCCCCTGTGCCGTGGCAGTGGCAGCGGTGGCAGGACCTTCCAGCCCCCCGGCGGCAGAGCCAGGCTCAGGTTAACGATTGCCCGGGTTCGCGTGAGAAGGCGGCTGGCTCGTTTCCCCCGGCTCCTCAGTGGCAAACAGGCCGCCAGGGCGAGGAGTGCCGGGGCAGAGGGGAGGAGGTGAGCCAGGGAGATAGGAGAGGTGAAAGGCACAAGGCTGGGGCAGTTCATCCCTCCCTCCAGCTTCTCCAAAAACTTTGGGCAGCGCAGGCAGGACGAACTGGGAACATTAATTAGCCATAAGGAACGAGCCAGAGCTTTGGGGTTCAGCCCAAAATTTCGTTCCGTCTTTGAAAGGTAGAGTGGGAATCTGGCGCAGGTAAAAGGTGAGCTAATATTTAATAAAGGCTTTCAACATCTGGTCTAATCGGGCTCATTAATAGCTATGAGGCTGTTCATTAACACTTGGCAAGAACAGTTACAAAACCCCGGCTGCTAATATTCATTCGCATAATTGCCAAGCACCTCGCAGACCTGCCGGCCCCGGCTTCGCCCAGCAATGCCTCCCGGCAAGGAATAAGATGCTTGGGAGAAATTTTGGGGAGGATACAGGCTGGGGTTTCACAGGAGCAGGGCAACGGGGGGCTGGATCCAGCCAGTATCTCCCATCCCTGTGGATCTACCCAGCTCCGCTACATTGAGGGGTACAGGGAGGGGGCAGATTGACCCCCACCGGGCAGCATTTCGGACGTGGGTGGCCATGATGAGGAACACAGGATCCATCGTATCCCAAAGCCGGGGAGGGTCCTGGGGCTGCACCAGGAGCTCCAGAGGGGTCCACATCACCCACCTGCCCCACGCCCCCTTCCCTGCCCCCCGCTCCCCCCCAGCCTCCTCTGTGCTCGCTGCCAAGCCCTGCGAGGGCAGGGTTGCCTCCTGTGATGAGAACAGCGTTAAGAGCTGCTGCCTTGCGTGCCAGGCAGCCCCACGCCCCAGACACATCCTCGCCCTGTGCTGGGCTCCCACCCCGGCCACCGCCCCTCGCTGAGCCCTCAGAGATGGCTGCGGGGACAGCCGGAGGGCCACTGCCTGTCCCCTGGCCTTGGCAGGGCTTGGCACCCACCTGTCCAGCACCTTTTGCTTCCTTCTGCCAGTCACCGCTTGGGCGAGGATCCCGGCTGCGTGCCCGTGGGTTTGGTGGTATAGGGCATCGCGCTGGCCTGTGTGCGTGCAAGGATACGCGTGAGCAAGAGGACGGCGGTGCCTGCAGGCGTGCGTGCACGTGTGGCAGAGCACGTGTGTGCGCAAACACGCGCAAACATGGACATGCAAGAGCGTAAATGTGCTGGGGGTTTGTAGGCAAGTGAGCTATTTATGCCTGTATAAGAGACTTTGTGTGCATCGTGTGTCAAAATGCGCGTGCGTGCGTGCACTGCTGGAGAGCACACAGCCGTGTGTGCGTGCAGTCCGTGCGTGCAGCAACGTGCCTGGTACAGGTGTACGTAGAGAGGGGGTGAATACATACACGCCAGCCCCACGCGTGACGGGGGGGATGTGGGTTCGCCAGCAGCTTGCGGGCGTGGGCGCCTTCGCGTGTGTGAGACATCTCTGCCCCGGGGTTTATGGACACATTGATGTGTCCAGCGTGGTCCCTGTGTCCTGAGCAGTCCCTCTCCTGAACACCCCTGGGGACGGACAGCCCTGCCTGGGACGGTCAGGGCAGCCAGGGACACCGTTCAGCGTCCCCTGGACTCCAAAGGGGACATTTGAGGTGGCACAACTGAGATCACCCGTCTTTGCGTGATGGGAAACCGCCCTTTCCCCCTGCCTCCTTGTGGCTGTGTCCTATCGTGGGGGACACAAGTGACGGGAATAGACGCTGTCCCCTTGCAGGTGACGGCAGTGTCCCATGGCAGAGGGGAATGAGCCCCGTTAGCCGCAAAGGCGCACCCGGTGCTGAGGAGCCTCCCGTCCCCAGCCAGCCGGGGGGGCTGATCCTGAGCTGCTCCGGCGCCGCCTTGACCCTGGGCCAGGCTCTTGGACGTGGGGCCACCGCCCTGGTCCTTTAAATGGCATTTCCCCCCCCCACACCCATAGCGTGACTGCGAGTGACCGGGGCAGCCCTCCCGGGTCTGTCCGGAGCCCTTTCGCACGCGATGTCCCCAATGCCACCCCTGGGACCCCACATGGTGGGGCAGGACAGCCCCTCCTCAGGCCCCCACCCCCCCGGTCCCTTTCCCATCCTGCTGTGGCCCGGTTGGGGACAGGGGTGTGGGTAGAGGGGGTGGGATTTGAGGTGTGCTCTGGTCCCCCTTGTCCTGCCTGAGGTCCTGACCTGTTACCTCAATGGGGAGCGGGGGTGGGGGGGCTGGAGCCGCAAACTCTGCCCGAGACCCCCATCTTAGTTCCCCGAGCATCACCCCCGACGTGCCCCCCGTCTCCGGCAGCACACCCTGCCCCATCCCTGAGCCACCTGGCCCCCTGGGTTGCTCTGTCCCCAAGGGACAGGAGGTGACAGAGGGCACGGCCGCTTCTCACGCGAACCTGGACAATCTTTAACCGGTCCGGGGCAGGGAGGGCCGTGACCCCCGGGGCTGCCCCGCCGCCCCCTGCCCCACGGGGACCCGATCCGGGCCGTGGGCCAGCGCAGCGGCCCCACAGCTTGGGGGGACAAACACCCACGCGGGTCCGGTGAAGCCCCCCGACTGTCGTCCCTCTGCTTTACCTGGGGAGCACTGGCGGAGGAACGGGCACGTCGCCGTTTAGGAGCCAGATGGCTAAAGCAGCGGCGTGGGGAGGGTGGGCAACACTCATCCCCGCGTGTTCGCGGAATTCCCCCGCCCCGCTCCTGCCCGGCCCCGCGGGCACCGGGGTGATTTTCCCACGCAGCCGCTCGCCCCGCGGCTCCGGACAGCGGAGGCTCCGACATCCCGGAGCTGCGGGTACCGGTGGCGGGGCTGGATGAAGGGAGCCGGGTGCCCGCCACGAGGGCTACGGGGAAGGGGGGGGAAGCAGCGGAACCGGGGCGCTAGCCGGGGCGGTCGGGGGGGAAAGGGGGGCCGGGACCGGCGCCTTTAAGATCCTGCCGGTAGCGTGACTGGAGTGACCGGGGTGGCGCGAGTTGCCCAAACATCCCGCCCGCTTCGCACGCGATGTCGTCGTGTTACCCCCCCCTCCCCTGGTCTGGAACCCACGGGAGGTACCGGCAACCTCACCCCCCCTTCCCCGACCCGTCGGGACGCCCCCAGCCTCCTCCTTCGCCCCCCGCAGGAGACAGGCAGGGGAGCGGCGGTCCCACACCCCACGCCAGTGCCACCGCGGAGAGGGGGGGCGGTGTGTGTGTGTGGGTGGTTGTGTGGGGGGGTCCAGTTTAGTTATTTGGGAGTTTGGACGCACGTCAGCTTTGATTAGGCTTCGGTCACGTGACGGGAGGTTGCCGGGCCAATCAGGACGAGCGGCGATGCATATAAAGCAGGAGCGAAGGGCGAGCGGGGTACCTGCCGGCAGGATCGGGCCCCCAGGCGCTCCACTCCGGAGGTGAGTACCGCGGGACACGGCTCTCCGGAGAGATGGGGGGCACATCCAGCTCCCTCAGGAGACCCTCGAGGGATGAAGAGTCGGGGGGGTGTCCCGTTGTGGGGTGTGTCACCTCTCTCTGGCTCCCCAGATACCCCATAGCATCCTTCCCAGAGCTGTTGGAAGGGGTTTCTGGGGGTGATCCTCGTCCCACAGCCCTGGGCTGGGAGAGGGTCCCAGCTGGGCTGCACCCACTGTGGTGCAGGGGTCCCAGCAGCCTCTTCCTCACCCCATGGGATCTGGGTGTCCCACGGCACCTTGCCAAACCCAAGGGGAGGTGGGATTTCAGACCCAGCCTCTTCCCACTCAGGGTTTTCTGAGGGATTTCTGGCAGAGCTGGGAGCATGGTGCCCACAGCTTGCCAGCCCCATGCTACAGCCATGGTTAGCTGTCGTGGCCATTGATCTTTAGGAAGACTCGTGGCAATGCTGTATTTAGTTTGATGACTCAAAAAAAAAGAGGATTAAGCTCTCCTGTAGTCAAGTGCTCTGGAAAAGACTTTGCGATATAAAAGAGAGGTCTTGTAGTTAAAATTTCCTACCCCTGGCACCCAGGGGAAAAAGCCATGGGACCTGTTCCTTCCACTCTTGGCTAGCAAAAATCTGCAAGCAGTTTCCTAAAGCGCAGAAAATGGTGCAGCTCTGGATCAGAAGTTAAATGCAGCTTTCCTGCCCATGGTTGCTAGTAAAAACAGCTCAAACTAGAGGTGCTCCGTGGACCTTCCCTCCTTCATAAGGCTCTTTGGTTTCTTACTAAGGTTTCTGAATGGCAGCAGCGATGAAGGCTGCAATGTCATTGGTGGGAAGTCAAGGAGTTGTCTCGGCCACCGAGGTCCTCCTCGCAGCTGCCGTCTTCTGCCTGGTCTTCCTGCTCATCCAGTCCCTCCAGCAGCACGTGCCCAAGGGACTGAAGAGCCCCCCAGGACCCAGAGGCTACCCCATCCTCGGCAACGTGCTGGAGCTGAGGAAGGACCCACACCTGGTCCTGACCCAGCTGAGCCAGAAGTATGGGGACATCATGGAGGTCAGGATCGGCACCCGGCCCGTGCTGGTGCTGAGTGGGCTGGAGACCATCAAGCAAGCATTGGTGAAGCAAGGAGAAGACTTCATGGGGCGCCCTGACCTCCACAGCTTTCAATACATTTCAGACGGGCAGAGCCTGGCCTTCAGCCCTGACTCAGGGGAGGTGTGGAAAGCCCGCAGAAAGCTGGCTCAGAACGCCCTGAAGACCTTCTCCATTGCCCCCAGCCCCACCTCCTCTTCCACCTGCCTCCTGGAGGAGCACGTCTCCAAAGAGGCCGACTACCTGGTCACCAAGTTGCTGCAACTGATGGATGAGAAGAAGAGCTTTGACCCTTACCGGTATGTGGTGGTCTCTGTGGCCAACGTCATCTGTGCCATCTGTTTTGGCAAGCGCTACGACCACAACGACCAAGAGCTGCTCAGCTTGGTGAACCTCAGCAATGAATTTGGTGAAGCAGCTGCTGCTGGCAACCCTGCTGACTTCATCCCCGTGCTCCAGTATCTTCCCAGCCGCACCATGCAGATCTTTAAGGACATCAACAGGCGTTTCAACTTCTTTGTGCAAAAAATTGTCCGGGAGCATTACACCAGCTTTGACAAGGTAAGAGCTGGGATGCTCTTGGATGTGGGTAGAGATGCCTACAACTGTCAGAGGTGCTGCCTGCCTGGCAATGAGGGGAAGAAGTTACTCCCTTGTCCACCCACCTCTGCCCTGGAAAGTTCCTTGGAGCTCTCCAATCTGCAGTTAATCCCCCCAGGAGCCAGAACTGGCTGGGGGAGGAGATGTTTTCCCAGCCCTGGGTGCCCATGATGTCCCTGACCCACTGGCTCTTCCACAGGAGCACATCCGGGATGTCACGGACTCGTTGATTGAGCACTGCCAGAATAGTGTAGGGGAGGATACCAATGTCCCACTCTCCAATGAGAAGATCATCAACATTGTCAATGACCTCTTTGGGGCCGGTGAGAACATTTCTGAGGGTAAAGCCTTGCTGCTGGGAGGCTTTGTGGGGGAACAGGGGCTGCTGGGCTAAGACCTTGGCCATGTTTGTGTGTTTGGAGCTGCTGCTGGGCTCATGGGTGCTCTCCTGCGTGGTGACGGGAGCAGATGGCTTTTCAGTGGTAGCTGGTGAGGAACTTCATGGTAAACATGTGGAGTGATGGGGTCTGTAAATACCTGCTCACCTGTCATCTTTCGGTAACTAAATGCCTTTTTCATGTCCATCCAGGCTTTGACACGGTGACAACTGCCTTATCCTGGAGCCTCATGTATGTCGCCTTGTACCCCCACATCCAGAAGAAGATCCAGGAAGAACTAGGTGAGTCCGTGATCCTGCTTCCTCCGGGGCCAAAACCTCTCTGGTGAGGGCTGACCCCAACCCACTCCCTCCTATTGACCTCCCGCAGACCGGACCATTGGCAGGGAGAGGAGACCGAGGCTGTCGGACCGGGGTACGCTGCCCTACACAGAAGCCTTCATCCTGGAGATGTTCAGGCACTCCTCCTTCCTGCCCTTCACCATCCCGCACAGGTACGGGCTGGAGCAGCTGGGACATTATTTGGGGTGGGGTTTTTTTGGAGTGGTTTTCTGGGAGGTGCTGTTTAGGCAATGAGTTGCCTGGGATCCTGCTATGGGGAAATATTGCGGTGTACAGCCTGAATTAAATCTCCCCATGGCATCTGCTGCCCTCGGGGACAGCAGCTGCCCTCCTGGGGTCAAATCCTTTGCTTTGAGGGTAGTTTTACTCCAAAGCCTTTGCTAATGGAGGGATGGCCAACATCCATGGGTTTATACTCCCCTCTGCCTTGGGAGAAAACACATCACAACTCATCCAGCTTCCTGAAACTGGAATCTTTCTGCCTGAGGAAAAGTGTTCCGAGACTAGTTACCCAAACAAAAATTGGGGTATTTCCCAGCCTGTTTTAAGAATACAAATTGGTCACGGAAAACGAAACGCCCCTGGGACTTGCCAAGCTTTGTTTTGCTGCGAAGCCGTGGCTCTCCTCCTAATTTCTCTTCCCCTCCACCCATATTTCTTTCAGTACGACAAAAGCGACGGTGCTGAATGGCTACTACATCCCCAAGAACACCTGCGTGTTTATCAACCAGTGGCAAGTGAATCACGATGAGTGAGTAGACCAGTTCCCCGTCCCTGCTTACCCAGGCTGTGATGGCTTTGCTTAGCTTTAAGATCACTCTGATCCCTTGGAGCAACGTGCCAAAAGCCAAATGGCTCGTGAAGGCAGGGAAAGGCAGATTGGACCAAAAAACTGCATGGGTTTGATGCTAAGCCAAACTTTGGGTCTGTTGGGCATGGATCTGCTCTGGTTTGACTTGGTCACCAGCTTGGTCAGCAACTCCCCAACACCAGGGCTCACCCAATTTATGTGCAGTAACGTGGTGATGTCCTCAATGCACTGGACTTGCCACGTACATGTAAGGGTTGGCAGCTTGGGCTGCTGAATAATCAGGAATCGGTAGATCCTCCTGCCAAGCAGCCCTTGTGATCCGGGCTGGCGGCTCTGGATGTGCTCAATGGGAACCGCCTGATTCCCTCTTTCAGGGAGAAAAATGTCCTGACGTGACTCTCGTTAAGCTCAACAGGCTCGTGTTGTTATTGCTGATAATCAGCTTTAGTGAATGAAAGGGGATCTGGACACTAAAGCCCCATCTTACCCCTCCACTGCTCTCCTGGGGGGGAAGGAAGTTGACTAAGGCTTGATAGAGAAGGTGGTTCCTGGATCAGGTATTTTGGATCAGAAGCTCAAGACCTTTGTGTCCAAATAGGCCGGCAGCACAGAAATATTACAAAATTCCTTCTGCTCCTGCATATGCATTGCAACAGGAACGCTGTCCTTAGGCTCAGAGAGGATTCCCCATATCCAAGCAGAAATTCTCAGCGAAGACACTGGAAAATCCCACCCGACACCTCCCAGCAGCTGGGCTGGGACAGGTTGGGAAGTTTCACTGGGAAGATTCAAGGTGGGAAAACCCTCAGGTCTCCATTCTTCCTTTTTAAGAGGTGCTGGCTGATTTGTGTGCCGTCCTTTTTTTTTTTCCTCCTTTGGACTGGAACTGCAGGATGGCTAGCTATTGCATGGTGAATTAAATCCATCTCCGGTGTCTGCACAGGCAAACACAATCAGAGTTTGAAATAGAGATCTCAACAGACTGAGCTGATGGGGTCTGACACGCAGTTGGCATTTCAGATCAGGGACAGGGGTTGCCAAAGTTTTTTTCAACGGTGAAATGAGAAAGCATTGCGATGCTTCTCTCCACGAGGAGTTTTTCTGACCACTGTCCCCACTGCGGTGGGTGAAAATGGCTTCCTCAGGTGTCTCTCCTTTCTGCTGCAGGAAGCTTTGGAAGGATCCCTCAACCTTCAACCCCGAGAGGTTCCTGAATGCTGCGGGAACTGAAATAAGCAGGACAGAGAGTGACAAAGTGCTGACTTTTGGCTTGGGGAAGAGGCGATGCATTGGGGAGTCCATCGGCCGGTGGGAGGTCTTCCTCTTCTTGACCACCATGCTGCAGCAGCTGGAATTCAGCCTCCGCCCCGGGGAGGAGGTGGACATCACTCCTCAGTACGGACTGACGATGAAGTACAAGAAATGCGAGTGCTTCCAGATTAAGAAGCGTTTCCCCATGAAGAACTCTCCATAAGCTTTGCAGAAGAAAGCCAGCCCTTGGAGTCGGACACTCATCTAGCTTTTGCTAATGCTCTCTTGAAGCCAACACAGCCCCTTGCTCTGTTGCTTCACCGGAGGCTTGTTCATCTCATGAAAATATGAGCGGGGAGGGATAAAGCCGGCTTTGTCAGGCTCCTCGCCGCTCCCCAAGCCAGCTCTATCGCCCTCGCCTGCAGAGCAGATCCTCAGAGGTCCAGCCCACACGTCCCTCTCTGGGGAGGGACCACAGGGAGGTGGTGGGGAGGAGGAGGGCTGGGAGAAGCGGTGGGAGATGTTGGTTAGGGATGTCCTCACCCTGCCTGGTGCCGTGGGCAGCTCCCTTCATCTGCCAGATAGGAATAAACCTGCAGGTTCCCCCTCAAGAAAGCTGGCCAACCTTAACCGATGGGGTGAAAGTCTTTGAAGCTTGTTTGGTAGAGCAGTTGGCCAACTCTTCGGCTCCTCATGCCGAGGGCCTCAGGCTCTCCCCGCTGCTTCAGCTGCCTGCTGAAGGGCTCTGGAGGCCTGACCTACCCCTGAGCCAGCACCCATCCCAGGTGGACCCGTTCTGGGTGCGCCCTCACACAGCTAGATTTCCAGAATGTAAATTCATTAAGTGAATCCCCGAGTATTTCTACTAATCCTTGGTGACAGCCTGACTACTAGAACAAAATGATATGATTATATCTATCTACAAAATCATATGATTATATCTATCTATCTACTTACAGCTGTAAGTAGTGCTGTTGGCAATTTGAGGTATTACCAGTCAAACTCCTAACAAGAAGCCTCCTGGAAAGTATCAAAGGACTGAGAATAAGGGACAAAAAGCAATAAGAGGCACGGCGGAACACTTCTGGCTTTCACACTATGTATTTGCTGCTTTTTTTAATTAGTGGGTTGTTTGGTTTTTGGTTTTTTGTTTTGTTTTTTTTTTTTAGCAACCGAGCAATAGATTTCTGTATTCAGACTAGGGAAAGGAGCAAGGGTTTGAGAACGACAGGAGATGCACTGCTTCACGGCTTCAGCCAGCGTGAAGGAGAATTCCCAAGGCAAATGGGGGTTGTTTGTACCTGTGTGGAATACAAACCGCACAGTATTTCTAAGCCAATAAATCCTTATATGAAAGTTTCTTGCTGATTTTATTCCACTGGGAAAAGATGGCCGGGGGGGGTGTTTGTGTGTGGACAGACGGACGGACCCCATACCTCTTCTTCATCCTTAAAAATCTGATATGTTTGATGAGATCAAATCTGGATACGTTTGATCGGGATATTTCCCCTTGGGACACAAGCTGGTTGTTCCTTTACCGTGGGGCTGTGACACCAGTGGCATCAGGGGGAGGTTTTAGCCCTCACGGGTGCTGCATCTCGTCCTCTCCTTCTGCATATAGAGAAGCCGAATCCTCAGCGGTGATTTGGGGAGAGGTGATGCCGAGTTCTGGCTCACTTCAGAATTTCACTAAAAATCAAGACTAGCCCTTCTATCCCCCCCAAAAAAAAAGGAATCGGCGGCTTGAAAACAGCCTTTCGCAGCCCTCAGGGAGATGATCCATGGAGGGATGCTTCAGACAATCGCCTGCTCCATGCTTCCCCTTCTCAGAGCACGATTATTTCCAAGGCTTTGCATAACCTCTTCCCAAAAAAAGGGGCAATAAGCATTAAATCGCCTTGCAAATAATAAAGGAGTTTATGGAAAATTGGGGTCTGTGCTTACCTGAAGTGGCATCTCCTCAGGGACCAGCCCTCTGAGGTTTCCAGCACGGTGGGGCAGCAAACCGCTTTTGCCCCACAGGCACATTTTCATGAGGCATGAATACTTAGCCAAGCCCTCAAATCGGGGTATAACGTCAGGAATTTTGGCAAAATCAATTTGCTGAACACTGTGCTCCTCCCCAAATCCCTGCCCTGGGACGCTCTGTGGCATGAGCTCCTCCTCTCTTGCCCCATGCAGGGAGAAAATCAAAATAAGTGCAGAAAGGTTAATATTTGACTCCATCCATCACCGGGACATAAAGGATAGATTAATAATTCAGTGGCCTTTTTAATGGCCACCCATAAACTGCCACTTGAGTGCCACACACTGTGTATCACGGAGTTATGTGTAATTCTGTGTCTCCATCCTCTCTGAGAGGAGCCTTCCTCCAGCCGTGACCTTGCTTACCTTTGCCTTGTTTTACCAACTGCTACGGTAATGATTTTGTTTTAATTTTAATTAGCATCCCTGGCACAGTCTGCTGTTTAGCTCGGGAAGGTCATCACCGCTCGGATCCAGCACCCCACCCACTCCTTCCTCCGGGTAACGAGCAAAACAGCCTCTGGCTTCAGAGCAGGGAAAAGCTGGTTTTAATGGAGCCAAGGAGAAAGTGGAAGATGCTGGTGAGTCAGAGGGAGGTGATGGAGGTGGGATGGAGCTGTGGTGGAGGTGGGATGGAGGTGTGGTGGAGGTGATAGAGGTGTGACAGACATGATGGAGGTGACAGAGGTGATGGCAGTGTGACAGAGGTGATGGAGGTGTGATGGAGGTGATGGAGATGTGGTGGAGGTGTAATGGAGGTGATGGAGGTTTGATGGAGGTGTGATGGAGGTGGTGGAGGTGGGGTGGAGGTGGGATGGAGGTTTGATGGAGGTGTGATGGAGGTGGTGGAGGTGGGATGGAGGTGTGGTGGAGGTGATAGAAGGGTGATGGTGACGGAGGTGATGGAGGTGTGACAGACATGATGGAGGTGACAGAGGTGATGGCAGTGTGACAGAGGTGATGGCGGTGTGATGGAGGTGATGGAGATGTGGTGGAGGTGTGATGGAGGTTTGGTGGAGGTTTGATGGTGGTGGTGGAGGTGTAATGGAGGTGATGGAGGTTTGATGGAAGTCATGGAGGTGATGGAGGTGTGATGGAGGTTTGATGGAGGTGTGATGGAGGTGGTGGAGGTGGGATGGAGGTGTGGTGGAGATGATAGAAGGGTGATGGTGACGGAGGTGATGGAGGTGTGACAGACATGATGGAGGTGACAGAGGTGATGGAGATTATGGAGGTGATGGAGGCAACAGAGGTGATGGCGGTGACGGAGGCGACAGAGGTGATGGCGGTGTGATGGAGGTGACGGAAGCGACAGAGGTGATGGCGGTGTGATGGAGGTGACAGAGGTGACGGAGGTGACGGAGGTGCTGGCGGGGTGATGGAGGTGATGCGGGTGGGATGGAGTTGGCGACGGGAAAGGTGTGAGAGGTGGCAGAGCTCACGGAGGCGATGGAGGGGGGACAGACCGCATGCGCGCTCCGCTACCGGCCGAGCCCCATGGCCGCCCCCCCCGGGCCTCACACTGCGCACGCGCCCGGCGTGACCGAGGGGCCGTGCCGGCTTCCCGCCGCCGCACCGCGCATGCGCCCAGCCTCCAACTCCTCCGCGCCTCTCTATGGTCGCCCGCCGGTGGCTTGAGCGCCGCTGCCGGGCGGGGCGAGGGGCAGGAAGTGACGTGAGCGCCGAGCGTCGCTGAGGCGGAGGGGCCGCGGCGGAGGTGGGCGGCGAGCGGCGGGTGCAGGTGAGGCGGGGGCGACCCCCTGCCCCGTCCCCTCGCTCCGGGGGGGTCGGCCGCGGCCCTCGGTAGGGGGCTGGGCCTCGCCCGTCCCTCCCCGGCCTGTACGGGGGCCGTCGCGGGGCGGCCGGGGGAGCGGCTGGGGAGGGGAAGGCCTGCGGAGGCAGGGCTGGGCGCCTCCCCTCCCTGGGCTCCAGGCCTCTGCAGGCCGCCTCTGGCTGGGGTCCGAGCAGACGCGGGCTGTGGGAGTCCTGTGTTTACCTGTGGGGGGGCGTCTGTGTTTACCCCCTTGAGGGAAGGGCTGTGTTTACCCCTTGGGGAGGGGGAGTGCTGTGTTTACCCCTGGGGGGCTGTGTTTACCTCTGCCCCCCCCCACCCCACCCCAATGTGTTTTACCCACTTGGGGGGACCTGTTTACCTCTTGGGAGGGGCCCCCTGTGTTTACCTCCGGGGATCAGGCTGCAGGCAGCTCACCCTGATCCGGTCTGGGGAGACGAGCGCCACTGGGAGCATGTATCCCATGCTAGCTTGTCTTCAGTACAAAGTGGGTAGGCTCGATGGCTGTTTTCCTTGTAAGTGAGTGAAACCAACTGCGTGCTAACTCATCCTTCAGGTAGGGTGAGCGTATGCATCTTTCTTCTCAAGCAGCAATGCCTGGTGTGCAAAGCTATTGACTCATCACATGCTGAGTTATCACTGCCGGCTCGGTTTATTAAGTGCTGCATGCATGTTTGAGTAAGCTCTTTGACTTGTGTTTCTTTTAAAACTTGCTGGAGTACCAGTAATACACACCTGAAATAAGAGGTGTGGGGGAATATAAGATAACTGCGAGTTATATGACAAAAAATTGGAATAAAAGGCAGAATATTAGACAGGAGGTTTGACTTTCCAGGTGTATGTAAACAAACAAATGTGCTCATGTTTGTCATATGTGATGCAGTAAATCATTCACTGCACGTGTACTTCATTCCCCCTTCTAAAGGTTTTGCACATAAAGTAGTAGGATGAGATCTTTTGAGATCAGTTTCCCTTGTTTTGGTTTATGTTTGCACACAAACAGATTTTATCATTTTTTTTCCTTGGTAAAAGGAGGCTCTTATTTTTGGAAAGGATCCTTGTAAGATGGTGATGTGTACTGAATTCTCTTCCTGGTTTTTGAAAAGAGATATAAAAAGCAGGAAAGCAACTACATTTTAATTTTACTGGAGACACTCGGGGATGTGTTATCTGTGTTTTGAAACCACTTTTTATCAGCTGTCATCTTGGAATCCAGACGTTGTTATCATGGGTTAATAACACAGAAACAGGAAAGAAAGGAGGCTGTTCCTGAAGAATTTATGGCTTAGTGAGCAAATTAAGCATTTGCTTGCCTTTGAAGCATCCCCTGGTTTCAGTCCCCTGAAAATTGGGGGAAGTGAGTTTTTTCTGGTAGCATGCACAGATCCTAGTTATTTCCAAGGGTTTTTTTCCTTGCATCTTTTTCTAAGAAGCTCAGGATGGGAAGGGCTTGAAAAGAGTTAAAATGACTCTCACAGAAATGTCATTTATATGGACGTTAATCTTCCTTGGTTATCTCCTGTGCCCGTGATGCTAACGAGCCTGTCATCATCCTGTGTTCTCTGTCTGGAGGAAGAAATCTCAGATCAAAAGATGTGCTTAGCCGCTTCAAAGCGTGCTGATACAAATTGAGGCAAGCATCAAAACTGGGGGAATTATGTGGGACTGAACATCTGACTAACAAAGTGTGTTGTGTGTCATGTCGTCGCGCCCCCCCCCGCCCCCCCCCCCGTATTATTCTGGTAGAACTCAGTGCTGGAAAGGAGTGCAACTTTCTTTTTTAATTTATCCAATTGTGGCAGTAATAATACTCCTGTCTCTAGAGAGCATGAAGACTTTTGTCCTGGACTGTAGTGTTGGATTCCCCCTACCTGGCATCTGTTTATTCCCGTAAAGGTGTTGGATGTAATTTGTGTGGGCAGAGATCAGTCTTCTCACTACTGAGTATTCACAAAAGCTGTTCTGCCCCAGTATTTTATGCTAAAATTTTAAAAAGGGAAGTGAAGATAAATTCCCTGTTTGAAATTACAGGGAGAATGTCCACAGACAGAACTAAATACTAAATATGGCTGTTGGAAGTTGTTAGTCTTGATTTCAGTTAGAAAATTATTTCTTTAATGATGCAAACAGCGATCTGTGTTACAAACAATCGTATAGGCAAATTGTCCAGGGATTTACACGTTTACTGTGATCCTCAGTGTCTGTATGGATGTTATTTGCACCCCACAAAGAAGAGAGGAGCTGACAAAGCTGGAGCCTGGGTGGAAGCCAGGGTTCTGGGCCAGGGGATGCCATTGATGCTGATTCGGGTTGTCAGTTTTTGCATCTTGTTATAGCCAGGCCTGTGTCTCTTTACAGCAATTTTGTGACGGAAATATGGCTACAGACTGGCTCGGGAGCATTGTGTCAATTAATTGTGGAGAAAGCTTGGGAGTCTACCAAGGACGAGTGTCTGCTGTGGATCAGGTCAGCCAGACCATTTCTCTGACACGGCCCTTCCATAATGGGGTCAAGTGCCTCGTGCCAGAAGTCACCTTCAGGTTAGTGTCTGTCTTTTTTCCTCCTGCCTTTTTCCGGACAAGGTCTGTGGTGGTTCGGATGTTTTGTTTTGTTTTGTTTTTCACCAAAAACAGGTTCTTTGCCTTAAATCTCCCTACTGCTACTGAACATCTTTGGATGAGAAGTGCCTCTTGTGTTTCTGTTAGTTTGTTTGCAGGAGATTATTTTCTGGTTCCGTGATCCTAGTGTTGGAAGTGGTGTGGCTCACTCTTGTGGGCGAGACTCTGTATGTATGTATGTATGTGTGCGTGTATATATATATATAAAAATATATGTATTGTGTGTATATGTTCTGTTGTTTGGTTTTTGGGTAGTTGAGGGGGCTGGCTTGCTCTCTTAAAGCTTTGCCCTCAGCATGTGTACTATATGTGATTAAAGTGAGACAAAAGAGAAAGCAGAGTGATAGATCAATTAAAATTATTGCCCTGATACGGTGAAACAAAGTGCTGTTAATAAATCCAACTCATCTCCTCTGTCCCTTGCCATGTTCTTTCCTCTGTGTAAGCAGGAGAGAGTTTTGAACCAAGAAGCTGAACTGATGCAGCAGATTGTAGCTCTCAGAAGTTCTTTCCCACCAGCTCCTAGTAACACTGTGCTTAAAAAGAGTTGATAAGAGTCACTTGTCACTGGACATTTTCCTGTTACCTGGCATACTACAATAGTTAAGACTGAGTCACTGATTTTTAAATAAGGTCGATTCCTTGAAGTCAATACTCTTTATTTTCTTTTTTTTTTCCTCTTGGATTTTGAAGAGAGAGAGAGTGCAGAATGATGATGACCATATTCTTCCAGGAGATGTGTGGAAGAGTAGCAAGCTCTTGCTACTTTTATATCGCAGTTGGACAAATACTTCTGATTTATTTTTTGCAATCAGTGCAAACAGATAGATCTTTATAACAACTTTTTGTTTCATTTTTGGCTCATGCCCAGTGCTGTATTAGTTTTCTTTATCCTTTTTCTGAGGAAACAGGAAGCGCCATCCTTGTCTGAGCGTGAATTGCACTAATCTGAGGTTAGCTTTCTGTAGAAATGGATTAAAAAGTAATAGTAGTCTCAAGGCTGAGATTAATTACATTATCTAGAAACTGTTAAATTAATGCAGATTCCTGCAAAGGTCTGTGCCAGTTGCTTCTATTTTCTGCGTGACTGATTCCTGTTTCTGCTAGGATCAGAACCTTTCAAACGCAATCCAGGTGCAGTACAGAAATACTTCAATTGTTATTTTGAAGATTCATACCATTTCAGTTGAATATTTTGATATCCGTGGAAATACCCTCTGTGGTTTTGTATTAAAATAATTTTTTCCCTGTTTTTATTGATAATGGCATCAGACAAAAAAAAAAACACTGGACAATGTTGCGTGTTTTTCTGTAGGGGTTGTGTTTTGTAAAGGTACCTCAGATGCTAAATTCCTCAATATCTGGTTTTCTTTTCCTGGTTTTAGGGCGGGTGACATCACTGAGCTGAAAATTCTGGAGATCCCGGGACCAGGAGACAGCAGACAATGTGGGGACCTGCAGCAGACAGAAATGGGCATCCCTGGCGTCGGATGCCAAGTGGGTCCCAGTCAGAATGGCACTGGGAAAGTGTTAAAGAAGCCCATCTCCAGCAGTGCCCCGCAGAATATCCCAAGGAGAACAGACATGAAGAATCAGGATATCATCATCTCTCCCCAGCAGCAGTGCTCCAAGAGCTACATGGATCGACATGTGGAAACATTGACTCAATCCAAAGGCTTCCGGCGTAGACACAATTCCTGTGAGTATAGGTGTTATCCTGCAGCTTTCCTTTTGCTTACCTGAGTTACCCCTGCAACACTTTCCCTTCTTCAGCAAGAACGTTTCAGGCCGTGCTGGAAACTTCTGTTTGTTTGCCACCTGAAGGTCTGGAGAAGAGGAAGATAAATAGTGAGGAGGAAAACTTTGCAAGCTGTGCCTCGAAGTATTATAAGTATCAGTCGTCCAAACATCTGGCACTTCTCTTCAAATCTTTTACGATTAGGTGATGATGCAGTCTGATCCATAATTTGGTGTGAATGTTCATACAGTTTCATTAAAGCTTGCAGGCCTGGGCTTATAAAGATATATGGGTACACTTGCATAAAATGACCTTATGCAGAGATATAAAATGTTCTTATTGGGTAAGAGTAGTCATGTTGGTTGACCTGGTCTGCCGCTTCTGTACTGGGGTTTTGTTTGTTTTGTTTTGGGTTTGTTGTGTGTGGGTTTTTGTTCTGTTTTGTTTTTTAGAATACATTCTGTCTGTCTAGGCTTCCAGCTACCTTGCAGAAATGTGTTCAAGGTATATTGGACACGGTGTTGCTTCACTGATGTCTCTGTTGCCATCTTGACATCACACTGATGCAGCCCATAAATTCTAACTCGTTTTCATCTGTGGTGAGACTAAAAACTATCATTAGAGTTCTTTGGAGGCAAATTTCGCTCTACTTTTCATTTCTTTTGATTCCTGATGAAATACCTTTCCTTGCTAGATGCGGGGTGGAAAAGTTAATGCGGAGAAATTAGTGCTGTTCAGCTGAATAACTGGAGAGTAGATTACAGTGAAAACCTTAACTTGTGTGCGCTCTTTGTGCTTGTTGCTGAGCCCATGCGGAGGAGCAGCAGAAAGCAGCTGGTTCTAGCAGAGGCCGGATCCCTATTTATCGTAGCACTTTATCAGCTGAAAATCAAGTACAGGATTGTAGCCCTGGCTTCTGCAGGGTATTCTGCAGGGGGAGGCCCAGTGCAGGGCTTGAGCACATTGTTTGCACAGTGTGGTCCTGTAGCCAACCTAGTTAACAGGTTGGGAAGGTTGCAGCAGGATTTATGATGCCTTTATTTGCCCGTAAAGGCTGGCGTTACTTAGGTGCCTCACGGCCACATACTCGGTGTTTCACAAGTCACCCTGTCCAGAGTCATCTTCAGACTGGTGTGGAAAAGAAGGGGCTACGTGGATGGCTTTATTAGGTTCAGGACCATTTTTGTTGACATGTTGGTTGTGTTGTGGCAATTTGGCAAGCTTCCCATGCCAAACCTGATTTGAAGTTGTGTTTTGTCTTTTTTTTTTTTTTTTTTTTTTCCTCTTGAAGTCCATTAAAGGAAATTAGTCTTTCAGATCTTTAGAATGCTGCAGGCTGTTCTGTGTGTCTCTTATGAACGTGGTAGTATAAAGAGGAATGGTCACAAAAGTTGTGCTGTTGCTCGTTCAGGATAGAAGCAGTGTGGTGTTATTTACTTCCAAAATGGATTGGGATGTGAACTGCAAATTTACGGTCCTGTTGCTGAGAAATACCAGCCTTGTAGAGAGGTTGGTGCTGGTCTCTTCTCACAGGTGATTAGCGATAGAACAAGAGGGGATGGCTTCAAGCTGCAACAGGATAGGTTTAGACTGGACGTTAGGAAAAAATTCTTCACAGAAAGAGTGGTCGGACACTGGAATAGGTTGCCCAGGGAATAGGTGCCCAGATTCACCATCCCTGAATGTGTTTGAGTCGTTTAGATGTGGTGTTAGGGGATATGGTGTAGGGGAGAACTTTGTAGAGTGGGGTTGATGGTTGGACTCGATGATCCTAAGGGTCTTTTCCAACCTGAATGAGTCTATGATTCATTTAGTTTTAGGATACACAAGACACTGTTTAAGAAGAAAAATATTCTCCATGTTCTTCCCCTCCCCCCAGCATCCTGATATGATCTCTTACTCCTTTCTTCTGTAGCTGCTAGCATGAGCTTAGAGGCTGGGATGAGAATAGCAGGGGTGAACACAGCAGGAATTTGGAATGTAACAGGGAAAAGATGTGTATGAAGAGAGGGTGGAGGGGGCAGCAAAGAAACTGAAGGAAGCAGCTGCCTCTCCTTACAGCCTCCAGCTGTGAGGGCTGGGGTTTGGGACAGGCACAGATGATACTGGGGAGCTTTTACGAAGATGCTGTGTGGTACTGGCTATGGTGGAACTGTAGGGAATGGGGCTGTAGATGGCTGCAAAGACAAATGATATGGCGGGATATGAGCTAGAGTGTGAATAGATAGAGATTATTTTACCAGTTGTACTACAATTGTGCCATACGTTTCTGTTGTATACACCTTTTTGCCCATCCCTCTTTCAGTGTCCCAAAGAACAGCCCTATTTGAGCGTGCGAAGAACAACACACTGCTGTTTTCTTTACTGCGGGATTCCTGAGAGAAGTGTGGTTGATGTGTATTTACATAAAAACCGAACAGTTCTTCAACAATTTATTTGTTAAAGTGACTAGATCTTCCCTGTCCCACCCTGTGTATTATTCTGCTTCACTGCCTTCAAATGTTAGAAGATGCAAAGCTGAATAATGCCAGTTACAAACATTTCCTTATTCTTGCTGTCTTTCCTATTAGAAAATTGCCCGATTGCCAGCCTCCATTTTTCCTCTAAAAGGAACTGGAAACAAATTGCAATATTATAAAGCTTTTCTATTTAAAGCCTGTATAACCATAACCTATTACAACATCACCCTACAAGTAATTACAAATGTTTTTCGCCGTGTTGTTGAAAATACAAATTAACGGTCTCTAATGAGAATGATGTAAAGGTACAATAAGTGCATCTTAAAGTCAAGCATCCATTATTTTTATTTCTGCTCATCAAATCTTCAGCCAGCTCTCACGCTCTGCCAAAATTGGGTATGTTTGGGTTTTTTGTTTGTTTTTTTTTTTTTTTTTTCTTTTCCCTCAAAGCCCCGGGGCCATGCTCCTTTCCAGCTCTTCATTGTGCAATTATTGAAACGTCAGTATATATCCAGCATATTTCCATGACTTAATTGTTGAAGCATCAGTATCTATCCAGTGCATTTCCATGACTTCATTTTTTCCCTTGCTTTTGTGTTTAGAAAAGAAACAAAACCAAGGGGGGCAAGGCCAGTTACAGGGAGATGAAAGGCTGTATTTATGTGGAGAAGTTCCTGGACCTCTGGAAGTCTTCCTCCCCCACCAACAGCTGTATTATTTTTCTGAAAAGGTTGTAACTCTTTTCATATTCACTTCTTTATTTAAATGATTGCCAAACAGGCTTGATAGAGGAGGAAGGCCAGAATGATGTGGAGGGGAAGGCGTGCACTCCTTGGTGACCTAACTGTCTTAAAGCCTCTCTGGTTTTGAGTGTTTCACTTCTACCCAGGCCCAAACACGGCGTAGTGCTTGCTGTAGGGGAAGAAGCTGTGGTTCTTTTAAGGTTGTTTTTTCTTCTTAATTCCTTAACTCTTCCTAAATTCCTGTTAGTTGTTTGAATGTGTTTGAAAGTTTTCCTAAAACTAACCAAACTTCAGTGTCAGCTACCTAAATGTCTGCAGTAACTCCTGCTTTGCTTTATTCTGTCTGGATGCAGCGTGTCAGAGGATGACCTCACTTAATGCTGTTTTGTCAGCGTCTGGTAGGTCTGGGGTGAGCAGCAAGTGCTTCAAACTGCTTCAACCCGCAAATAGCTTGTGTTGGTTTTACATAAGCACAACAGCAGGTCGTATTTTCTTTTATGGACTTTGGTTGAAACAAGTTGAGCAAGGTGCTATATGTAGATTATTGTTAGCTTGGATTAATTTTAGGATAAATGAGGTAGAAAAGTGAACTCTTGCCCTCTAAAATGTCTGTGTTTGGAGAGTAGGGCAAATGATGTGTGAATCTCAGGAGGGGGACGGAAGAGGTCCTGGTACTATGGAGATGGTGTGTACAGGCATCTAGAGACGAACGAGCTGAGATCTCATCTAGAACTTAAGTTTTATAGTGTTTAGTTCAGCTGAAAGGTGACCTCTTGATGCCCTTTAGCGTGCTAAGTCAGGGACAAAGTTCCCCCTTTGGAGTACTTGTGTGCCAGGAATCAATAAACAACAAATATCAATGCAGGTTTCACAATGGCTTCTGTGCTGTGCTGGCACCGGGCTCCTTCATGCCAGGGCTGGCAGCAAAATCTCCCACAGGGATCTCGCAGGAAGGCGTCCAGCTCGCCAAAGACTACATTTGCTTGTATGCCGTACATGAAAGGGTTTTTTCCTAAGAAACAAACAAAAAAAAAAAGCCTGGGAAGTATTGTTTGTCTTTTGAGGGAGACACTTTTCCATGTGGCATCAGGCTGCCAACTTGATGTGGAGCCACGTGCTGTTCTCCTTAACAGGCTTCCCACATACACGCACAGGGCAGAGGTGCTGGAAGTTGCCCTCTAAAAGGAGCTGAACTAGAAGGTCTGGATTTCTGTAGCTGCTTGGCAAAGGACTGGATCAGACTGTGGAAGCAAGTACAGCTGTGAATAGCAGCTTTCAGGCAGTGGCTTCATCTGGTGTGTCACACTAGTGCCCTGGAAGGCAGTGGACACTTCTATTGGTCTTATCTCAGATTCTTCTGCCTGAGGCTTCCCTTCCCTCTCCCTGCCCTCTTTTTAGGCTCTTCTCCTCTTCTCCCTGAACAACGTGAGCCGCCGATCTGTCTAGATGGCGATGCTTGAAGAG
Source organism: Chroicocephalus ridibundus (assembly GCF_963924245.1). Classification (NCBI taxonomy): domain Eukaryota; kingdom Metazoa; phylum Chordata; class Aves; order Charadriiformes; family Laridae; genus Chroicocephalus; species Chroicocephalus ridibundus. The sequence continues at coordinate 26,335,831 of NC_086292.1, forward strand.
GAACACCTCATAACTTTGCTCAGAGTTTGTAGGACGCCTCTGCCATGTTCTGCACAACTTCTGTTGTAGGGCTGTAACGTGGTCCGTGAAAAGCCAGCGGTTGTGTGGGTCAGCAGTATTTCAGAGCTGGCATCCATGGGTATGGATTAGAGAGCTGCCCACCACAATGCCGGCATGTCTCGTTTTGATGAGGTACGGTCTTGGCTTCCATTCATTGTGTCTGCAGGGGAGCCCGGGGAGCTTTCCAGACATTGTTCTCCCAGCTTTTTGTAGTGCAGCTTTTTATTCCATCGGCATTTACACACCGCTCACATCAGCTGCTTCTGTCTCCTGGATCCATTGCACAGCAGTGCATCTAGCCTCATGTTTTGCTTTTCAGGTCAGCTGAGGGTGGCATGGAATTGTTTTTTGCAGAAGAATCTGGCAATGAATGTAAAAACTCTTGGGTAACAGGAATGAACCAAGTTGCCATAACACTTACCATTGACCCGAGAAGCAGGCTTGCTTTGCCATTGTGTTCATTGTAGGCTCCAGCTTATTCAGCTGAATTCTGAATGTCCCTTGACTATTGCTTCCACCTGGAGTTTGTGAACATTTGGAGACCTCGGCCTGTTGCGTTGGTCTGGGTTTTTGTTTCTTGTGCAGCTGATTGCAGCAGCGTTGCCTGCGATTGCCTTGTCAGTAGTGGCAGTTGCCAGCTCCCTGCCAAGCTGTGTACAACTTTGGAGTGGTTTATATGTCAACTTTGGTTTGGGAATCCTTCATCTAGGGCAGAGAGGGAAAGCTGTGTGTTAGTAAAAAGCTGTCCCTTTCTCTCAAAACTATGCATGTAAATGACTGGTTGTAACTTGTATACTAGAATTCTCCTTGCTGGAAAGCCTTGCCTCTTCTCTCTCCTGTATCATGTTTTATCGCCAGCAATTCTTGAATTCTGCTAGCCGTCCTTCAGTGGCTTCTTGGCAAAAGGTGCATTGCAGTAGTCTGTTCTCACCCAGTTTATAAAAACTCCTCGACGTCTCCAGCAGCTTGAAAATCACTGTGTCTGAAAATGAACTACCTGTTCTAGTTTGTAGTGATTTCAAGCTATTATAAATAGAGACTCTATAAATAGAGAGTATTGTCAAAGTGTGGTGAGGCTGACCACACAGCTCTGTATGGCTAGTTTCAGTTGCTCCAATACGTGCAAAATAAAAATTGTACATGCTGGCTGTTGTACCGATACGGCTGTTTTGAAGAGGTTAAGTGGCTTTGTGCTGCAGTCAATGGATTTTCGTGATGTAGTGAGGTTTGTGTAAATCCAATACTCAGGGTAGCTGTATTGCTGTGAGAGACTTAACCTATTAGCTGGCTAACTTCGTAGATGCCCTTTAAGATATTTTATTTAATGTAGCAGTGCTGTAGCTATAATGATGTTGGAGAAAAAAGGGAAAAGCCAACACCTTTCATTAGGCCGGGTGATAAAGCTGAGGGAAGTTGATTCTTTCAGTCTTTTCAGTGTTGGCTAGGGATGCTTGGGCAAAACTGTTTTTAAACTGGTATAACTAGAGCATGCAAGCTCATGTTTAAAACAAAAAGCCCACCAGAACAACAAATTACTCACGTTAGGAAAATAATCATTGTGGGGAGTTTTGCTTGATGATTCCACAAAACCTTGAAGATTTGGGGTTTTATCTCCTGCTTTTCAAGGAGGGAAATTCTGGACTCTGACTTCTTGTGCACTTTTTTGCTGTTGCTGGATGTGTGAATGGTGTAATTGGAGACTGGAGCTGCAGCAGCTTTGAGATAGAGTACTTCAGTGTGTTTGGGTTTAAGACACCAGAGAAGGAGCTGCTGAGCTGAGCATTTAAAAGAGCTTCCTTGCTGTGGGGGCTGGGAAGGCTTTCAGGTTAGTCACTTAAGCGGTTCTCTAGAAAAAACAAGTGACACGTGGTCTAAAATATGGGGATAATAACTGGGGGAAAATCCTTGCTGAGACAATTCATTCTTAATTGAGAATAAAGCCAAGTACATATCCTTTGCTAGTCATCTTTCAACATGGCATAATTTAGTTGCAGCGTTAGATGAACTCAATAGCATGCTGTAAAATAAATTTGCCAGAGCTCACAAAGTCCTTGATAAGCCCCGAGGACCCCAGGCAAGCCTGTCAGCCCTACCTCGAGTGCAGTGTCCAGTTTTGGGCCCCTCACCACAAAAAAGACATTGAGGTGCTGGAACAGGTCCAGAGAAGGGCAACGGAGCTGGTGAGGGGACTGGAGCACAAGTCTTGTGAGGAGCAGCTGAGGGAGCTGGGGGTGTTCAGCCTGGAAAAAAGGAGACTGAGGGGAGAACTTATTGCTCTCTACAACTCCCTGAAAGGAGCGGGTGGAGAGGTGGGAGTCGGTCTCTTCTCCCAAGTAACAGGCGATAGGACAAGAGGAAACGGCCTCAAGTTGCACCAGGGGAGGTTTTAGACTGGATATTCAGAAAATGTTTTAACACTGAAAGGGTTATTAAGCATTGGAACAGGCTGCTCAGGGAAGTAGTTAAGGCACCATCCCTGGAGGTATTTAAAAGTAGTAGATATAGTGCTTATATATAGGGTAGATATAGTGCTTAGAGGTACGGTTTAGTGATGTCTTTTGTCAAGAGTTAGGTTGATGGTTGGACTTGATCATCTGAAAGGTCCCTTCCAACTAGGCAATTGTAGCATTCCAGGAAAGCGCTCTCTGCTCTGGTCTGGTTTTATAGGCCTTTCTATAAAGGCTTCAGGTAATCATAAGGATGTTGTGGAGTTAACGGCTGCAATTTAAGTTGTGTAATTAAGCTACTGAATAACTTCGCTGTAGAGGGGTGAGTTCTGTTTATTAACTTGGTCAAAATTGGCATGTTCGTCTAGAATGTGCTGGTTCCTGTCCTGATCCTGAAATGAATGAACGCTCCTGGAGAAACAGCTGACAGGAGGAGGGTCCTTGGCTTCCTAGAAGTGCTCTTCCTGTCGATGGAGTGGAGGATTTCACATGTTGGAAATGTGGGAAATTAGAGCTTGGGTTTGTTAGGCAGTTTGCGACTGTTCCAGCAGTCTGACAAATTGAGGTTACAAATGAGCCTTTCCAGGCAGGGAGAAGGAGGGATTTGCCAAGACCAAGCGAGACTTGTCTGCACTTTTGAAGGTGACAAGTAACTTTACAGCAGGCCGTGAAGGTTGTGCCTATTGCACATCTTTTTAGGATGTCTTCTAAGTATCCTTAGAAGGGTTTTGCCCTTCTAAGGGCACAATTCTGTGTGTCTTCTCCCACTGATTGGTGATAATGTGTAAAGACAAAAAAATGTTGCTTTTTCATTTATGGAAGGGGCATATAAGGAGCATACATCATTGTGGTAGTTTGTTTCTGTGTTATCAAATGGATTCTGTCAAACTCATTTGTCTAAATTACTCACAAAGGCGATATCTTAAACTATGAGAAACATTTTAGTAGAACAAGCAGTTTTGGTGTGATAACTCTTACTCCATCTGTTGGACACTGTAGGTGATACCTGTAATTGCTGGAATTGGCCTGAAATATTTTCTAGTAACCGCAAGTTTATCAATGAGTACAACAAACGGATTAAGGTTGTCTGGACCTGAGTTTGTATGAGGGACCTGAATAATAATGCACGAAATAAGCAAGTAGAGGGATATGTTGACCTCGTAATTGCACATGGTTTTGTAACGGTCTGTGACCTCCAGCCATATGTTGGGAAGGAGGAGACTTTCGTCAGTCTCACTCCAGAGAAGTCAGGCTTTCACAATTACTTGTGATTGTAAAGAAGTGTATTTAAACGTGTAAGCCAATGAATAAGTAGAACGATGCAATAAGAATAAGGAAAAGAACTTATATTGGTACAGAAATGTGTAGCTGTTGAGTAGCTATTGTGTAACAAGTGCGAGCAAAAAGAAATGCTTTATATCCAGGGTTCTCTTAAAGATCATTAATAGGTGCCCAGCCCATTATGGAAGAAAACATCTACATTAGTCTCTGAAATTTAGGGAAATTCCAAAGAAGGTCTTGGGCCACGTGCCTGCATGAACATGAGCTCAGTATAGGAGGAAAATTGTCTTATATCACGGCTAGCTTTTTATCTTAGCACTAATGTGACACTATCTTGAATTAAATAAAATGTGGAGAAAGACTTTTTTGCTACTGGGGTTGAGCGTGTTTTTCTAACCTTGCCAAAGGAAAGTCCCTGCAAGTCTCTCCTGATGCTCATGTTCTGTTTTCTGTTAGCTTTTGTTACCATGAGTATGCCAAAGATGAGGTCTGCAGCTTCTTTGGGAAGCGAGTATCCCTTGAGTTGGTGGACTGCAAGCATGAACTCCCCTCTCTTACAAAATTTGCAGAGAAAGCGTATGAGCAAATGTGTGTTGTTTTTTTTTTTTTTTTTTCCTATTTATGACACACTTTCAACTTGCTTTTATTTTTGTCTAGGGTCGTCCAGTAGCCGTCACCCGAACCAAGTGACCCCAAAGAAGAGCGGCCTGAAAAATGGGCAAATGAAGAGCAAAGATGATGAGTGCTTTGGGGATGACATTGACGAAATCCCAGACACAGATTTTGATTTCGAAGGGAATCTGGCCCTTTTTGACAAGGCGGCTGTGTTTGAAGAGATTGAAACTTATGAGAGGAGGAGCGGCACTCGCTCCCGGGGGACCCCAAATGAGAAACCAGCTCGCTATCGGCATGATGAGAACATCTTGGAATCGGAGCCCATAGTCTACAGAAGGATTGTCGTACCCCAGAACGCTAACAAAGAATTCTGCACGGGTATGCCACATCCCTTACTGATAAGGGTGCAAACCCTGCCGCTTTCCTGGGGCACGCATGGTGGATGGTTTTCCCCAAGGGAATGCCTGTCAGCTTAGTGTGGTACAAGCGAGGTCATTCGTTTATGTAAGATTGCATCTGTGCCTTGTATCTACGTCCAACCTTTATTTGCAATATTTCTGAGATAAAAAAATACTTAGATAGGGCAACAAGGTAAGTTTTTTTGCAGTAGGTGAACAAAACTGATGGCTGGATAGCAAGAATGGAAGCTGAACAGGAGCCATTTGAATCCTTGCTTTGATTTCAGCAGCACAACAAACCTGCGTGGACTTGATCGCTGGCTCTTGTGAGGGAGGGATGGTCTCGGGATTCTGGTACGTGGTAGCATGTTGTAATTTGTGCTGTCTTGGTAAAAGGCAGGAGATTTCATGGGCTTCTGATATTCCTTGGCTGGTAGTTATATATTTCCACATGGGTTTGCAGAACTTAAATGTCATCGGTGTAAAAAGAAACAGTTCTGGTTCTTCCCATCCAGAATTGTGAATGTTCGTTGTACAAAAGGCTTTTTATGTGGGATCCCCCCTCCCGCTCACAGTCCGCTGCTGCTGGGTGAAAGATCAAGCTCCAGAAAGCTGGACAGACACATTCACATGTGTGTAAAAAATATCTTTTTCTACTTTGCTTTACCTTAATCTTAATTATAAAAGGAAAGAAAAACTTTTTAGGCAGATGTTTGAAGTATTTGTCAAATGTATCATGAGGGGAAAGTAGCTCAGCATGCAGGTGCCAGCTGCTGGGCAGATGTTCTGCAAGCCTGACTTCTGGGCCTCGCTGCTGCCAGATAGCCTCTTGGATGGAGGTGAAGGTAGCAGGGTGAACTGCCTAGCTGCAGGGAGGCAGCGCTCCTAAAATCGAATTGTAGAGAATGATTATTCGGCTCCTAATCCATGGCTCTGGGGAAGGCTAGAATTGATTTCATTTTATGTTCAGTAGTATTTAATTATTTATTATTTTTTTTTTGGCCAAGCACGAGTTAACGGTGCTTTCACCAGAAGCTGGTTATGTATGCAAATTGGTTTTACTATAAGGAATCTTTTTATTTTTACACATACACATGCGATCAAGTATAGCATATGTACTTTATACCACAGTTAGGAGCAAATTCCCTGTAACTTTAGTCTGGTTGTGGTGTCCTGCCTTTGGTTTGCATGCTTTTTAGCACCTGCAAAATGTAGGAGTGAGGGAACTTTGGCATTCCAGGAACACTTCTTTTCCACATCAGAATAAAATCAAACTTCAGATCTTTTTGTAGACAGACGCCAACTAGCTAATACCCTGGTTGTCTGGCCACTGAGCAGAAGTGTGATCAGGTCCTTGATCTGTCATTCTTTCTCTGCCCGGAAGCTCCATCTGGGGTGTGAAACGCTGCACAGAAGGAAGACAATTCATTTGCAGTGATTTGCTGCTTTTCAGTTTTTTAAAAAAGTCTTTTTTAATGATTCTGCTATACAAGGGTATCATAGTTTTCCCTTTGTGTCATCCATCGTACTATTGATCTGTTCTGCTCTCGAATGAGATAAAAAAACGTACTGGGTCGTATCAGAACTCTTCCAGCTCAGTATTTTGTCTCCAAGGATACTTAAGGAAAAGTGAAAGAACGGAGTAAACATGCCGTGAGGGTTTTCCCTGAGTGCTTTGTCTTTCACAATTGTAAGACTTCCTGAAGCAAAAGTGATAGTTCAGTATTAATAACTTTTGATGAGGCTTTTCTTTCTTCTGCTTAATTTAGCCTATTGCTTTTTAAATCTTTGCATGCTGTCAATATCTTTCAATATGGCAAGAAGCTCCACCAGTTGCCTGTGTACCATTTCAAATAAGCACTTCATTTTTGTGGTGATTTTACTATTCATTTTTAAAAAACTTACTACTTGTCAATTAATCTTCCGGATGGCTTGTTTGAGAGGAGACAGAGCCTCTATGTATGTCTAGTCTGAAACAAAAGCTAACCTACTGTTAGCTGCCAGTTTGAGAAGTATGGCTAACACAGTCTTCTAGCAGTTACCCTTCCTGGGAGGAAAACTCTGACATGCAACAAGCAGCAAGCATCAGTTAGTAAATTCAGGGGATGAAAATGAAATCACGTTTTGCTAAACTCCATTGGCCTTTACTGTGGCAACTCTTGGCTCCCCATTTGCAGCGTGCCGAAGGGAGCAGCCCGGTGAAAAGGACTGCTGTTTCCTTGTTTGGTTCTTGGCAAGTCATGGTAAGCGACTCCCCTCTGTAGTTGCAGGGTCTCGCTAGCCTCATTAGCTACTGTTGGGTGATTAGTCTCCCCTATGGAATTCTGGATTTGTTTGAAAGAAAAGCTGTCGTGTCACATAACGGGCAGGGGATTGCCAACCACAGTTCCCTGTCGCCTGTGCTGAGCCGGGCGCATTCACAGTCCTGTGAACGATGATAAAAGTGTCCCAGTGCTGTGTCTCTCGAGATGTTTTTCCCACAGAGGGTGACTTCCTTTGTGTCCGCTGAGGAAGTTTACTTTTGCTTAGGAAATGCTAATGGCTATCTAGCAAAAGCTCTTGTAAACAGTTGTAACTCGCCTGCTGTTTCTGGCATTCAGTCTAGCGCTTTTTGGAGCGAGTCAGCCCTCCGAGGGACAGAAAGATATTCAGTGTGCTGGGAGTAATGATGGACTGTCACTTGAAAAACATCCTGATTTCTTTTGTTTAGCAACTGGAAGGAGAATGTTAAGCTGTAGGCAGCCTGTGTCTCTTAGTGGCTCAAAGAGCAGCAGCTGCTGAAATGAAATGAGAGTGCCAATAGCCCTGAAAGCCATGAATTTGGATATGTCTGTGGCAGGATTTCTCTTTCTGCTTCTGAATTCTCCCTACGGAGCTGTCTCTGGACTCCTAAGGGGAACTCTACTTGCAAAAAGCACTTCCTAGTTATAGGAGAAGTAAGTACTTCATAATTTTTTTTTTCCCTAGGCCAATCTTGAAGATGATTGTCTTAAAAGAGCTCTGGCTGATAGAATAATTATTCTGTCTGCTATAATAGCAGAAACAAAGTGATGCTGGGGATTGACAGTGAGCTAATATCCAGCGTTCATAGCTGTGAGAGAGGAAGAAATCTGTGAATTCTTGCATGCTCTTTTATGCCATGTTTCCATGGAGCTAGGAAATAACCAGGAGTGTGCAGCGATACAACCAGCAAACTGCTGACGCCAATTCTCCAAAAGACTAATCTGCAGGGCTTCCCACCCGTGTTTTTATTGCTGACTAAAATAAGTCCATCCATGTAGGATGTAAGCAAAGCTTGATAAACGCTTCAGTGCACCAGGATGCTTTTCTGAGAGCTGATTTTAAGGACCCAGGCTGTCCTGTAAGTATACTAGTCTGTGTTTTAGAAGTAAGCAGGGATTGAAGAAGAGGATCTGTTCTGAACACAAATAAAAACCTGAAGCTAATAGAATTTACCAGGTCTTTGATCACGACTGAGCTGAGCCCATCCCTGGGGTTCCACATATAAATCTCTCCCAAACAGATAATTAGTTTTCACTCTTTGGGGCTGGCTGCTGTTGATGTGTCTCCCTATTTACACATGATGCTTGAAAGGGGAAGTACAACTCTTGAACAGAAATCTGCCCTCCCTGGAAAGGCTGATCCTTTTTATGAGGTGTGAGCTGTCTTTTTCTACTTCCAGGGCTGTCCAGCTAGAGACCTGAAAAGTGTGTGTTTGTCTCTGTTCCTTCTGCTGGCTATCGGCATTGAAAGGATCGGTGTTTGAACAGCATGGTGTTTTGGGATCAGGTCTTTTAGCGGCAGCTGCAAAGCCAATGTTCTGCTGGTGTGTTGGAGGGGTTTGTGGTAGGATGGAGTATCTCCGTTCATCACCAGTGACTCTGTATAATATATTCTCAAGCATACTAGACTTCCCAAATCATTCTCTCTTTTGCAGTTCATTTCCCCTTTCCTCTTAACTTCATTTCTGCCAAGAAAGTGTCTTTATGAGCACACTGAGGTAAGAGAAGAGCTGTACGCTGCGTAGGTAAGGTATGTACTAGTAAGGCTTTGTCCAAAGCGGGTTCTCTTCTCGTTAGTGCTGTTAGAGTAGAAAATGCTCTGATCCCATCCCAGTGTTTCTTCTGGAAAATAAATGGGATTTTTCAAATTCAGCTGCTATAGAAATTTGAGATAGCCACCTGTCAGGTGACAGCAGGACTCTGTTCAAAAAAAAAAATCAGACTGCATGGGTATTTCTCTGTCTTCTCCCTAACCAGACTTCGAGCCTGTCCTTCAAGAAACCTTTTTTCCCCCCAGTAAGGAGATAGCAAAAGAAAATGTGCACTTAGAAGTAAAATATGTGCAGCAGGCAGAGCTGATGTGCCAGGGTCGGACTAGAAAACTGAGTCTGTTCTGTGAGGATGGTGCCGACAGTATGGCTTTTTTTTGTGTGTGCCATGTCCTTGACTGACTGTTCTACTCTCTAGCTTTTAGCCTTTCAGTCTATGGATGACTGCCGTACAGCGATTGTGTATATTGAATGTGTGAAGTGTTTCTGGGATCTTTGAGTGCAAATTAAGTTCACTTTATCCAACCGCAGGAGAAAACAAAGTGGTCATGGGGCAATGTCTCTTTGTCCCTCCAACGGTTTTTTTGCTCAGCCAGAGGGAATTGTGCGCTAATGCTGGGAGAGGCTAACATTAGAACGTCAGCCAGAACTCCTGCAGAATTTGTCTTAATTAAAAATAATGATTATTTAAAAAAAAAAAAAAATGTAGCCTGTAAGGCTGTGGATAAAGTTTGTGGGGCAAGTAACTAAGTTGTGCTGAGTCTGCAGGCAGGTGGCTCCAGCTTTACAGCCAGCAAAAGACAGCAAATAATGTCCTGTTTGCCTAAACCGGACAAGACTTATACCTGCTTCACGTAACTGTGGCTTAGACCATGAGCTGTGTAGCTCTGGAAGCAGAGTTATTTGTTGCTTAAGTAAGGATTTAATGGCTTTACATCCAGCTTTCAGGAGATCCTAAGTCTAGTTCCATCTCACCCATTCCTGCAGCTTGCCTGTATTTATTTGTTTTAGCTGCTAGAGTGCTGCTGAAATAGTCAAGAGAAAAGTTAAGGCTTGCACACTGAGACTTCAGCAGCAACCCTCTCTTATTTTTCTTTTTTCCCTGCGTAGAAAGCGTTTGGACTTCAGACAGCAATGTTGCTCTGGGCTCGTTTGGGGAAAAACCTCATATTTCAGTAACTTCTAGAGAGTTAGCTCAGTCTTTCTGCTGGCATAGGGTGTTTTGATCTGACCAATACGTGCATAACATGGCATAGTGAAGCTTGAGGAGATAACTTGTTCATAGTTGTAGTCCCCAGGACAGAGTGTGCCTCATAAACGGGGAATACTTCGTGTTTCATCAGGCTTCAGCAATACTCTGCGTGTCACAAAACTGTTTAGTCTATATCTGCCTTTTTTTTTTCTAGGCAGCTGTAAAATACATCTATTTAATATTAAAAGACCTGAGCTAATTTATTTTATTACCTTCATTACCAAACAATAAAGATGCACTGTCCAACCCAAACATAATTAAAGTTGGCAGGGGTTCAGTTTTGTTGCAGTAGTGTTATTGTCTGTGGGTTTACGCGTCGCCTCCTTGATTGCTCTCTGCCAGAGTTTATTTAGCTCCCTCAGCCTGGTTTTGATAAGCCAGTCTGACTGGTTGGACCTTGCGTGAGTGTGAAGAAGGGAAGTTCTCTTGGCATTTAAGCCTGCTCTTGAGAGGGGAGCAATTAGGACAAAGTGTAGCACTGGCGTGCTAAATGCAAGTTCGTCTCATGCTGCCTCCCAGTAAACCTCTCTGCATTAACCCACTGGGCACTGGGTTGCATCTAGCTGCTGGTAAACGTGGGTTTGCTAAAGCTTGTGGTCTGGGGGAAGTGATTGAGGGAAAGATGTAAATGGTTACAGAGAGGACACTGGCGACACTCATGCTAAATTGGGTAGATATAGACTGTCTATATGCTTCACCCTTCTAGTTTGGGGAGGTCTTGCAAAATTTAAGCAGGGAATTGGTGACCCCGCAGTTCAGAAGGAGCAAAAGGAAAGTTTCGGATTAGCAGAGGATGTGTCCCGTCAAACTCTCTTTGGAGAGATCCTGACCTCAGGTCACTCATTCCACACCCTCCCTCAAGCTTGCAAAACATGACCTTTGCTGAAGTAGCAAAAATATGAATGGGAAAGAAGCTGAGCTGAGCCTTGTGTGACTCCTGAGGCTGAGAAGGGGGTGTGAGTGCCAGGCAGGTGCGTGACTAGTGTGACGGCCTTAGGATTATTAGTGGCTTATGACTCCAAACATTCAGCGGCTGCTATCGGGAGTCTGAAATGGCTTTGATAATGTGCATGCTTGCATGTGCATTGCATGTAATGAAAGACTATTAGTGGAGGTAGCTTAATCAGCAGTTAGCATGCAAGGTCAAGTGTTTGAACACGTTTTGGCCCTCTGTATCTGCAAAACACTAGCTGGTGAGTTCAGAAATGAAGGCTAGAAGGATTCAGCAGAAACTACTCCACAATGTTTTACTGCTACCTTACAGGAATATATCCAGTTTGACTCTGAAAACCTCAAGATGCACAAAACCTGCCGTTTCCGCCGTACTTTGACTTCGTGGTTTGTGACTGGGGCGCCCTGGGGAAATATGGCAGTACAAATAATTCCTCACAATTAAAATGCGCACTGCTTTTCTCATTTGAATATTGCACTTGCTTGTTACAACTGGTTCTTGTTATGTTTTTTTTTTTTTTTTTTTTTTTGTCTGCAAAAGAGCCTGAGCCCATGAGTAACTGTTAGGTTTCCTCTCTGAGCGGATGTGAACGCTGTGCCTGCTTCACTTTGAGCTGGTATTGCTGCAGAGCATTTTTGCTGGGCCACGTCACGTTCCTATGACTTTTCCCCACTAGCTCAGGTTGTCTGAGCCCTGCCGTGCCCCTTGGCGCTGGGCTGCCATCAGCACCCAAGTGTCTGCCTTCGCCCCAAGTTCAGATGAAGGAGAGTTCACGCATTGGCCTGACATTTGGCGTTGGGCCTGAGCTGTAGCAGGTGTTGGTGTGAGTCCTGGACCTTTCTCATCCACTGTGCCCGACTCCTGTCCATCTCATCTGCCTGTCCCATTTCTGTGGCTGAAGATAATCAGGGGTATCTGGCTGGATGGATATATTTTTCTCACCTATCACGCTTTGCCCTTCTTTCTCTGTATACCATAAGTAATTATCTTTAGTTTCCTTGTCCTCCACTATTCTACATACCACCAGAAAATTGCCATGGTTCCCCTCAGAGCGAGCTGCCTTTTGGTGGCAAGGAATCATAGAATGGTTTGGGTTGGAAGGGACCTTAAAGCTCATCCAGTTCCAACGCCCCTGCCCTGGGCAGGGACACCTCCCACCAGCCCAGGTTGCGCAAAGCCCCATCCAACCTGGCCTTGAACCCCTCCAGGGATGGGGCAACCACAGCTTCTCGGGGCAACCACAGCTTCTCTGGGCAACGTGGGCCACCCTCAAAGTGAAAAATTTCTTCCTGATTTCTAATCTAAATCTCCCTTCTTACAGTTTGAAAATCCTCTGTATTTACTTCCAAGGAGAGTTTATAGATGTTACTGCGGGGTTTATTTCTGTGAAATGCCAGCTTGGCCTGCTTGGAGAAGGAAGATATAAAGAATCGTCCAGAACAGTTATTCAGGTTTAGATTTTTCGTACCTGCTCATTCCAGGCAAGTTTGCTGTAGAAGCAAGGGGGAAGGATTGTATTCCTACTGCGGACACTGTTCTCAGCGCTTAACAAAACCTCTCATTTGTTTTTCCTTGAGCCGTGTGCTGGAGCGTTTCCTGGCTCACAGACCAGGCTGTCAAAAACATCTGAGAAGTATTTTTCTACAGACTTCATTCTTTCAGCCGCATCGCTCCCCCGCTGCCTAAGTGTATCGTGATTCAGCTTTGGTGTCTGAAGTCGGCCCTTCTGGCATGGCACAGCTCGGGTGGTGGTGACACCTACCTCATCAGTGGCTTGTTTTGCTGTGACATGTGGGTTAGGGGCTGGAAGTTTGGGGCTGGTCACTACCGATGTCTGGAAGCATCATGCAGCCAAAGCTTTTTAGGTGTGAAATCTGGTTCTTCTGACTTTCACAGTGATTAGGAATTCTTATATGTGTTTGGGCATGGGTGTGGGTTAAAGCCCTGGTGGCCTAGAGGCTACTAAGAAAGAACTTAATAATCTATAAATCAAAAAGGCCTTCTCTGTCCATGTGTTCCTAAAATTGCCAGCTGCCTGATGGATTTTCCTGGAAATGTATATTATTTCAAGCCCAGCAGTTGTGTTTAGCGGTCAGTACTTCACTCAGACAGGGAAAGCTGACTCTGATGCACTAGTTTGGATTCATTCGATGGTCTTGGAAGGAACTTGGATTACTGGGTTAAGCAGACCCTTGGTAACAGCTAATAAGCCTTTTCACTGTCGTCATTTAAGTGCTGTGGTATAAAACCTTACCAGACTACACCATTCTGAAAAAGTCTCTGATGATATGCATTTCTGTCTTCCTTCCTCTGCTCTCTTTGAACCCTAGACTCCGGGCTGGTCGTTCCAAGCGTGTCTTACGAGCTTCACAAAAAGCTGCTCTCGGTTGCTGAGAAGCACGGGCTGACTCTGGAGCGGAGGCTGGAGATGACGGGAGTCTGCGCCAGTCAGATGGCCCTGAGCCTCCTTGGGGGACCCAACAGGTAAAGCTGTTCCCTCTCACTCTGCTGTGGGTTTTTTCCCCTCTCAGCAGAGCTCAGCTTCTCTTGTTCTGACAAGCGGGGTTGAGGTAAAAGAGGCTGAGAGGTTACTTTTGAGGTAAATGTAATGTGGATGCCTGCTGCCGCTTGCGCCAGTCCCTCAGTGGTCCGGCAGCTGGAGACAGCTGTCGCCTCTCTGCCTTCCTTGCCTTTAAAAGAAAAAACCTCATCCCAATGCCTTGCAAACCTGTGTTGTAGCTCATATATCAGCCTGTTTCCAAATAATCATGAAAACAAGTGTGAGGCTCAGTCTTCCGAAGTGGCAGGAAGCCCTACAGTAGCTTTCCATGTTCCTGCTGCTTCTCCCCCATCCCCCCCACCCTGCTCTAGAATAGGGCTGGCTGAACCAGGTGGTTCATCATTGGATGAATGACTTACTAAGGGCTCCTTTTGGGCGCCTCCATCGCAGAAGCAGAAGTGTGTCTTGAGTCAAAGACGAAACAGAGCTGAGATTTTTCTTTCCGCTTAGTGGAAATTTTGTCAGGGAATTGAGCTTTGCAGAGGTGTAACCCAAAGCGGATTAAACCACTGCAGAATTTCTGGTGAGCTACTCCTTTTTCCAAATAAGTAGACCTTTCTTTTGTTTTTTTTTTTACATGTTACGGTTAATGGCATCAATAAAACCAAAAGTCAGTTCATGAAAACGAAGTGCTGCTTAGCTTTTCACAATTAGCTTTCAAGCACCTACAGCTGAACTGAGAATATCTTGTTCTTTTCGAAGCCCAATTTGCTAGCAGGTTTGGCGTACGCTTACTGCTGTTTGCATGAATATATGTGACTTTTTTGAAGTGGTCCCTTCTGTGTCTGCACTTGTCATAGTTGTTGATGTGGGCAGGCAATATTTATGTTGTTGATAGATGCTCCAAATGATTTTCTCTTGAAATGGAAGGTAAGCCCTAACAGTCTCCCTCCCTTTATGCAGCCGTACTTACCTGCAGTCCAGGACCTACTGACTCAGTAAGTGATGACATACCCGGCAGCACTAACCCTTAACAGCCAAAAATCCTACTTTAAGCTACCCTTAGAATCATAGAATCATAGAATTGTTGAGGTTGGAAGGGACCTTTAAGATCATCGAGTCCAACCTTTAGCCTACCCTGACAAGAGCCACTTCTAAACCGTGTCCCTAAGTGCCCCATCTACCCTTTTTTTAAACACCTCCAGGGATGGTGAATCCACCACCTCCCTGGGCAGCCTATTCCAATGTTTAATAACCCTTTCAGTGAAAAAATGTCTCCTAATATCCAATCTAAACCTCCCCTGACGTAACTTGAACCCGTTTCCCCTCGTCCTATCACTTGTCACCAGGGAGAAGAGGTCAGCCCCCATCTCTCTACAACCTCCTTTCAGGTAGTTGTAGAGGGTGATAAGGTCTCCCCTCCGCCTCCTCTTCTCCAGGCTAAACAACCCCAGCTCCCTCAGTCGTTCTTCATAAGGTTTGTCCTCCAGACCCCTCACCAGCTTTGTAGCCCTTCTCTGGACACGCTCCAACACCTCAATGTCCCTCTTGTAGCGAGGGGCCCAAAACTGAACGCAGTACTCGAGGTGGGGCCTCACCAGTGCCGAGTACAGGGGGATGATCACTTCCCTAGTCCGGCTCACCACACTAGATGGCTTGCAGACCATTTAAATTAATCAGCTTTCTTTTACAGTTCATTAGGCTTAGGGAGTAGCAATTTATTTATTTAACTGTGGCTCTGCTGACGGGGTAACTCGCCACATATTTTTTAAGGTTTTATAGTTAACTTTTGTTCTAGAATCAGAGGGGCAGAGGAAAAAAAGCTTTCCTAAAAAGGAGATTGCACTGGTTTTGAGCTTGCTCTACGTGAGCAGTGAAAATGCCCCATGCTTTGAAAGTACGAGTTGGCTTCGTGCTGAACCAGGGT
Organism: Chroicocephalus ridibundus; assembly: GCF_963924245.1. Lineage (NCBI taxonomy): Eukaryota > Metazoa > Chordata > Aves > Charadriiformes > Laridae > Chroicocephalus > Chroicocephalus ridibundus. The sequence goes on from NC_086292.1 coordinate 26,351,314, forward strand.
AGACCAGGACCCTCTGCTGCGGGTGCAAGGAAGTCTTGAAGGGAACCTGCAAGCAGAGCAGCTCTCCAGCGTCAGCCCTGCAAAAGGATGTGGGTTCCTTGTTGAAGGCAACGGAAGATTTGCAAAACACCTGTAAATTTGCATTTTACTGATTATTTTTTTTCTCGTACAGGAAGAAGGCAAGAGATTCTTGGGTTTATTAAGCCCCCTTTTGTCTGTATTTTAGGCTGAACCCAAAGAATGTGCATCAGCGGCCCACAGTAGCCCTGCTGTGTGGCCCCCACGTGAAGGGGGCCCAGGGGATCAGCTGCGGCCGACACCTCTCCAACCACGACGTCCATGTCATCCTTTTCCTGCCCAACTTCGTCAAGATGCTGGAATCCATCACCAACGAGCTGAACCTTTTCAGCAAGACGCAAGGCCAGCAGGTGTCCAGCGTCAGAGGTGAGTGAGTGAGGAGTAGATCTGCTCGCAGAGACCTGCGCTGCTCAACTCCCCAGTGCCTGCCCGGTCCGGTGGCACCATCTAGTGGCACCGCCACCGAGGCTGGCGGGACAGCAGAGATTCGACTTGAGAGGCTGAACAGTGGAGCGAGAGGTTGAACAGTGGAGCGGTTGTGCTGGTACGGATGTTTTCTGTATGAATAAATACGGAAGAGCTGCTGTGTGGATGCGAGTCAGACCATCCATTCTCTTAGGATAAGGGCCTGCCTTGTTCAGCATATCGAAACTGCAAGTAAACGAGCATCCAGCTGCTACTTCAAACCAAGCAGACGGCCTTGCTGGACTGGTCCCAGCAACTGTCAAAAGTCAGATCTCTTAGCATGCCCGAGAATAAACTGATGCTGCATCTTCTGTAAGAGAGCCTGGCTTCCTGTTTGTCATTTTGCTAGTGGTGTTTTCAAGCCTGGTGCATTTAAACTCCTTGTGAGAAAGAAAGCTGGGACTTAGGGCACTGCACAATGTTTGCGTTGTGGCAGGGTGGGGGGCTGTGCTGGCTGAGCTATTTGCCCACTGTAAAAGAGGAGTCCTTGCACCAAGACATTCATGGTCCGTCAGGTAAGAGGAATGCAGATGTTTTACAGAGCCGGTGAGTGCAGTGAGACCGATGGAGCTCAGTGGGGCAGGCAGCAGTGCAGCACACAAGCTACAGCCTTTCTTTCCATAGCCAAGGCAGTTGGTGTATTCCAGAAAAACAAGCCTCTTTTTTTTTCAGCTTGCGGAATATAAAATGATCTGTTTATAATGGAGAGAGTGCACTGCTGCTTCCCTGGGCTGCCTGGACTGGTGGGCTAGCTCAGCGGCAGCATCTGGAGCTGCTCCAGTGCTGACCACATGATGAGGTTTTGTACCTTAAGAGTCTGTAAACATTCTCCAGAGTCCTAAAGAGCTTTTAAATGTCAGTGACTTTTGCAGAAGGATGGCAATAACAACAGGTAAGGCCAGACTGTGCAGTGAGACTGTGGGTGCTGGAGGCAAAAATGAGAAAGGAGGGAAGGCGCTTTGTGGTTTCAGGTTGGTCCTTGGCACTCAATGGTGTCTGTGTTTCTTTCAGATCTCCCAGATACCCCCGTTGACCTAGTGATCAACTGCCTGGATTGTCATGAAAATGCCTTTTTGAGAGATCAGCCTTGGTACAAAGCAGTTGTGGACTGGGCCAACCAGAACCGGGCACCCGTCCTCAGCATAGACCCTCCGATAAACGAAATGGAGCAGGGCATTGATGCCAAGTGGTCGCTGGCCTTGGGCCTGCCCCTGCCCCTGGGTGAGAGGGCCGGGCGTGTGTACCTCTGTGACATTGGCATTCCCCAGAAGGTCTTTCAAGAAGTGGGAATAAACTACCACTCGCCCTTCGGTTGCAAATTTGTCATCCCCCTGCACTCCACTTAGAGCCCGTCCAGCCATACGGCTCTGAAGGGAGAGAAGAGAGGAGGAGGAGGTCTGTCAAATAAGCTGTCCAGTGGATCCTGACTAGTAAAACTCATGACGCCTTAAGGATGTGAAGTTCCAGAGAGTTTTCCTTCCAGAAGAAACATTGTCTATTTAAGGAAAAAAAAAAAAAAAAAATAATCATAAAATGAAAAAAAAAAAAAAAAAAGAAAAAAGGAGGAAGCAAATGAAATGTTCCTGCAAAGCTGTTTTCATTCTCTTGTGCCATTGTATGAAGGAACAGGCAGGAAGATGGTGTCTGTCCCCAGTGAAGGCAGGCATTGGTGCGCAGGCCCAGCCGGGAGGCTGTTTACGGAGGGTTGTATGTGAAGGTGGTACAAGTGACGAGTGGTTTGGAGATTTGAGACGTGTTTCTTGGTCCTTCTGGGCAGATAGACCCAGCAAGGGTGCCCTGGTGGGAACAGCACCGCTTGATTGTGTAGAAATACCTTCTGTTGCAGCTGTACTGGAAGGGAGGATTTGGTTTCGTTCTGTTGTTGTTTTTGACTCCCCCTCCCCCTGCCCTTGTTTTTATGTTCCTGAAGGCAGTTGTAGCTCGTTCTCCTTTCTGGACCCGCCGGCCCCTCAAAGAAAGTGTTCCCTCTTTGGAAAGCTTGTGTGAAGAGCCAGAAGCTCTCAGGTCACGCACGCTCTAGGAACACTGACGTCCTCAGTTAGGCCTTACTTCTGTACTCTGTTGGCTTTTTGTTTGGTCGCTTAGCGGGTGAAGCCCGGGTCTATGGGCGAGAAGTGTGTTTTGGAAAAGAACTTTTCCAGGATAGTTATTGGTTTTTTTTCCTTCCTTCCTTCCTTCCTTCCTTTCTTTCTTTCTTTCTGGCACAGTGAGTGGCTGAATCAGGGAAAGCATAGTGAAGCAGGGCAGTGTCACTCTGAGTTTGTTGCGTGGTGTATGGTGCAGGTGATGTTTGGGTGAGTTCCCCCAGTACTTCCAGTATCCCTCCTACTTGGTGTAGCTTGGGAAGTAGGACGTGGATCTGTTGGAATGCCCTTTGGGCTCGAAGCCTGCGTTTGGTGTGGGCTTGTGTGTGTTTGTCTGTGTGTACCCACGTGCTGGGAAGCAGCTTGAGGAAGGACTTGGGTCCTGTTTGCCTGCAGGTAATGGTGTGGTGAGAGCTGCTGCCCTCCTGGAGGGGCACGGCAGAACGTTCTTGTCTAAATTACTGTAGGGCGTCTGCCCCTGGTTGCTCTGCTAACTGCTCTTGTGCTGCGCTTGCTTCCCATGTGCTGCTAGGAGGCGTTGGGTTACCTTTTCCTGGGCTGTCTTTTCCTAGCTGAGAAACCATCAGCTAGCTGGCTTTGGGAATCCATCGTGCTGGCTTTCTGTGTGCTCTCTGAAGGCTTCAGGCCCAGCAGCTGACCCGGAGAAGCGCTGAACCTGGAGTGGGGGAGGTGCGAGCTGTTCCTTCGGAGGAAGCGGGCAGATGCAAGGCAGGGGCCCTTTTCTCAGGAGAGCGTGGGCAGTGCTTGAAGCTCTGCTGCTCTTCTGGTACCTTACCTGTCCCCAGAGCTCCTGCAGGTACCTGAACCTTGCACAGACCCTCTTTTGGCAGCTGTGGGAGCTTCAGAGCTTCAAAGGGTGCCTTTTCTCCAGGGGAGCTGGGTCCCTTCTGAGGCTGAAGCACAGGGATGCGTGGAAACGGTCCCCTACTGTTGTAGCTGCCCTGTGGCTGTGCTCTGCTTGGCAAACCTATGGACCCACTTGTGCTCGGAGCGGTGAGGATTTACAGATCAGGCACTCATCTTTCATCTGCTTAGAACAAAGGCCAAGTGTATCAAAGGAGGGAAGAGACTTCCCTGGATGATAAGGAGCAGCTGAGTAATTTAATACTGTCTGGAAGCATGGAGTGACTGGGGAAGTCCCAGTCTGTAAGGACAAGATGCTGGTGAGCATCTTTCTTCCCCTGCACTGTGCCGTATCTACCTCAGCAGGACAGAGGGCTCTGCCCCGCTCAGTGTCCAGACCCCTGGCTCCCTCGAGCTTCTCTCCCTGCCGAGGGCTGGATGGCTGAACCGCTTACACCCAGTGGCTTTAGCGCTGGCAAAGGCGGGGACTGGGTGACTTGTGACGGGTGTAGCTCTGCCCTGGAGCAGTTCCTCTCCCAAAGGAACGGCAAAGCTGAAGCACCTATTCCTCAGGTGAACCATGTCTCAGCTTGCACTGTAGTGGTGTTTAACAAGCTGCGGGTCTACCTCGGCTGCACTGGGAAGGGATAGCATTTGTGTTTCAAATAACCAAGCACGTTGCGAGGCTTCCCTCTGCCTTTTGGTGTTTGTTTGGCTGTTTCAGCTTCATCTAACCTTTAGCTGGGCAGAGGAGCAGCGGCTGGGTTAAAAAGGTGGACATTGCTGTAGTACAGTGTTAGCTTTAGCCCCCCCCCCTTATTTTCACTTTCCTTGCTCAATAAGAGAACTTGCCGGTTCAATTTCTGCTTTCCTTGAACCAGGCTGCAGGTTTTGATTTGGGTTTTTTTTCTCGCCTCTTCTGGGTTTGGCTATTAAACTATAGATTGTACACAACCGAGCAGTAACAGTGTAGAAATAGTCGAGGCTTTGTCACAGGGTCCTTTCCTGCCTCTGCACTGCTGAGCCACTGGCTGAAGTTACGTGCCCAAAGGGCATCCAAGCAGGTCAAGATGGTTTTTGCAGGGATGGCAGCACGGATCAGGTCTGTATGTGCTGCCGCATAGCTCCAGGAAGCACTAGGGCCCCTTGCAGCAATACAGTTCCCCATGGAAGAAAAAAAAAATAAAAAAATAAAGCGAGCAGCAGCGTTGCACAACAGGAGGGTACAAACCCTCATGTAAAGAAAGGGATCTCCAATCCCAGGGCACAGCAGGCAGCTTTGGGCTGTGTTTGGCACAGTTAAACATTACGGCGTGCTCACTTTCTGGAGACAAGAGTAGATTGGGGTATTTGGCTGTACTTTTCCTTGGCTAGAAAGGCTTGTACTGGCCTCACCCACATGAAATGCATCTTACGCGCAGGTGTGAGCTCCTCTGGAGCACTCTTGAGACCCAGAAAGGTGTCTGTCTGGGTCCCTCCTTCTCCCCCTTCCCCCCACGTTGCCAGAGTGAGTTAATTCAAAGAACAGAACACTTTTTTTATCTGTGTTTGATAGTTTCTACCCACAACCTTAACCACCATCATAGGAACTGCCCATGAGCGCTGCTCTGGTCACTAACATGTGAAGATCACTGCACTATGTCACTGCTTGATATTCCATTTGTGACCTGGTGTTTGTAATGACTAAGTCCTGCCGCTACTGGGGGATGTCCGAAATAAAGTGCAACTATTCATGTGTGCTATTTGCGTGCAGCTTTTCTTTGTCTGCTAGCATTCTAGAGCCTGACACCACAGCTGGATGAAGCCTGCTGCTCAGCAAGGGCAGAGTGCACACCCCTCACCCTCACTTTTTACCCTCCAGTGAAGCCAAAGTTCCTGCTGCTTTGTTTTCAGTTAATTTTTCAATATCTCCATCTTCCTTTGCAGAAAAGGCAAAGCTGGGAACAAGAGAACCCTACACCTGCCTACAAGGGAAGTATCAAACAATAAGAAACACTTTATTTTAACTTTACAACATATAAATAGACAAATCTGTGCTTTCCACTGTAGCTTTTTCTTCCCCTGGCCTACCCAGGGTCCTTGGTGCAGTGCCCCAGCCCCACTGAGAGAAGAGAGTGAGTGGGGCTGCACTGCAGAGGCCGGACCAATCCTATATGTACAAATCCTGCAGGCATCGCACCCTCCCCGGCTGTCATCTGCTCAGGTCCCGGCTGGTGCCTCGGCCGCACAGCATCCTTTCCTCGGTGGAGAGGCCAGCAAAGAAGGGATGCAGGAGGGCTTCCGAGAATGTGATCCTACGGGAAGGGTCGAATTCTAACATCTTCCTCATCAAGTCAAAGAGCTGTGCGTGCTCCAGCGAGTCGTGCAGCATGTATGTCTGGAAGAGAAGGGCAGGGGGGATGGAGGGGTGTAGCACTCTGGCAGGACAGGCACCAAACCCTACACCCTAGTTTTGTGATACACAACAAGGCAAGGGCTGTCTCCTGTCCTGAAGTACAGCATCCCTCCCATTCCCTACTAACTGTCCTGCTTCAGCCAGACCAATAACCTGTTATTGCAGAGGAGAGTTTGGGGTTCTTTGAAAGACAGTTACCAAAGGAAATTTCCATCCCTAAGCCCCACACTGCTGATCTGGGGAAGGGAATGGCACAGCAGCTCAGCCTCACAACACAGCCAGCCCTCCACCAGCCATGGAGCAACACCTACCCGCAGGGGCTTGCAGTTCTCTTGGACATATCTCCCATCGGACGTATTCTCATCCCATACCAGGTTCCCATTGTGGAAATATTTTTGCTTCCTGGAGAGAAAAGGTGGCGTTCAGTAAGGCTACTACTGGGACATACTTCTAGCACATCTCCCATGGTTATACCCTATGGGAAAGCAAGGAGGACTGTAAATACGCTCAAGTGACTCACACCTGGGTTGCTGGGAAACACATATAATCACACTAATTGTTGTTCAGTCTTGGGTGCTTGCAAGTAAAACACTTGCACTTAGATAACGTAAGTCTGGGATGGACTGAGGGACACCTTATCCAGCCGCTTGATAATCCTGCCCTGTTACTGAAGAAGATCAAAGCACAGTGGGAAAACAATGCCTGTTTGAACCCTTTAGATACCAGCGAGAACAGGGAGTCTGCACACGGTCTTGCTAACGACTCTCTCACTGCCAAGGACTCCTGCTAAGGAGGACTCTCTCTCACTCCACGGTGCCCGCGTCCCCTGCTTGCATGCCTCTACCCTGCTGTTGCTTCAGAGATTCCCCAGCCCGTGAGGTACCGAGATTAAACTTGTTCTTTGCCTTTCACCCATGGTTTTGTGGTTGTTCCTGTGTCCTGCCTGCATCGGCTCACACGTACCCATATATAGGAGAGACCCGGTGCGAGGGCAAAGAATTGGTATCCTGAGTAATCAGCCACAGACAGCCAAAGAGGTTCTTACCGAGTTTTATGGACCATGTGAGATGGAATTGGCCCAAGGATTTTTTCCATCATGACAAGATGCTCGCGATTCTCATGGGTCTGCAAAGGCAAAAAGCAATGCTGCATTAATTCAGAACTTGGGAGATCTGAAGACAAAAGTAATGTCACCTGTACAATTACAGGGGGTGGGAAGAGAGAAGCCACGGTCAGGAGTGACACAGCTCGTATCCACCTCTACGGCCTCTCCTGCTTTTTTCTGTTCTTCACAGTGAAGAAACCAGATGTGGTCTGAACCTCGTCTTTCCAGCAAGGCACAGGTCCTCAAACCGTGAGTTTGCCTGCGCTTATTTTCAAACTCAAGCTTCTGATTTGTAGCACCTGAGCTGCATTTCTATTCCCTTCACCTAAGTTTGAGCCCTTTTAGACATGAAGGATTCTTAGGGTAGCGTGTCTCCTGCAAGAGTCATACCTGGAAGAGCGTGAAGCCGCGGTAATACTCAAACAGAATGCAGCCGGTACTCCAGACATCGCATGGCTGTGCCCAGCCCAGCTCTGCAAAAAGAATCAAGTTAACTTTGCGCTCCCGATGAGTCCCACCAGATTTCTACTAGTTCCTTGTTGAAACTGCAGGGATTACACGAAGACAGACTTAGAAGTTATCTGTGCGCTTTTCTGGTGCTGCACACTAGCAAGAGGACTGTCAAATCTCCCCCAGATGATTCCATTTCAACTTACGCTGACCCCACATTCCCTTAGAGGCCACGTGAACCCTTCCCGAGCCTCAGGTGCTCCTCAGCTCTCTGCACTCCGTGCCAAGGGCCTGCCCTATCCATCCACCTTCCCTATTGTCAGGACCTCGGGACCACTGAGGTGGTGGTGCAGCAATGCATGGACCAGGTTGTCCCCAAGAACTGGAGCACTCTCAAGCTGGTTTTCTTCTAGAACGCATCATCCTGGGACAACTCTTCTCCTCCATCCATCCGAGACTCCCAAAATCCCAGCAGTACTCACCCAGAATCACTTCTGGTGGACGGTAGTGCCGGGTAGCCACAATAGTGGTGTGGTGCTCGTGATCAAAGGTAGCGCTTCCAAAGTCTGCCACACGGATGCTTGTGTTCCGAATGGATTTCTCCTCACAGCTCTGCAAGTAAACAAGAAGTCCTCGGTGCTTCTAGTAGCTGGTTCAGGATCAAGTTAGGCTTTGAGAGGAGCCTCTGACCCTACAACTGCCATGTCGGTGCTAATCAGAAGGATTATAACTGTGAACCTCTGAGCCCTTTACATCTCAGATCAGTGATAAGGAAAGCCCCTGAACACTCTACTTCAGGGACTGGAGCCACTGAAGCAGTTTAAAGGCTTTTAGAAGACCTGCAAGAAAGAAGAGGCCTGAATTCCACTTTGTTCCCACTAAAGAGACTTTTAAGGCCCTGTGAGACACGTATGGAACAGGGAAGATCCAATTTCTGCAGGGAGGGAAGGGCAGGCTATTCCTGATCTATTCCCTTCTCTTTTGGACATAACCCACCTTTTTCTCGTTGTACAGAGTGTCAAAATCCGAGTTGACGAACAAGATGTTTTCTGGCTTGAGGTCGGTGTGAGTCAGCTGGTTGTCATGTAAAACTACATCGGTGGCGAAGAGGAGAGAGAAGAGAAATATGTAAGAACCACACACGGAAGCACACGTACAACTCTGCCCATCAAACCACCCAGTCCTCCTCAGCTTCCTCCCAAGCCGTTCTGGTGAGCCATCATGCCCTGGCAAGGCTGGCCCTGGATGACTTACACCTCAAGGCATGGCAGAGCTGGTAGGCCATGTGCCGAATCTGAGGGAGAGGGTATGGCTGGAAGTTATTCTCCTTCAGGAACTCAAAAGTGTTCTTGCCCAGAAGCTCAAAGGCAATACACATGTGGCCATGGAAGTTGAACCAGTCTGACATCAGGACACACAAGCTGTGCGGAAAGACACGAGGATTAACCATCATTTGGGGACAGAACAGTCATTCTCCCTGTTTATGGCTACTTCAAAAGTGGTTGGTGAGCAGAAGCTCCGAGCCAGATGACTCAGAAGCACAGTGTGAGTCAGTGTACACCACAGAGACACCCTTTCCCCACTTTGCTCAACCACCTTTAGCTAGAGATCGCCAATTCGAGCGGGACAAGGCAGCAGGTGGTTGGTTGTTAGAGAAGTTTTAGTTCATTTTTCCTCACTAGGACTTGGCCTGTTTAAGAGTTTTAAGTAAACAAGCATTCAGCAGAACTAGAGACAGATGCTCTTCCAAAACGCAAAGAAATGAGGAAGGTTTTCCCCCACATAAAAGACAAGTAGCAGACATTCCTGTCCTCAGCCCTGTTGTTCTTTGGAGATCACCCAAGCAGACTGCTTGTCTGTAAGGATGTGGTACCGACTACCCAGGAGTCTTATAGGAACTTACAATTTGTTCTCCTTGTCCTTCTCTTTGATTTTTTTCAGGACGTTAATTTCCAGCCTGGCTGCTTCTCGGTATTTTCCAACATTTTTTATGATTTTCAGTGCCACCTGAGATTTGCCTCTGTTAAGGGAAGAGACAAAAGGATGGGGTCAGAGAAAAAGCTTACATACACGCATCCTCAGTCCGCAGAGAGAGGGCATGTCCCAGTAACTCCAGTCATGGAGGCCTAGTCACTTCTAGGTCCCAACAAAGCTGTCAAGGTCTGCTGCTTGACCAGTAGCGAAGCACCCAGATAGAAATTTGAGGCAGAGGGCTATTGCTGGGTAACACCCCAGGGAGAGCTGCCGACAGCTCTGCGAGCACACCGTTTCCTGACACAGCAGTCGGTAAGGTCACTGGGCCTCCAGCAGCTGCCTCCCCTCTCCAACGGTGCCAGAGAGATTTCTGAGGAGGCAGGAGATCCCAGCGGCTCCTATGCTAAGCTGACCCCAGGGCTCAAGAGCCAGACAGAAGGTCAGGAAGAGACAGGGATCAAGTGTAATCACAGGAGAGAGTTAAAAAAAATAAACCAGAGAAGAACCCCGGCAGATTAAGGGGTCACTTTTTCCCCAGCAGCCTGGCCCATCTGGAGCTCGCTGCAGTAGAACAGCCTGTACCAAAGCCCTCAGCCACTGAACAAACTCCCCTGCTTCCCTTAACACATCAGCCTGCGAATTCAGGGGACTGAGGTATGAACCAGGCCCCTTCCCACTTGCTGTAAGAAATAACTTCTACTGTAGCGACAAGTGGAAAGTGACAACAGTTTGGCCCAGCGCAAAACTGGCAGCGTTAACCCTGCTGCACTTGTGAACATCCGGGCTTGACGCGCAAGGGACAGATAAGCTGTCTGGAAGGGAAAGGTGCTCACCTGGCATGGTCCACACACTCCACCACTTTGCCAAAAGTGCCTTCGCCGAGGCTGCCGACAATTTCATCTAGGAGAGAAAACAGGAGGGGACGTGAACTTCAGAGGCTTGGCGGGAGCTGAGGTCCTGCAGTTTCACAGCAATAAAATGTCAGAGCAAAAAAAAATGTCTCTCACTGCTACGCTCTTTAAGACTCAAGTGTCTATTGTCTGCCTCAGGCAATTTACTGGTCAGTCCATTTATAAGCAATAAAACACTAGAGACCCCTCCAGTACAATACGAGAGATCTTGTCTAACATGGGGATAGAAAGTAGAGAGGTAAAGTTTTACGAAAGGTGGCTGTACATCGCTCTTGAAGCCAATCGCCGATCCTGCACACCAGGTGGCCTTCCTTGTCATCTTCCACGCTCCTGCTGCGCTTACTGCTCTGTTGGCTTCTCTGTACACACCGCCCCCCGAAACGGCATACGACCAAGCGCGCACAGCGGGCAGTTCCGAGCGGCAGGATTGTGTTGTCATTCAAAGGTGGAGATGACGGTGCGTCGGTGGTTGGATTTTCCAGATCCCAGCATTTCATAAGGCACACAGCATATATAACGATAGGGATATTGCAAGGGACACGTCAAGACACAAACTAACTTCAAAACAGAAAAGTAATCAACAGCTACAGGTATGTAAAGAAAAAACTCTCTCATTAGCTACGGCCTCTGGTGGCAGGAAAATGCCCCCCTCTTCTCTGAAGGGAAGCAGCAGCTGGGAAGCTCCAGTGTTAAGGTGGCTTGGCTCGGCACCACCATGCCCCACAGAGGGGCAGCTTCCTCTGCAGCACCGGAGGATGCTGCCAGAGGCCGGAGAAGAAGGAGGGCTTTGCCAGAAGGACGTCATTTTCTCCGCTGGCAAACGTGACGAAGCGTATACGAGCTGCCAGTTTGGACAAGCTGTCCAGTAGAAGCCAGAGTAGCAGTTCTCCCTCTGTGCAGCCTGCTCCTTTGTACCTCAGTTAATAGATCACCAGCTACTCAGAGCTGTGTCCTGCCCCAGCTACAAATCTGCCCCTTCTTGATCAAACCAACAACCACACTGATCCTAAATCCATACGCCTGACTGGCTGCAAACAGACCTCATCTTCAGGATGTAATTTTAAGCCTGGGAAAGCTTTAGGAACAGGACAGTTAATTAATCCCCAGGGGAGCATTTCACTCCACTCCACTCACATCCACTAAAGGTTTGAGGTCACGTTCACCCCTGCTACTGCTGGCTTCTACTGGAAAACCAGCCGAACATTCTGAAAGGACCCAGGGTCCACAAAGCAAGGCGCCCTAATTCCAGATCTTTTTCTAGTCAGCCTTAAAAATGTTACAATCTCTACAGCCAAAGAAATTAATACAAAGCTCCACATTTCCATGCCTGGGCTTCTATCAGGCTTCTCTTCTGTGCCCCTCGCCCCCCAGCTAGTCCAAAATAGTGAGCTACGATCCAACCCCAAAAGGTCAGCTGAAACGGAGGAGAAGGTAGAGAGGACAGTTGAGAGAACTTCAGTGAGACTTCAAAGGATTTAAGATCATGCCAGCCCAAACCTGCACACCATTATCACCGCACGCACACACGCAAACCGCACTGGAGTGTTTTCATCCTAACCCTGGCTCTTTCTAAAACTAAAATTAAAAAAGTCAACTGGAAAGAAATAAAAGGAGGAAAGCAACAGACCCAAAGGATCAGAAGTTCCCAGCCATGCAGATATCTACTATAACTGCAGGGATCAGGACTCGGTCATTTACTTGTTATAACATTTAAAAGCAACAAACATGTGAAAGATGGAAATGTTCCTTACAGGAGAGAAGCAGTGAAGCAGAGACATATAGCCTGATACTTCACAACACTTCCAGGGTATTCCCAGTCCCGGGACCAGCCTCCCCACCCAGAGCCATATATTCCCTGTTCATCCTTGAAACATCTTGGGCAAGGAATACTGTATTTCAGGGTGGAAAACGGGCAAGTTTTCAGAGAAGCTGAAGTCCAAGGACTTGTGTGGAAACAGGCAAAGAGGACATGTGTATCCTCAGAAGGTGGAAGCCTGCTTGTAAGCACAGTGGGACGGGGGTTAATAAACCCAGGGCTAACAACTCAGGAGAACCGGGCTGATTGATCCCATCTGGTAGGGGATCCTGGCACAAAAGTCAAATCACTGTGCCTTCCCGGGAGCACTCCGTAACCCCGCCTGCATACCAAAACCCCCCAGAGAAGCAGCAGTACACGCAGAAGCAAGGCCCTGGCCACACATAAAACCCGAACAATGCCCGATCCCCAGCAGCCAGGCTGGCCTGCAGCCAAGGCTCACCCTCGTTAGCCTATCACATGTGCGCCATTTGAAGCTTTCCCTGATCCCCTCCCCAGCCGTAAAGAATTCAGCTTAATTTCCTCACATATTAAGGCTACAGGGGCTGGACTAGTAAAAACCAATAGCTACAAACGCTTCCCGCTTAACAAGACACAGATTTTTTTTTTCTTTTTTCTTTTGACTATACATTTCACGTAACACAAACAAACACAAAAATGGGCTTAGCGGTACTCACCCAATGTGTTCAGAGCTGAAAGGAGGTAAGGACAGTTAAAACCCTAAACAATCCTGAACTCATTCTGGATGCTACTCACCGAGGAGGCACTGCTACAAGACCTGGTCCTGCGTTTCCGGCAGTGATGCTGATGCTTCTTTGGACGGTGCTGCTCTCTGCCTCTGGATCGCCGCCAGTTTCGCGAGCGGGTCGAGTAATAGTCGTCTCCAAAAGACGGGCTTCGGTCTTCAAATCTGTAGGCGTCGCTGTCCCGTCTGTATCTCCTGTGATAAGGCATCCTTTCATGGCTGTAGCACAAACAAGAAGGTGTTCATAAGCCTGGAAAAGCACCAAAGGCAGAGGCCTGCTGAAACTAAGTGCTCTTGCTCCTGCTTTCTGGTGACAAGGAAACAACAGCAAATGTCCTAGCTTGAAACCACTGTGGCTCAAACGCTGACTGCTTCTCAGACAAGTTTCTCAGAGACGAAAAAGGAGAAAGTTTGCAAGAGAAAACAGCGTGGCACTCCCCTGTTTCAAGGAGCCAGAAGAATGCCACCCACTTAGAGCTCCATCCAAGCTCCTACCTCATCCAAGCCACCTCCGCCACCACATGCAAGTGTTTTCCTAACATTGTTTCTCCTCCCACAGGAGGGTCTCTCCTTAGTTGTTACACAAATGAAATCTGAAGGCAGCACAGGTGCCCTAGTCACCCCCGCCCCAGGGGGGACTGAATTCCCCTGAACACACACACCAGCTCAACAGATCATTAGCAAGCGCCAGAAGGAAAAATTGGTCTCCACAGTACAGCTAAGCTCCCGTTTCTCTTGCAACAACCAAGGGCTGCAAGTATGTAAGGCAGACTTTTGGCCAAGCTCATCTCTGCGTTGGGAAGGGCCAGAAGACATCAGACAAAGCTCCCCTACGTGAGTATTTATCAGCTGGAGGCGCACACCTCCAGCTGTTTTAGGTACCATGTGTGCACATTAACGATGAGAACACTTCTCCCTGCCCTGTGCTTGATTAGAGAGTATCTGCTACAGCTGAAATTCTGCAGCTCCTGCCTTTCGCTCTGCAGTCCTGTGTGCTTCCTGGGCAGCAACTCTTTTAAACCATACAGCAAAAATGGTATCACTTAGCAGTGCCCTGCTTCTGCCCCCAAAAGCACAACTGTTTTCTCCACTACAAGCCTTGCTTCACACATCATTGAGTGAAAGGCTGTATTTTAGGTGTTGCAACTCAGAAATAAGAACAGCGTGTTGGCTTTCCATCAGCATTCTGGGCACACGCCGCGCCAGGTCAATGCTGTCGTATATACCCAGCCCACAGCAAGAGCAATGGCTTCTCCAACCAAGACCTCGCTGCAGCTGCTTCAGTCCAGAAACAGGAAATTTTATCATTTGCGCCTCTCTGCTTCAGCAACAATTAGCTCTCACTGACAGCTTAATGGGACACAGGTATGCCTGTGGTGGTTCATCTCATCTTGGATCAAGACTACAATTTCAAACTGCCTGCCAAGACATCAGTGGCTCTAGGACACCGCTGAACTATCCAAGACACCAAAAAACCCTATGGTGGTTCTGTTCCAACTCAACTCCAACTCAAGACTCAACTCCAAACACACCTTTGTGAAACTTCAGTGTGCACTTTTAAAATACAGAGAATTCAGAAAAAACAATCTAAAATACAGCGGAGACCAGCAAACCTGCGAGAGGCTCGCATGCTTAGACTGAAGGGGCAAAAAGGTTTTCACCTAGTAAAAGCCCGTTTTCATCCAAATCCATCATAACCCATCAGATGAAAAAATGGAAAAAGCCCCCTGTGTGCATCAGCTGTATTTCACAGAATCGTAGGGTTAAATTTCACAATCCACTTCCTTCAAGTGGATTGGAAGGAAGACAAATTAATTTGTAGTACATTTCAGGAATTTAAAGATGAACTCAGCTCCCTTCTGGCTGCACCTGCCCTGTTCAACCAGTGGAACCACACCAGCTCTGGTACCACCGAGCAGTAAGGACAGCCAGCCTAGTGCGATCGCCCACTGCGACGTGTCAGCATGCAAGTCCCCTCTGTTCCAGAACCCTCACCGCACGTCCTGTTATCACAGGCCTTATCAACCCCGCTTCCAGTACCTAACCATCCCTGTGGAAACGCTGAACAAAGAGAGGGTGAAAGGTAAATTCCAGAGCCGAAGCAGAAAAGACCAGTTAGCGATGCTCTCGGATCCTTTCTGACAGCGTAGGTGAGGGAAAAGTATTGTTACTTTAAATCTGATTTGTAATAATTTCAGAAGCAAGCGGGTAATCGGGAGAGAAAGACTTTAATGCCTCCACAGCATTAGAACTGGGAAACATGATTCCAGAGCAGACTGTTCTCCCTCATCAGTATTAAAGACATTGCTTTGGGAAGAACTTTTGGCTAGATAGAGAGGCAGAAACATACACAGGAAGGTGCATACACACAATTAAGCTGATCCACAGTTAGAAAATGAAAGCTACCACTGCTCAGCACTTGCTCTGAAACACGATCAGAATGGAGGATGAGGGTTTATTAGATAACCGTCGCTGCTGCCAGAGCTGGCGGGTGTGCCTCCCTCTGCCCCAAAACCCCAGCTCTTTACCTTCTCGATCGCGATCTCCTGGAGAAATCCCTCCGGGGCGGATATCGCAGTCTCCCCTCATAGTCTCTGCTACGAGATCTCTTCCTCTTCCACCTGTGACCCAGGTAGCTCTCCTGCTCCGGGGACCGGTATCTCTTACAGTGATGCATCTGAGGGGACGAGAGGTTCCCAACTCTTAAAAATCGTCACCTTGGCACTTCTCCTGCTCCCTAACCCTAAGAGTGAGGGCAGAGACCACCCCAAAGGGTGGGTGGTCTCTGCCCGCACCCTTCGGGTTAGGGAGCTGGTGGCAACGACCATGGTGCCCACCGCGAGAAGACCTCTGCCAGCCCCAGCAGGGTTAAAGACGTTAAGACGGAGACCTCCCCTCGGCTTTACAACACCGGTACCAGCTATTTCCCCGCTGCCCCCCTACAACCACCCGGCCACAAACCCCCTCCCACCACCGCCGCCCCTGGCCCGGCCAGAACCCGGAGCCACCCGAGGCGGAGAGCTCGGTGTCGCAGCGGGGCGCCATCCCCTCCGGGGCTACGCGTACCACAGCGGGGGGCTGGGGCCGGGACCGGAACCATGCCCAGGCCTAGGCCTAGGCCTGGATCCAAACCCGGCCCGTTCCCCCCGCGCCGATCCCCCCCGGCTCCTCCCCGCCCCCCTACCCCTTCCCCGGGCCTCCCCGCCGGCTCACCGTCCCTCCGCTCGCCTCCGCGCCGCGCTCGGCGGCTGCGGCCCAGCCCCGGCCCCACCGGCTACAGCAACCCCCGTCGTTCCCACTTCCGCTTCCGGCACCGCCCCGCCCCCCCCCCCGTGCGGCCAGAGCGGCACCACCCGCGGGCCGCTCCCGCCGCCTCTCGCTGTCCCCGGAGGTCGCGGTTAACCCCTCCCGCGCCGGGCCGGCACCGGGCGGCGACGGGGAGGTGGGGTCTGCCTCGCCGTGGCCTTCCTCGCCGTGGCCTTCCTCGCCGTGGCCTTCCTCACTGTCTTCTACCTCGCTGTGGCCATCCCATGGCCTACCTCACTGTGGCCATCCTCACCACAGCCCTTGTCACCATGGCCTACATCACTATGGCCATCCTCACCCTCAACATGGCCTTCCTCCCCGTGGTCTGCCTTGCTATGGCCTTCCTCACCATGGCCATCCTCACCCTCAACATGGCCTTCCTCCCCGTGGTCTGCCTTGCTATGGCCTTCCTCACCATTACCTTCCTCACCCTGGCCTTCCTCACCATGGCCACCCTTGCCATGCCTAACCTAACCATAGCCTTCCTCACCCTCAGTGTGGCCTTCCTAACCATGGCCATCCTTGCCGTGGCCTTCCTCACCCTCGACATGGCCTTCCTCCCCACAGCCATCCTCATCGTCACCCTCGACATGGCCTTTCTCCCCATGGTCTGCCTCACCATGGCCTTCCTCGCCGTATTCTACCTCACTGTGGCCATCCTCACCCTTAACACGGCCTTCCTTGCCATGACTATCCTCACCCTCAACATGGCCTTCCTCCCCACAGTCTGCCTCACTGTGGCCTTCCTCTCCATGGCCTTCCTCGCCATGGCCTACCGCACTGTGGCCATCCTCACCATGACCATCTTCAACACAGCCTTTGTCACCATGGCCTAGCTCACCACCTCCATCCTCTCCCTCAACATGGCCTTCCTCCCCCTGGTCTGCCTCTCCATGGCCTTCCTCACTGTGTTGTACCTCACTGTGGCCATCCGCACCTTCTCCATGGCCTTCCTCACCACGGCCATCCTCACCACAGCCATCCTCATCCTGCCCTTCCTTACCATGGCCATCCTTGCCATGGCTACCCTTGCCATAGCCTTCCTCACCGTTGAGCCTTCCTCACCATGGCCTTCCTCACTGTCACCATCTTCACCATGGCCTTTGTCACCATGGCCTACCTCACCGCAGTCATCCTTGCCCTCAGCATGGCCTTCCTCCCCATGGTCTGCTTCACCATGGCCTTCCTCACCGTATTCTACCTCACTATGGCCATCCTCATCCTTAACACGGCCTTCCTCGCCACAACCATCCTCACCACAGCCATCCTCACCCTGGCCTTCCTCACCATAACCATCCTTGCCATGGCTGTCCTCACCATAGCCTTCCTCACCATGGCCATTCTCACCCCAGATCCTCACCCCAGGTTTCCTTGCCATGGCCTTCCTCACCATGATGATCCTCGCTGTGATGACCCTTGCCATGGTCTGCATCACTATGGCCCATGCACTTCTCTCCCCATGGGCTCTGCAGACAATATCCTTCCACCAAACGGGGCTAAGAGCTGCCGCTGTCCCCATGGGGACCTGCCCTTGGGGCTGGAGATGGGTCATGGCCAGAGGGGTGAGGAACTGCTGGAAGAGGTTTAGTGTCTAGTCAATCAGTGTGGAGAAAGGGCCTCAGTCCTGTTTATGTAGTAATTAGCACCATGCGGGGGTTATGTGAGTAGGGCTTTGCTCCCTCCTGCCCCATGAGTAGGTGACCATCCCCTCCCATCCACGCCGCCACTCTGGAGGACAGTTCTTGCTCCTAAAGTCGGACCATGGACGCTGCTGGCCCATGGCACAGCCAAGCAAAGAGCACCAGGATAGGAAAGAGCTTCGATTACTCCACATGTGCAATCATCCTTGACCCCTTTATTAACTTATCAACCACTCATTTGGGCCAACAATTAATTAAAAATGCTGATGACCACCTTTAGCACTGGTGCAGGGAGGGTTGGGGTGATATCGGTGGGTCCTTGTGTTTCTTCTCACGGGGCAGCAAACCAGGCTGTATCCCAGCCCGTGGGGTTGAGGAAGGGTCTGGTGACCCCAGATCCTCACCCCAGGTTTCCTTGCCATGGCCTTCCTCACCATGGTGATCTTCGTCATGATGACCCTTGCCATGGTCTGCATCACTATGGCCCATGCAATTCTCTCCCCATGGGCTCTGCAGACAATATCCTTCCACCAAACGGGGCTGAGAGCTGCCGTTGTCCCCATGGGGACCTGCCCTTGGGGCTGGAGATGGGTCATGACCAGGGGGGTGAGGAACTGCTGGAAGAGGTTTAGTGTCTGGAAGGTCTTTTAGCTGGAAGGTCTTGGCTGCTGTGGGACTGGGTGGAAAGGGTGGGCTGGTCGTGGTGGGTTATAAGGGGCAGTAGATACCACCACCATGGGGCTGGTCTCCCAGTTGGGTGATCTTCCCACCCATCTCCTACCACAGCCAAGGTTTTGGGTGCTGCAGGAACCAAGCAGGTGTCCAGTGGACATAGCAGAGAGAGGCTCCTCTTCTCCTCTCCCCGAGGCTGAAGCCAACTCAGATGGGCTCATTCCCCTCCGTTCGGAAGAGCGGTTGTGCCAACCATCATCCATCTCCCGCCCTGGAGATGGAGCCCACAATGACATGCAGGCTGAGACCTCATCTCTCCAAGGCTCGGAGATCCCCCTTCACTTGCTCCCATGGGTGCCTGAGTCCCAGGCAAGTCCTGCCCGTGGGCTGAGGGCAAGATCAGCGTCCGAGGGCATTGGGCTGGATCCGATGCCACCGCGCCGACTCCAGCTGTCCCCGGCTGCACATCTCCTTCCAGTGCAGCAGCCCAGCCCCAGGGGCACGGGGACCCACCTGCACACGGCCCAGCGGGGAGCTGTGGGTGTAGATGCGAGCCTGTGGTGGGAGAGGGGCAGAAGCAGTGTGGGACACGGTTTATGGCCTTCAAGCAGAGCTAGAAACACCTCTTGCCTCTGGAGGAGCAATCCCACCCCAGCAGCCCCCTGTGGGCAGCAAGGAGTAGCTTCTCTGGGCTTGCCTGTACCCCTCCCACAACTGGAAGCTGAGAATCCTGATTGCAGGAGCGTCTCCTGAGCATGGGTGATCCGGGCCACCATGGCCTTGGCCACCTTTGTTCTGCTCACCTGCATGACAGTGAATTCCAAGGACAGCTCTTGCTGCTGGATGTCCCCAGTGGGGAGGTTGAAGAGGAACGGCGTGTTCCAAACAGGGTTGTAGCCAGTGATGGACTTGGTCTCCTTGGTGTCGATGACATGGCCATTGTGGTAAAGGTGGATGATGACATAGTGGCCTGGAAATGGAGACAAAGCCTTGGTGAGAGGGACCTGCTCTGGACATACACCAGGGAGGGAGGCGGGAGGTTTGCGAGACAGACTCCTGCACAATGTGGGCAGCCAAACCAGGGTGCTTGGGGGGCTGCAAGATCCCCGTGGGGCTCTGCAGAGCTGTGGGGAGAGGACGGTGACATGCTGTCCAGCCTGGTTGCACCTATTACGCCCTGGTTGGGAGCAAGGACCTCCAAAGTCCTTAGCTCCCATCCATGCCTGCATCCTGTGGGCTGAGGGAGCCAGAGATGACAACAGCCACCAGGACAAAAAGCCACGTGCTATTTTTTTTACAATAAATATGTGTATTTTGAGGATTTTGGGGCCATGTTGGAGATATCTAGATCCTCGCTGTGCTACGTGTTGCTTAGAAAAGAGAAGTTCAAGAGGCAATAAGACTATCTGCCAAGCAAAAGGAGGGGAAGCCATCCCTTGTGCCCACCTGGGCATCTCATTGCCCCCATGCCCTACCTGGCGTGCCTGGCAGGCGCGAGAGCCGGCCCAGGTCCTCTGCTTTGCGGACCAGCACCTTGATGCGGCTGGCCAGAGCTTGGTACTGGAGGAGAAGGAAGAGCTGGCCGAGGGATTTGGGGGACGAGGAGAGGACGCCGCGGCTCAAGTCATGGGCCCTGAGACACTGCAATGAGATGAGAGAGCAGGAGATGCCGTGAAACCTTCTCCGACCTCATCCAAGCCCCTCCAGCTCAGGGATGCTTGTCTCCCACCTACGCTATGGGTGGGTCAAGAAAAGGCAAAAATGGGTCAAGAAGGTGAATTTGATGCTTACCATCACCATAAGGATGGTGGCAGCTCTGTATTTAACCCTTCCACCCCCACCTTCAGCAAAGTCCCCAGGTAGAGATGCTGCCAGTCATTACAGTTGATGGATATTAATTGTGGGGCAGCTCATGAACCTGCACCAGAAGGGAGGACACCGTGGGGACAGGGAGGCTGCTGTCTCAGGACCTTCAGTCCCTCCTGCTGCCTCCCAC
Organism: Chroicocephalus ridibundus; assembly: GCF_963924245.1. Lineage (NCBI taxonomy): Eukaryota > Metazoa > Chordata > Aves > Charadriiformes > Laridae > Chroicocephalus > Chroicocephalus ridibundus. The sequence continues at coordinate 26,371,836 of NC_086292.1, forward strand.
CTTGGGGAGGAGGCTCTGGTTCTCACCACAAAGTTTGAAGGCTCTGAGACCAAGCGGACCTCAGACAAAACATGAGGACAACCCCCCTGCCGGAGAGCGCTGCCTTCCTGACCTTTCTGAGCTTGGTTTTGGTGCTCGACAGCTCCCAGCTGTAGCTGGAAGGCACCCGGGGGTCCCAGGTGGCCTGAGCGCAGGGGAAGAGGACCTCTCCCACGAAGGAGTCCTTCAGGCTGCGACATCTGATGTAGACGGCGAAGCGCAGGGTGAAGCTCCTCAGCTCCTCCAGGCTGTACCGTCCAAACCAGCACAGCTCCCGGTGGGTAGGGTGGAGGCTGCCACGCTGCAATGCCGTGCGCCGGGAGGCCGGGAGCTGCGACAGAAGGTACACCTTGACGTAGGAGCCCTGGCTGCCCCGCAGCCCTTTGGGCAGGTGGGAGAGGCCGAGGACCATCACGGTGAGCGTGGCCTTGGCCGGTGAGTAGAACAAGTTGCAGTGGAGCTGGGGACGCTGCTTAGGGCCAGTGCTGGAGGACAGTGGGGTGGGGGGTCCCAGGACACGGTGGTCCAGCAGGTCTTCCTCGTTGCAGAGGAGGTTGGCACCGGAGATAGTGCAGCGGCGCTGCCATGCTCCTGCCGGCTTTGGGGAGAAGGGGAGGCTGGGCAAGGAGGTTCTGCCATGGAGCAAACCCCTGTGAGATGCTGGTGACACCGGGGGACCTTTCTCGGCCCCAGCACCCAGCATCTCTCCTGCCACCTCCTCATAGTGCTGCTGGATGGGCACTGGCACCGTCCTGGCGGGCAGAGAGGGTCCCAGCCCCACCGTTGCCCACTTCCAGCCGAGGCGAGGGCCCGGGCGCCAGCGATGCCACCAGCACACGGTGCAGCCCAGGAGGATGCTGAGGCAGAGCAGGGCCAGCCCCACGCCAAGGAAGACCTGGAAATGCACTGGAGAGAGAGAGAGAGAGAGATGGGCACCGTTAGCATGGCAGACACATGATGGATGGGTGATGGAGCAATGGAGAAGGGCAAGACCTGGGTGCCCACCCCCCCTGCCATGCCAGTCACCCACCTCCCCACCTTTGCACGGTGGGATTGAACCGGAGCATCCCAAAGCCAGAAGGTGAGAGAGGAGCCGGCGGGGCAGGGGCTGTGCTGGGGGGCTCGTCATCTGTGGGTGCGGGCAGCCTGACATCAGTCGGGCTCTGGCAAGGCTAAAACAAACCCGGCCTCGCCCCGGGGACGATAAGGGTTATGGAAAAAGCGGCTCTTATCGGTCCCCGCTGCCGGGGCTGACGCAGGTAGGGCATGACCGACGATTATCTGCTTGCTTGTCGGGGGCACGAAACGCGCAGGTGCCACGGGAGTGGAGCGGGGGCACCTTCAAAGGGGGATGTCCGAGCTGGATGCAAAGCGGCAGTGGTCCCCCCTTGTTATCTATACTCAAGCCTGGCCCCAAAAGAGGGGAAACCTTCCTCCCCAGGCTGTGCCCAGAGGACCAGCGTCCTGCGGGTGATGAGCTGGCTTTTATCCCTGCCAGTGGGGATGCCCGCGGGGTTTGGGGCTCTGTGGCTGCGCGTTGGTCGTTTAAGGACCAGGGAATGGAACTCCTGGATGTCGGGGATGAATTTTCTTAGGAAACTTGGGCTTCAGAAATAGGCTCCGATGCAAACACCGCTGTGCTGGTGCAAAGCCTCCCTCCCCGTGCCCAGAACTGACTTCGCCTCCAGCAGCGAGGGATTACGGAGAACAGGGTCTGGACAAAGCTCTGCCGGAGCCTGAGCCTGGTTTGATAAAGGGATCTTAATGTTTGGAAGAGAAAAGCAAAGCAGTGTCTCACACCGTGGGGCTGGGCCTTCCTACCCACAGGCTTTAATCCGTGCTGGGCTCTCTTTCTCCCTTTGTCATGTGTTAGGGAAGGCAGGTTGGGGCTGCAGGATTAGATTCCAGCCCAAACAACGGCTGCCAACGCCTGGGAAAGGGAGTTGGGAGGGCTGGAGCGTGGCCACCCCGGGGGTACAGACCTGCGCTGGTCTGCAGGGCTGGGGGGGAAGCGGGGAAGGTGCAGCTCATCCCTTTGTGTGCCTGCTTTTGGGTGCTGGGGGCGAAGCGGGGAAGGTGCAGCTCATCCCTTTGGGTGCCTGCTTTTGGGTGCTGGGGGCTGGTGGATGCTGCACCAAAGCAGGTAATGGGGCTGGAGGCTGGGAGGGCTGCAGGGAGGTCCCCACCTCAGCGGTGAGGTCGGGGTGGCAACCACAGAGCCCTCCCCTCACCTGAAACCAGGTCTCTGAGCATCCCCTGGAGACGGGGGGAGACCCCCTTCCAGGCCAGCACTGGGGCCGGCACCTTCCCATCTCCAATTTTAAGTCTGCCGGTGGATAAACCCCACGGCAGCACCCACCAAGTGTGTTTTTCCCCCCCACTCCATTGCCAGAACCCACCTTACCTGCTTCAGGCATCTAGATTTTAAGGTGCGTGGTGAGAGCAGGCGAGTCCTTGAGCTGTCTCAGCTGAGCTCAGGTGGGGAAAAGTCGGAGCTGGGAAAAGCCAAAGCCACTGGTGGGGTGGAAACGCGGCGGGGGGGAAAGGCTCTGCCTTCACCTGGATAGGCTGGGATCGGAGCCCAGGCGAGGCGAGAGGCTCCGCCAGCCCGCTCTCCTCTGATAACCAGGATCCTCGGGGCGGGGGGCGGTCATGAAACACGGGCACGGCTCTCCTCCCCCGGCATGCAGTGAAATCGGCAGAGGAATTCATCCAGCAGCTGAATTTTGCCACCCCGGTGATGGGCACCAGCCGCATCCCCCGCCCACAGCGGGGACATCCAAGACACGCGGCGTGAGCTCGGGGACTTTTCCTGCCTTGCAAAGAGAGGAGGAACAAGCAGGTTCTCCGTGTCTCCCTTCTCATGTCAGCTCTGGGGCCGCCGGGGGCAGTTCCTCTGCCTCCACCGAGCAGCAAGAGGCCGGTCCATCCCCCGCAGAGGCAGTGGGGACGCTCAACGCGCTCCCAAGTCGCCGCTTCACAGCGTCCCGGCTGGGGGTTTCCCGCTCTGCAGCGTGGGGATGCTGGGGATGGGGTGAGTGAGTTTGGTGGGATGGGGAAGCTTGAAGGCACACGCTGGGCTCCGTCCCAGCACCCTCAGCTGGGCCGCCGGCCAAAACAAACGCAGACACCGGGGCCTCGGAAACACTGGTACGAAAGGGGCTGGAAACCAGTTTCTCTCCAACTGCCGAACTGGTTCAACGGCTGGAAAAACAACGTCAGGTGCTATATAAACAACCGAACCGCCGGGAAGTGTTAAACGTCCTTTCTGCGGGGAGAGGGAGGTGACGCGGGAAGGATTCAGCAGAGCAGCTCCTGCCCCGGGTAAGGGACATGGGGGCAGGTTCAGTGAGAGCCCTTCGCAACCCCTGGGAAAGGAGATCCAGCGTCGCTCATCTGTTTAACGACCAGTCTGCCCGCAGAGGACAAAACCCCAGCACCGCCAGCCCAGCTTTCCAGCCCATTTCTCCCCACAAAGCTACAAACTGGGAACCTAAAGACCTGGAAGGACACGGAGCTCACCTAGGCTGAGCCAGCCGCCCCCCCCCGCCCTGGGAATGCCTTCCAGGGATGATGAAGGGGACAGGAAATCTTTTCATTTGCAATTTAGGGAAACGGTGTGGCTACAAATCAGGCTGGCGGGGTCACCATGTGAAGAGGTAGAAGTTTATTGGAATATAAACATTCAGATAACGTGTAAGATAGAAAAAAACCCAACAACAACATATACAGACACTTGTTGGAAGGAGACGTTGAGGTATTTATCCACCGCCTAGGCTATCACATTTCTTTTTTTTTTTTTTATGTCTTTATTTTCTTTATTTTTTTTTTCTTTTAAATAGGTAAGAAAACTAGTAGCAAGGCTGCTGCAGCTGTTTGGTGAAAAATATCTTGATCTGAAGCCATTTGGAGCACCCGCAGCAGCCAAAAGGACGTGGCGTGACACGTTCACATTCACTTTGGGAGCCGAGCAGACGCGCGGTCTCCCCCTTGCCTCTTCCCACTTTGTGCCTTCCCAGCATAAACCGGGATCTGCTGGAAGAGGATGGAGCAGATTTGGTTTTTGTGTTGGTGGTTTTTTTTGTGTTTTTTGTTTCCTGCCCCCCCCCCCCCCCCCCCCCCCAGGGTGGGCATCGAACCCAGCTGGGAAATTTCTCCCCGCCAAAGCAGGAGGATGGAGGCTGCAGAGAAGCAAGCTGGGGGCTTTTTTTTTTTGCCTTTTTTTTTTTTTTTTTAAACATTTTTTTTGGCTGCTCGCTGCGAAACCTTGGCTGGTCTGGAGTCGAAAAAAAAAGAGTATTTAGCCACACTGCAAAGCGGAGCACTTCACGCGAGGAACGGTCCTACCCGCAGTTATCAAAAACCCCTGAGTACTATACAATCGAACACGGTCGAGTGAAAATGAAGCGGAGCCCAGGGAGAAGGACGGGGGTGGGGGGGGTGGGGAATCCACCCCCCCTTTCCCTGGCTCCCAGTTCCTCCGCTCCCCCCCGCCTCTGCTGCTGGTTTCCATAACCCTGTCCCCAAAGCCTGGCAAGCTCAGTAGGAGATCTGGAGCTCGGCAAAAGAAAAGAAAAAAAAAAAAAAAAAAAAAAAAAAAAAAAACAAAACAAAACCAAAACAAAACCAAACCCCCGCATTCAGCCGCCTGCCAGTATCAAAGCCAGGCTCAGGGAAAGGGTTATTATTACTCTTCACAGTCTGAATAACCGTCCCTCGTCATCGGGTACTGAGAAAGGACCGGTTTATTGGTGCAGCTTATTTTTACTGAGGTATCTGTTACGCATCCCGACTTGATTCTTTCCCTGAATTGGATACAAAACAATCGGTTAGTCCCTGTCTAGATTTCCAGTCTAGTTGTGTAAAGCTTATAAACATTAATACTCTAGTAGTGTCAAAGCTGTTTAGCAGTTCAGTGATTCGAGTGCCTTTCTGTGCAAGAAAACACAATGTTAGCATGTGATACATAAGCAAAACCACCCATTACTAACCTCTGCTCCCCAGGACCGGAGAAGAAAGCAGAAGGAAAAGCAAAAAGTCCCCCAGCCCCACACGTAGGAAACAGCCCCCAAACCCACTCCCAAATAAAACAAAACAAAAAAACCCCACCCAAACCCAAACAAACAACTAAAAGAAAACAAAACAAAAAAAAAAAAAGACAAAAAAAAAAAAAAGGGAAAAAACCCCAACAGTCCGAATGAGCCACAGAGGCTGGAAAAGCCTCTCCGAGCTGGTGAGGATGAAACATGGTGGAGACCTGCGGGATCTGCCAAGCAAAGGCCCTGCAGCTGGGGAGCAGCTCGGCTTCCCCGTGCCCGGCCCGTGCTCCTCACCCCGGCCCAGAGCAGACGGAGACAGGACATGGCCCAGCAGCATCGACGGTGGGACGTGCGCGTTTCTCACCCGCTCCTCTTCGTCCCGCCGAGCCCTCCCGATGTCGGGCAGCGGGGTAACTCCAGCTCTAGCGTAGAAAAATCACACGTCGAGAGCGCAGAGGCTCTCGCCACGTGGAGGAACCGCCTGTGGTTTACTCGGCTCTCAAGGAGGGAGCAGCAGCGCACGCAGCCCAGTAGCGCCAGGGGATTAACCAGGAGAACCTGACATCTGAGAGTTTAAGGGAAGGATTACCCATTTCTTTTTCTACCTAACATTTTTAAACCCAATCCTCAGGCTGCTGATGGGTTTTTTTCCCCCCGTCCCGGTGGTTTTTTAAAGCCCTGCTCTTTTCAGTAGTATAAAATAACAGCTTCAGGGAGCAGGACGTGCTGCAGCACAGGGACCGTGCCACAGCTCACCGGAGGCATTACAGGAGGGCATCTCCCCTGGACTGGCAGAGTCTCCCACAGCACCAGGAGAGGCTCCAGTTGCTCAGAGAATGGCAGAAATGACCAGGCAGGGAAGGGACAGACACTTCCAGAGGCTCTAACGGCAACAGCACCTCGAGCCTCCCATCCTGCAGAGCCACAGGCCCCCAAGAGCTCCGATGACCTGTGGGAGCGGAGAGGTGACGTTCTCTTCTCGTACCGGCGTGACACATGGCAACTCCCCCACCACGCGCCAGAAAACTGCTTTTGAGGAGGGCTGAACCTCTGGATGATTTTCACTCGGATCGTAATATATCTGCTGGCTCAGGCACCTACACGCAGGTGAGAAACTAGAATAACTTCTTACTTTGGCGCCTCTTACAAAGGCTTGGTCTTGTAGCGCAGCCAGAATTAGCTGTGCCTGGCCTAACGAAGTCCTGGCGGAGCTGAGGAGGTGGTTGGCTGCAGCGCCACAAGACCAAGCTGGGCTTTCAGCTGCCAGAAACCACTTTTCTGGGAGAAGCCTGGCCAACCCGCCGTCTAAGTGGCGCTGTCACCTGGATCCTGGACCTTGGAAAAATAACAGGGGCTTTGGAGACACCCTTTTGTCCAAAATGAAAGATCTTTTAAGTCAGCAGCCACTCTTGCCCTCTTTTCCCTTCTCTGCCTGTCCTCCCGTGTTACGCACATGTCCTGGGACAATGCTGTTGGGCTTGTCTCCCGCTGGCCTAAAGGAGGGGGAAGCCACTGCCGCTTTGCTCAGCTTTTCTTTCTGTCTTTGGTGATACAATTAAAAAATAATAATAATTAAAAAAAAATAAAATAATAAACACAATGTCAGCAAAACCACATATAAAAAAAACCCAAGCAGTAAGATATGCCAATACTTCCTGAAGAGGTTAAAAAAACCCCAAAACAACAAACAAAACCCAACCCAAAACAAACAAAAAACCCCAACAACAAGTACATATCTGAGGTATTTCATCTGCTCAACAAAAAACCTGACTTGGGCCTGGAGGATGGGAAGGACGTCACCAGGGCAGGGTGAAGGGTGCTTGGACCTGGGAAATCCCATGTGGGAAAGGCCAGCGGGAGGAGAGGGGACAGAATGAGGCCACCTGAGCAGGAGCGGAGTTCGCGGAGTCACTAAAGTCAGAGCCAGGCCCAGCTGTTGTTTGCTTTCAACTGGAGGTTTGAGGAGAAAGGGCAAGGAAGGACTTGATTTCCCTTTCCACCCCAGGAGAGCAAAAGGTCTTACTCGCCTCAACCCACCGCTTCCTTTTTGCTCATGTGCAATTTGAAGGGGCCTGGGCATCTGTGGGCTTGTCCAGAGACCAAAAGACGCGCCCGTAACGTTAACCGCAACACCTCCACAGCCCCGCTCCATTACATTTCACATATCACCTCCTATTTTCTCCGCACGGGGACATGGAGAGCTTCCAGGGGCTACCGAAAGCCACCTTATGAGAAGGAACTCGCTCCAGGAAGCCCGGATCAACCTAAATGACAGCCCTTTTGTGTCACGGGGGCAGAGGATCAAACCAGCAAACCAAACTAAGTTCAGGCTGTCAGGGTAAACATCAGTGGGACAAGTTCCTTGTGGGGAAGAGAGAGAAGGTCGAGGGCATTTAAAACTTGGCTGAAAGCCTGAAGAAGGCAACAGCAGGGGAGAGGCCAGCACCAGCCAGGAGAAGGAAGCAGCTGATGGTTTTTATGGGTCAAATGGAGGGGTGAGAATGTCCTTCCCCCTCTTGTGAAGACCTCAGAGAGGGGGGAAGGAGGCTCACAAGCCAAGAGCGCGTGTTCTAGGGGAGGACACACCAACACTGGCCCACGATGGAGCCCCGAAGAGGAGCGAGGAAGCTCGCCTGCTCTGCAGCCGTGCGGCCTTCCGCGGCACAAGCCACAGGAGGGCAGGGGGGGCAAGGCAGCCTGCCAGCTCTCAGGATTGTCAATACACAGAGTTGTTTAGTAGAAAGAGTCCTTGTGGCGACTGGTTTGAGGAGAAACCCCCCCCGCCTTTCCCTGCCCCAACTCCAGCTCTTTCCACCTGCCTTGGTGACGTCTCAGCCATCTCAACCCGCAGCTCCTAGAGACGATCCCTGATTGAAAAACGCCAGGCGTGTCCCCCTAACCCACCCTCCCTCCATGTCCCACCCCCCCAACAGGAACACAGCAAACCCTGGGAGGAGGAGGAGGAGGAAGAAAATGAAAAGCAAAAGGGAGGAAGAAAGGGGAGAACAAAGAAAAAGGCTGGACAAACAGACGATGAAGAAAAAGCTCGCTGGCATGGAAAGGTTTCATCATCATCATCTTGCCATTGGCCAACCACAAAAGCAGGTTCCTTGAGATGAGGTAAATCTGTGCGACTCCTTCCCAGCTCACACCCTGCCGAGAGCAGAGAGGAAGAGGTGCCGGAGGCCAGTGTGAGAGACAGCGGGCTCGGCCGACCATCAGAGAGACCAACTGGTGGAGGGCTCTGCGCTGGGGGTTCCCCGGGATGAGGTAGGGCTGGGAGAGCAGTGGGAGCTGCTGCTGCTGCTGCTGCAGGAGCTTTGGGTGCTGGAGCCTGCAATGAGGTGGACGACCGGCTTCTGGGCAAAGAGCACTCCTGCAAGGCACAGAGAGGTAAAGAGAAGGGTTACTGGGACTACAAGGTGGCACGGCTGAGAAGGCCAGAGCAGTTTATCCAACCCCAAAGACCTCATCCTAACAGAAAGAGGCTCAGTGCAAGACAAAAGCGGCTTGGAGACAGATCAGAGGGTCAATAACAACGAGGATATAAGAAGGGATGCCCCGGGACTTGTTCTGGCAGCCTCTGTGACCGAGAAGTTTTGCTTACGAAAGATCCCAAATGGCTTCAATGCCTTTGGAGGAGAGAAGCAGCTTTCATCACCCTGCAAGTGCCAGGTCCCCAATTCGGGCTTTGCCCCAGGATGCCCATGTGTGACCTGCAGAAGTGAAACGGCTCAGGCAGAGCACAGGGGATAGTTCATGCTTCTCGGAGATGCGCGAGGAAAAGCTGAGTGGAGCCACTCCTCCGGAGAAGGGGGATAACACTCTTTCCTATTCACACTTCTATAGAAGTCCCTTCCCTTAGATTTTAAAAATGCTAAAACCCACCACCACCACCAGCAGGAAAGGGCATTCGTCTTGACTGCCTGGGACCAGACAAAAGAGAAAAGAAATCATCTTCTCCTGAGCTTTCCGAGCCGGAGAGGTTGCGCGCGCTGTGCTTTGGCAAAGCCCACCCCTGGGAGCCCACCACCCACCCCACGTCCCGCTCTGCACCACCCGCCTGGCTCTCCACCCAGCCCCAGGAGCGGGTCTTTCTCACCAGCATAAATTGTGCCGTTAATCTCCACCGACATGTTAATACTCCCAATGCCGTTCGGTGACAAATTCAGCGCCGCTGCTGCTGACGAGTCTGGTTTGTCTTCTTTCAAGAAAGAAGAGATGCAGAGTTAGAGAGTAACCACCCCGTTTCCTGATCAGAGATGATCAAAAGTGTAGGCAGCCCACCTTTTCCGTCCTCTTTGGTGAGGAAATCCCTACACCGTGTCCACTTCCAGTCTTCGTTTAAGTTTAAAAAGGTGTTTTAAGTGCTTGGGTGTGAACCGAGGGCGGGCTGGGAGCCCCACTGGCATTTCCAAATCTCTCCCAGAGATGTTTAGCTGTCAAGAGCTGTGATGTGAAGTCCCAATCCCATTCCAAATCTCTCCCAGAGATTTGGAGGCCAAATTACCCATCCCCTCGAAAGAACAAGCTGCCAGCAGATGAGGCAAGGCCCCGTGGAAATCGGCTGGACTGTGGCTGAGTTTGCAGCAGACGGGGAGCGCACGCAGAGTCCTCTCGCCCTTCGCTGAGGGGTGGCAGCTTCTCGGGGAGCTGGTGCGTGTCCCCGTGCTGGGCTCAGACTGCAGCAGCTCCAGTGGCCACTGGAGGGAGGGGACACAGCGCCGAAGACTCCAACCCAGGAGCCACATGCTTGGCAGCCCCTACAACATGCGTAAAATCTGCTTTTTTCCTGCGTCCTCAGCCCAGAGAGTCCTTTCTAAGCCCTGATGGGCAGCTCTGGAAGCGTCAGTGCAGAGCAGGGGTTCAGTTCACACTGATGTTTAAAGGGGAAGGTGAACACTGAACTCTCCCGGAGGATTCTGAACCTCCAACCTAAGCAAGCCGCAACTGCGAGCCTGGGTCTCAGGAACGCATGCTTAGAGTTTGCACAGCCGTATCACGGTTACTAGCCCACCCGATGTTAGTCTGGGGGCGCTGGGCTGTTAAAACAGAGAGAGATTACGCAGACAGGCTGCTCAGGCTGGGATGCTGCATGTAAAATGCATGTTCTTGGCTCCTTTCAAGTCTGCTAGGACAGCGAGTCCACTGTGGTTTACGGACATTGTTAACACTTAACCTAAACGTTGCTATCAACCTACGATAAACTCACACAGTGCTTTTCAAAAGCGCCTCTTAAAAAGCACAATCTTCTTTTTATTTCGCAATTGGGAAAATCAGGGCACGAAAGACAAGGACCGACTTGCCCACAGTCAGCTAACAAAGGTGGGAATAGTATCGTTGGGTCCTTAGGGCTCAGCCCTCTGCCTGCTTCTATTTGTGGAGACTAAAATTGTTCCTAGCTTTTGATTTAGGACATTCAGGGCGGAAAGAAAAAAAAAAAATAATGCGAGATGAAAGGGAATGAACATTACTTGATAAAATTTGTATTCCCTTTTACTCACTCTTTTTGGTCTTGCATTTAAATTTTGGTCTTTGTATTTAAAGGTGAAATTTGGGCGGATGTTTAGCTGTCAGGAGCCGTGAAGTGAAGTCCCAATCCCATTGAACTCCGCAACAAGCTGCTACTGCTTCAAAGGGGAACCTGCTTTGACCCTTTACCGTATGTATTTCTGGCAAAACGTCTCAATAAAGCCTTTACCAGCTTTGCTAGCAAAGGCCTCGAGAACAACTCTCCCCTTTCTTCTAAGCCGTGCCAAACTTGCCTGGCCTTGTGCCTACATCCAAATGTACAATTAATAGGAGGTCTGAGACCTTTAATTTTAACGGATCAAAAGGTTTGGAGGAAGCAGCTGTTGGGACTGAAGTTTTTTTTTCCTGAGGCTTTGCCGCCCAGTGAAGTGCAGCCCCCAGGACAGGTAAAGGAGCCACGGCACTTAATCAGCTTTTGAAGCCCCCATATAACAGTATTGATCCTGACAATGTGACCTTTACGGGGTGACTCCCCTTGTACAAAGCATTTCAGGAGTGCATTTCCCAGGCCATGAATGCTGCTTATACGTGACCTTCTAACCCAGCCTTGCCAGGAGTTCTTTGCCTGGAGGCTGCGCGGAGGGTTGCGGCAGATGTTGGTAGAAATCATGTGATTTACTAAAAGCCCGGGACACCTCGGTCCCCCCTGCAGATACACAGGTCTTTGCGGCCTCCTCATCCCACCTGGATTCCTAAAAGCTGGGCATCTCTCTCCTGCAGGCTGCTATCAATACAGAAAAAGCTGTTACCTCCACGATCAATTAAAACAGTTCCTGACCAGCAACAGACAGAAAATCACTCCCTGCAGCACAAGGCTGGCATGAGGCTCAGATGAGAGCCGGGCAGGGGAAAGCCGAGCCCAACAGGATGGGCTTTCCCCTCCAAAAGTCATCTTACGGAGTGCGGAACCACAGGGCTGCTTTTGGCTAGGCTAAATCGCGCGCTGGGATCCGAAGTATAGGCCAGATATTAAACACGAGGGGGGCAGATATGCGGCCCAAAGCAATTTCAGCCAATCCGTGTGCTTGCCGGGAAGGAAGGAGCATACCAACGGTGTGCAACAGAGCCCCTGCTGCGAGGATGACTGAGCTAGCATCACCTGAAACCAGTAATTCCCCTCAGCGTCAGTTACGGGGAGAAATAACAGCTTGAGTCCTGAAGCAAGCTCACCAGGATCGACACGGCAGGTCATAAGCTGGGAGTGAGGGTCTTGTTGGGTTTTATCAGCTTTGAAGCAGAGCTTTCTGAATATGCCTAGGGTGTTCCTGAATTCAGGCTGAGATTACACACCGGTAAGAATAGAACAAAACCAGCAACGGTAAGTAAAACCTAACAAAATGTTGCTACAGTTGAGTTTTGCAGTTAGCGTGCTCCATTTTAACAGCCTCTTGATGGTGACCTCTGCCTGGTAGCCAGAGAGATAGCCAAGCCTGCGTGTAAAGAGGTTTTTGCCATCCTATACTGGGAGCAGTTCCCTTCCCGCTACACTCCGCAAGGCCCTTTTGCGTACCGAGAGGTGCTGCTTACCCTTGCCATTGATTTTGATCTTCATGGGGATCTGCCGCGCCATGCTGAAGAGGTTGCGCTGAAGAGCCTGCTGAACAAGCCGCTGCTCCTCCTCTGTCATCCGCGAGACCTTCTTCTCCGGAGGCTCTCCCGACTCCAGTCTCTCCCTCAGCTGCTCCAGGGTGGCCGTTCTTGCTGCCACAGTCGCCTGCTGGCTAGCCAAGGTCACTGGCACGGCAATACGATTTGGCATAGACACAGTCAAGGGCACACCGTCACCTAGAAAAGGACAGAGCTGTTTAGTCCCTCCCACAGCCCTTCCTAAAGCAAAGGTCTAAACCACTGGCAGAATATTGTCCCACTACTCTCAAATCCAAACTAGTCTGGGTGAATAAAATGGAAAAATAATTGTGTTTCAGTGCCTGTGCCTCTTAACCCAGCCACCCCCTCTGACCTTTTCTGACAGCTGCTGCTGGAGACACCCGAGGATTGCTGGTCCCACTGCCCGGCGCGACGCCGATGATGGGGAAGCGGATCTTTGGGGGAGACAGGAGCGAAGGTGGCCCCGTGGTGGTGGGTGAGTAGCTGAACAAGGAGGAGCTGTAGCTGGGCCGCCTGCCTTCCCGCCTGTTGCCATCGATCGCAGCCTGGAGCTCAGCAGGAGAACTGAGGGATTTCTTCTCACATTCGTAGGCATATAGGTATTTCATATACCTGGGAGAGAGGGGAGCACAGGGAAACTCAAGCAGGTTTCTCAACAGAACATGAAATTACGGGCTACAGCAACAAGCATTGCATTTCAAACTGAGGTCCTCTGCAGATCTGGAGTCTTTGTCTGCATACCGTGAGCACTGCTGCGCTTGGTTTGATAGAGAAGCGTGGCGCAGTCTGGGTGTGAAGCCCAGCGCTCTCAAGGGAACTCTGAATTCACTCGATATTTATAGGGAAGCACATAGTTACATACTACTCCACCCACAAGGGCAGAAAAGAATCATCCGCAATTCCTTTACAACTGAGATACCATCTAAAAATTTTAGAAATGAAGGTCTTGACCGTAACGCTTAATGCAAGGAAAGAAGTTTGACGAATTACCCATGTCCAAGCCATTCGTGTTGGGCAGCACCAAACCTTCTGGCATCCACGTTTGCAGGAGACAGCCTGGTGGTACCAAAAGCTGTAGAAATAGCAAGGAGCTTCCCCCCCTGGGACTCAGGGGCTCCAAGAACTTCCCAGAAATCCGTCTGCAGAAGGGCCGGGTGTGGATTCCCAGAGCCCAGCCTTCCACGCTCGAGTCCCTAAAGCGCAGCCTCGCCCCGTTGCTTCAATTTTACAGTAGGTTTACTTTAACCATTCTTTCCTCTCTCTGCTTATTCTCCTTTTTCTTCCTTTTTTTTTTTTTGTTTTGTTGTTCTTGTTTTGCTTGCCTCATCAACGCGACATACCGCGGGTCAGAAAAACAATCCTGACAGTAAGCAGGTGCTAAACGCCAAGTTTCCACAACTGAATCGCGATAACAGATGTGAAATGATCAAGTTCATACTTGATGCCTGCAAGTCGGGAGGGCTCCCTCCCTCCTCGCTGTGCCAAGCACTCTTCAGAGACAGAGCAAGAGCCTCCTTGCCCCAAGGAGTTTAAGCTCTGAAGAGGCAAGAAAGGCACAGGCTGGAGGGAGGCGCAGAGCACAGCGACCCAGGCGACGGCATATTAGTGCTGGGCTCGTAGGGATGGAAGGGGAACAAGTTCAGGAATTGTCCTGGTTGGAGCGATACAGGACTAATTTCTCTTTTTACGCTTGGGAAAACCATGCTTTCAGATGACTCCAGTGGCTGAATTGGTGAAAATATTTACTTTATAGCCAGCTATGGGATGTGGGATTCAAGGTCTCGGTGTTTTCGAGGTTGCCAGGTGCGGGGATGAGGAGGAGCAAGACCCGGGCACTTGACCCGAGCTGCCAGCAGGGTTATTTCCTACCACGAACGTCACATTCAATAGAAATTAGAAAGTTTGCTGAGGAGTTCTCTCTCTTCCTTGATGGCTGCCGTGCCGAGAACTCCTTGCCCCGGTGCCAGAGCCCTTCCCTTCCTCCCCTTGCAGTGTCCCACGTTTGCTGTCTCCTGCTGGGAGTGCACGGCTTCCTGCTGCGGGAATGGGCTGGGTGTCGTCCTTGTATACTTTACATTGGTATTTGGATCAATGTTGGTTCTTTATTATTATGAATGTCAATTACTCAGTCTTACCCTATTAATTCTATTTATATTTCAACCCTTGTGTTTCCTTGTTTTTCCCCAATTCTCCTTCCCGGGTGCGGAGGGGGTCCCCAGGTGATAGAATAATTGTCTAAACGACAATAAATTGTCAGGGGTTTCTCAAACTGTAACAGGAAGGATCACTGCTGAGAAAAACAAGGGGAGAAGGAACAGAAAAACTGCAAGCCTTGGGTGAGAGGGATAAATAAAGCAATTCATCAGCTCCTCTCTGGCCACAGAGTGGAATTTGGTCTCCGTTTTTCCACCCCAGTCCCTGCTTTGCAGTCCCCAATCCGTGTTCGCATCCACCTGCTACGACTTACTGGGTTCGAAGCGTGAACGCGGCACTGGTGATGGAGGTGGGCAGATTAAGGCCTTTGGTGATCTCTCGCCAGATTTTCTTGTTGATGATTTCCACCAGCCCTCCTTTCTCGGTCACCAGCTTGTACAGCATGTAGAGGTCCAGGATCTGCTTCGCCATGATGGGGATCCGATTGATGGGAGTTCCTGCAGGGAAACAGCAGGGAAGGAAGCATGGGAGTCAGAGAGAAAACGAGGGCAAGAAAACCGGCAGGTCGGGGCTATCGATCTTCTTCTAATAGGAAATTCAGGCAACTGTTTGTAGCCTGACTTGAAGCCTCTCTCTTGGGTGAGTAAATGAGCCAGAGAAGCGTAGCTACACGGCACGGCCTTTTCATGAAAAACTCCTTTCCTGTAGGCAAAAGCAATTATCAGACAAATAACAACCTGCAGCTATAAGCACCTTCTAAAACTGAAAGAGGGGAAGCGGGGACTATTTGATGCTAGGGGTGAGGGAGCAGCACAGAGGAATCATCTTTTATGAGCTCCCAGGGCAATCTCAGATAAAAATCTGTATCGCTCGTGCTCCGGAAGGGGCTGAGCAGCCAGGCAGCTGCTCCTACGCTGGGATTCAGCTCCCTCACTCCCCAGGATTTGAGAGAGAGATCCTTCTGCTCTCACAAAGCATTTTCATCCTCCCGCTCCTTGCCCCTGAACACGCTCCCAAACAAGACGCCAACAGGGTCGCAACGTGTGCCTTGGCAGCAGCTCCAACCCAGCTGCCAGAGCTGCAACTGGTGCAAGAGAGTGAGAGAAATGGTGTTGGTGGTGAACAAACGAGCAGCGTTAACGGAGCGTCGGCGTCCCTGCCTGCAGACGCCGCCAGAGCCAGGCATCGTCATGGTCGCTGCGGGAAGCACCAGGCACCCAAGCACTTTTTGGAACCCAAACAAAGGTCCCGCTCTGTCCTCGCGAGGATAGACAGGGAAACAGCTCTATCCTTTCTGTTCAGTTTTGTCATCTTGTGGGTTAAGAGAGGGAAGGAAAATGGGATTTTTAACCTGATAACGCCCTTTTAGCAGTACCTTAAAGTGATAAAGCACGCAGGGTTTGAAAAGGTCAAGCTAATGAGATTTAGGCAAGGAGAGGAAGATGGAGGGGGGTGGGGGGGAAATGCTGATGTAGCAAACCTTTTCTTTCGCATAGGAAATACTGTCCTGGATCAAAGAGCCGTCCATCTGAGGTCAGTATCCTGCCTACCGCAGTGGTCAGCGCCAGCCTTTCCAGGAAAGCCTGCGAAGGGCTGTAATGGACAATTATGGAACACCCAACCCACGGGGGAGACTTCTGCCACTGCTCATCAGCCAGCGATTCGGTTAATGCCCTGAAGCAGAGCAGTTTATGGCCCTTATAAATGGGTTTCATTCTGCTTAGTGAAAAGGAGTTCGGCTCAGCTCCACAGATGTCCTCATTATACGTGTAATTTCCCCCCCCCCTTCTCTTTTCTTTTTGAAGCCTGTTATGCATTAGCTTGTGGTACCGATTCCCACAGGTTAATGAGATGTTAGATAGAAAAAGTAAACTTCTTCGGCTTTAAAAAGGCTGCCTTCGATTTCACCAAGTTACTAACTCTTAAACTGTAAGAAAACATAACGAGCAACCTGATAAGGCTTGGTTTGCACGCTCCGTCGTTTTATATCTAACACATCCTCTTTTCCTTGCCTTGTCTAAACAACCCCTTCCCTGGCCACAACAGAAAAAAACAAAACAAAACCACAAAGCAGTAATTTCACAAACTGCATCAGATCCTCTTCCTGCATTTTCAGAGACAACGGTTCCCTGTGGGAGCAGAGACCGCCGAGACATTTCCAAACTGTTTAAACTCCCTGCAGCTCCATCCATCCATCCATCCCAGTCGGCCGCCCTACGCTGGTGCCAGCCTGCGTAAACGGAACCCTCGGTCTGCTTCGCTTTTTCCTCAGCCACCATTTTGTCTCGGTGGTGTTATTGCAAAGATTAAGAGCGCGCTAACAGCGTCATTTTAGACACACACAGAGAGGGCTGGGAGCGATCATGTTACCAGCCTTAAGTTATCATTCATCAGCTGAGCCACAGCAACCAGCGTCACACCCAGCCCTCTCCACATGAAAAGCCAGGAAATATTCACCTTGGCAGTCCCTAGAAAAAGCCAGGGGTGGGTTTTTCCACCCCAAAATGCCCCTCCGATAACAGTTCGGCATTTTTGCCCCCACCGCAAGGAAAGCCGGGGTGTCCTAAGTGGTACCTTTGCTCCACGGGGCGGGGGAGAGGGATGAAGACCCTCTCCCCATCTCCTCAGGCAACCCCACGCCGCTGAAAGCCACCCGCTTCTCCCCAATCCAATTTAGGGAATGGCATTAACTCCTCCAGAAGGGACTTTCATCCAGCTCTCCTTGGACGGTGACCAGATGGGGAGTGAAAGGGAAGGGTCACGGGTAAGGCTCCTCAGGCAAAACAAGCCGCTAATACAAAAGTATAAGGAAATATCTCCTTTTTAATATACTGCATTTATCCCAAACACAGTTTCACTCTTCTCTAGGTTCTCCCATCTCAGTGTTTGGAAAGGTACACAAGTATTTTTTAGCCAAACGCTCCTGTGAAAGGGATAAACGTTATCTACATCAGTGGGAAATAAAGGCTTAAACGTATTTCCAGAGAGCCCGCTCGTAGCTGGGGCAGAGCCGGCGATCAGACCTGACCTCCCTGCTCATGTTACTACCCCTTTGACACCTTCCCTTCCTCAAGTTTGCTTTTAAACAAGACTCACAGACCAAAGCGCCCCGAAATTTCATTAGTAGCTTTATAAACTAAGCCAAAACCTATAGCTCCCCCCCCCCGGCTTAAAATTTCTTTATGCAGCACTGAGAAACTTTACAGCAGGGATAAAACCACCTCCATCCTTCTAGCCCTTGAGCATGGAGGTGCAATCGTTTTCCTCCCACACTTTCTCCTAGTTCCACTCTCCAAGGAATATCCCTCCCCGAGCTGGCAAAGAGCTAACCCAAACTGGGTTTTGGACCTGGCAAATTAACCGTATTTTTCAGAGCAAGCCAGGGCTCTGCATGTTTCATAGAAGCCGAGACACACGGAAAAGCTGGTCCCACCGCCCTCTCCTCCCCCAGCCCCTCTCCGAGGAAAAGCGAGGCGATAAAGTCTTTATTGGAAAGTCCCAGCACTCCAACAGGAAAGGCTGAAAAACGAGTATCATGGGACGATTGGATACTGAAGCCGAGTGGATCCTTTCACAGGCGGCTGCAAGGCTTGTCAGGGGCCATGATGGATTACTGTCATCTGGCAGCATCAGGATTAATGATCCGGAGGTCAGAGGGGAGAATTCCAGAGGGAAAGGTCAGCAGCCGGGGGCACAGCGTAAGACTTGTTGCCTTTTGATGGCAAACTCATTTTACTGTACTTTCAAGCCTCTCTATTGTGCCGGCTCTCAGAAATGCTGTACGTACCGTGCCTTGCAAAGAGCCGGAAGCCTCGCAGGACTCAAGAAGAGGGCGAGGACGATGACTGGCTCCTCTCCTACTTTTCTCAGTAAACAATTTTTCTTCCTTGTAGTATAACCCCAGCTACGTGAGTACAAGCCAGTCCTGCAAGGAATCAGCCCAAGGCAGGGGGGACAAGGAGTCTGTTTCTCCTGCAAAAGGGATGATGTAAAGTTGATGAGCATGGGGAGACCTCAGGAAGACAAACTCCTGCTACTGAAGGCCCCAGGGTGGGAGTATAGCCTAAGAGCGAGAGCCATAAGACACCAGACAACCTACCACCCGCTTTGCTAAGTAGAAGGACTCCAAAGAGGACAAAAAGCCCAAGAATGACACTGGAAGGAGAAGGAGGAATCATCCCAGAGCCCATGGGCTCCTGGTTTTATGAAGACAGCTGTAACTACAATTCAGATTTATGGAATAAAGAATTTTCCCTGGAGGAAGCCTGACTGTAGCTATAAACATCTCTGTCCTTCAAGGGAAACAAGCAGCCCGCTTTGCCAAGCTGTTTCACCCCCCTCAAAAGCCTCTTCTGTTTCAGGCAGACGTAACAGAGGCCTGAAGGGCTTATACAGGGCTTGAATGTCCCCTATGTCCCTTCCACTAGGGAAGCAGAAGAAGCAACTGTTTGATTTTCACCCTTCAAGAGCTCTTTAAGGAGGGTCTGAGGAAGCTGTAAACCCTGGATAATCTCGGAATGACCATTTTTACATCTCCCGGCAAGGAACCGGTATCTTGGGGGTGCTGGCTTTGCTCCTGCAAAAGCCACTCGCTCAGTGCTGGGGCTCTGCCATCCTGCCCGTTGAAAGGGACCTAAGCCTTGCACCATCATAGCAGCCCTGTGGAAACGGACTCGGGAGTCCTGGTGGATGAAAAGCTGGACTCCCCCTCTACTCTGCTCTGGTGACACCTCACCTGCAGTGCTGTGTCCAGCTCTGGAGCCCTCAGCACAAGGACATGGACCTGTTGGAGCGGGGCCAGAGGAGGGCCACGAAGATGATCCGAGGGCTGGAGTTCCTCTGCCGTGAGGACAGGCTGAGAGAGCTGGGGTTGTTCAGCCTGGAGAAGAGAAGGCTCCGGGGAGACCTTACGGTGGCCTTCCAGTACCTGAAGGGGGCCTACAAGAAAGCTGGGGAGGGGCTGTTTGCAAGGGCATGTAGCGATAGGACGAGGGGCAATGGTTTAAACTACAGCAGGGCAGGTTTAGAATAGACATTAGGAAGAAGCTCTTTCCAATGAGGGTGGTGAGACACTGGCCCAGGTTGCCCAGAGAGGCGGTGGAGGCCCTGTCCCTGGAGACATTCAAGGCCAGGCTGGGTGAGGCTCTGAGCAACCTGATCTAGTTGAAGCTGTCCCTGCTGACTGCAGGGGGGTTGGACTAGATGGCCTTTAGAGGTCCCTTCCAACCCAACACATTCTGTGATTCCTCCAAGCCCTCCAAGGTGGGCTTTTCCCTGCTTTTCACTCTTAGCCAGACTTCAGATTTACACCTAATTCTGAAGATGTAAAGAAAGAAAACTGTCCCTAAGACTGTTCTTAACCATAGAAAATAAGTCCCCTCTCGTTTTGCAGGGATTTGCCTGGCTTTGCAAGTCCTCCACGATGCGGATCCCCTGCCAAGGGCCACTCTCTCCTCTCCCTGAGCCTTGCCCACTGCAGGGAGTTCCCCACCAGCAAGGGGTCTAAGCCACGACTTGTCCTGCACACAAGAGACAAAGAGCAGTTAATTATACCCAGCCTGGAGCACTACTTTTTCAATCACCTCCCATTTTTTCCCCTATCCAATTTACTTTCAGAAGCGTCCATCTTTCAGTAAGGAACAAAGGAGGTGAGAATCTCAAATATTTATTCTGCAGAGCAACATTCAAAGGGCAATAAAGCATGCTCTGGAGTGAAAAACAGGTGTAGAGGGGGGGGATTTTTAAGCCATAACCTGTACAGGTAAAAAGAGCTGCTCTTTCCAGCTTCCACTCTAAATACGTTCAGAAGACAAACAATGTCAGACAGCCAAAAGGAAGAGGTTTTCTCCAGGAGAGCGGGGAAGTCCATAGTGATTTAAAATAAATTTGAACCAAGCTTTGGAGAGATCTTCGTGTTTCTTTGAAGGGAGACAGTAATTACTTGGTATGAATGATCTCCCCATTCTCTCAGGCTAAACAGGGCTAAAAATCAGTTCAGCAGCAAATCAGCAGCGAAGGATAGAAGCAAATCAACTTGAACCCTGCCCTGTCTCAGATCCCAGTTTGCTTGAATTCCTCTCCCAGGACAAACCCTGGGAGGCTTCCCACGAAGCTGCCCCAGCTCTTGGCATGGAAGTTTTATTTGTTGATTTGGTCTGAGTCCGTCCCAAGCGCTCAACGTTAGAATGAAAAGGAAAGGTATACGGAAGGGAAACAACCTCTCCCCTCGCCACAGCTGATCTAATCTCTCCCTACACATGGCATTTCCACAGCGGGCATTCTCACCTCCCAACGGGAATGTCACCACCTGATCCGCCAGCCTGCGGCCCATTAGACACTCCTATCAAAGCGGGAGCCAGGATAGAGGGTAATTAATCATGCTCTATTTGACAGGAGGCCCACTTCTTATCTGCACCCCTCAAAACGCCATCAGTTTCTGCTTCCCTCCTCAGTAAGCGAGGCTGACAGCAGCCCCTTATCAGATTTCGGCTGCTGAACCGGAGGCAGCCTAACTGGCACCTGGTGCCCCGCTTGTATTAGCCAAGGCTCCAGCCACATTAACCTTCCCGCACCGGCTGCTCTTCCATTCCCGCAACGGAGATCCCATGGAGATTTGCTCTCTTCTACCCAGCTCAACTACAGTCCAACTGTTCGGCTGCCCCTGGCACAGCTGGGTCCAACGTATTTGCTATCGCAAATTTCTTCACCAGATGTTGAACCCCCGTGCAACTGGTGGTGGGTTTCCATACGTCTGACCTCTGAACCAAATGGACAAACTCTCCCTCTCTAGGCAGAGAGGGACAAACACAGAAGGGACTGCAGAAAAACATGAGCAACTTGGTCAGGCAGACTGAACAAAGTCAAAAATTGGAACACTTTAATGCCGTAATGCCACCTTCTTCCATCCACCTGGATATCTAGAAGGTCACCTCTTCAGTGTCGAGTCACCTCCACTGCTTGAGTGCAGCAGTTCCTTGATCATTTGAAAGACGCGCCATTAAAATTTAGGGGGGGAAAGTCAAGAACGCCCATAGCAAAGAGGAAATACCAATATAAGAAAGAGCTTGAGAAGACCAGGATTTGAGACACAAACATCCAGTCTTTGAGATACTGGAGAAACGTGACAATTTAACCTTTCAATCTTCAGGGAAAGTGAGGAAAAAACCATCTTTGACTCCATCACTCAATTCTGCATACCCAGGGAGGGGCACCTGGGCTTCCAAGATCCTCGGCTGGCAGTCACCTGAGCAGACTCGTATCAGATGAATAAGCTACAGAAAGGTTCATGCAAAGCAAAACCAGACCATCACTTCAAACTAATGTCTCTTGCACCCTGTCCAGTGCCAACTCAGTTCATAACAAAACACCGAAGCCGCTCAAACGTTCTTCATGCTGGCTGAATTTAAAACAAGTCTCCTGTAAGCCAGAACAAAGTAAATTCCTAATACTATTCTCCCATTCATTACAATGGCAGCTTCCAATATGATTTTTTTCTTTGGAGCTAAAGCAACATTCACTCTAAACCACCGTTTTCTCAGCAGGTTAAAAGCCAGGGATATTAGTCACTCGGACTGAAAAATTAACTATGCTGAATATTTTCCCAGAAACAACTTTTTTTTAGATTTTTCCAAGGGGAAACTTTCAGGCTTTTCCCAAATTAGAGAAAAAAAAAAAAAGTCTCCCGTCTCCGTGATTGGAATGAGTGTTTTGATTTATACAAAACAGAACAGGGAGAGAGTTTCTTTCTTACTGGAAGGACCTACTTCTAAGTTATTCCAAATTGACCCAAGTAAGCTCCTCCAGAATATCAACTTACATATCTGCTGAAGGCTTTTATTCACCTGGCACCTAACAGTGATGAGGAAGACACTCCCTGCACAAAAAAAGATTCCAAGCACTTTGCTTTGCACCTGGTTTTATCCTAGCATCACTTACAAGTGTTTAAGAACATGGAGCAAGGCATTCCCTGTTTTGAAAGGCTCAAGCCACCCAAAGAATACAGAGGAATGTAAATCAGAATGCCAGCTCCCCCTAAAACTTAAGGAAAAAGTCATTCTTTCTAACAATATAAAAGTGAAAGCCTAAAATATTTCACTAATCCCCACTGCTTACTGTTCGCAGAAGACACCAGTCACCATTTTTCCTGAGTCTAAGTCAGAACAGTTGATGAAAGAGGTGCTTTTAAAGGAGGTACAAGAGGCAGAGATTTAGCTGTGCACAAATCCAAGGCTCTAACGGGGAAGAGGACTTTGCCGGGTTGATTTGGACCGTCCAGAACAGACCTCCTGCAGCGCCTCGAGTGAGAATTTTCCACTGCAGAACATCCTCTGCTATTTAGGGAAGCATTTGCCGTGGCTCAGCATTCAGCAGGTAGCACGAGCAAAGGATGCCGAGAATTTATGTCTATTGATGTCTCATTTAGAGGACTACATTGCTTAATTCAGATTCGAAAATATCTCCAGAGGATCAAAAGAAGAAACCTGCAAAATTGAATCAGTAGGAGAGTGAAGCATATTCCCCGGACAAACATTTCATAAACACCACTTGGCCTATAGATAAAAGAATCCATCAGTAAATGCTTTTGTCAATACCCTGCATTTGTTGTATTTCCCACATCGAAAATGTGCAGGCAGAGCATACAACAGCAGGAAAACATTAAAACCACACGGTCAGACGTACAAAGCCCCTTCTATGTATATACACATAAAAAAACCCCAGAATGGTCAAGCCATCTGGGAAAACCAAGGTCACGCAGAAACCTTGAACAAAATTAGTAGAGCTGTACAATTGGGGACGGTTTATGAGGTCTTCACAAAGGCAGTACTTAAAATGAACAAAACAGCTTCCCTTGAAAGGCAGCCTTTCCTAATACACCATAGCACGCAGTTAGATCTCTTCCCCATCAAACCTTTTCTCAAGAGGAATGTCTCGCACGAACACTGCTGATCCTTCCAGGGGGTGAAACAGTCCCGCTACTCCGACCCTCTCCTGACCAGCACCGGTGGAATACAACCAGCCTGATTATTGGTGGCTATAAGAGTCATGCCACTAGCAGTCCTTCACCATCTGGGGACAAAAAGCAGTCTAGCTGTGCTACCCAGGACATCGAATCATAGAATCGTCTAGTTGGAAGGGACTTTTCAGATCATCGAGTCCAACCATCAACCTAACACTGACCAAAACCATCACCAAACCATATCTCTAAGCACTATGTCTACCCGTCTCTTAAACACCTCCAGGGATGGTGACTCAACCACTTCCCTGGGCAGCCTGTTCCAATGTTTAATAACCTTTTCCGTGTAAAATTTTTTCCTAATATCCAATGCTACAGAGCGAACAGATAGATTTTTCTACTACCCATCATACCTATGCCTTCTATCACTCCCCCCAGAAAAGACAGGAGTAAAAAATTTAGCCTCAGGGTATGGTCACGGGGTGAGAAGGACCTGAAAAGAAGTGGAAGATATCATCGCGTTAGAGAACTGCTCCTGCCTGCAGTGGCCTCAGTGACAGGCAGAACAAATCCAGCCTCTGCGCCTGCAACGCACCCCACTCCACGGCGCAAGAGCAGAGAAGCCTCAGCCCCTGCCCTTAAAAACACCCTGAGCCACAAACTTGCCCATAGATGCAGCAGGAGGTTAAAACCCCAGCTTCTGAGAAAAACAGACCATCAAGGCTCAGCTTGTTACAAGACAACAGGTCAGCAACGGAGATGGAGGGAAGCCACCGAAGCTGCTTATCCCTGCTCAGGGTGAGGAGGGACAACCTTCGGTTTGAGACCGCGGAAGAGCTGAGAAAAGGGAAGGTGGGAGCGGTAATACATCGTCCCTGGCGAGTTGCATCAGGTTGTAGGCCTGGTTTGAAGTTAGCCCTGCACACTAATTGCTCTCATCGTCTGGTCTCCCCTCCTCTCCCCATCTGCCCCTTCAATCACAGCCACGGTGGGACCCATTCACCTAAAGACATACAAGGAATAAAACATCCAACAAAGGAAGAGTTACAGCTTTCCTCTCATCTCCCTCTTCCATCATTATTGCCACTGAAGGGCCATTTTATCACTTGCAGCTGTGGTCATTCAGTGACAACCTGCTGTGCTCAGAGGCAGATGAGACCTGCACATTTGATCTGCATTAAGCCTGTTTCATGGCTTCACATTTCTAGGTACATTCCTAACAGCAGCACCAACCGCCAAATCTTCTCATCCCTCCAACCGCCCAGTAGCTCCTGTGAAATCTGTCATTTATCTTTCACATCAGGTTGTGTGTGTTTTTTTTGTTTTTTTTTGGTTTTTTTTTTTTTTTTTTTTTTTTTTTTTTTTTTTAAAGTTCAGCATCAGTGAGCAATCTGTGCCCCAAATCCATCAGCCCCCAATCAAGGGTCAGCACTTCTCCTGGACAACAGCAAAATCCCCCATTTTTACACCAGCAATGTTTATTAGCAGAGCTGCTTTCCATTCCCTTCAGACACGAGGTGCAAATTAACCAGCTCTTCACACATACTAGCTAAGAAGCCCAGCACTTTGCTCTCAGGTGCAATGCGCCCTCGGTTGTATCCATCTTTGGGGGACTCTTTCAGAACAAGGCAGCTGTTTCAGCCTCCTTCGGTTTCCAATGCTCATTTGGCACATAAAGCAAATGAGGGGAGGGGAGGAGAAACGAAAGCCTGAATGGTACCCTATGATAACTTTGCTGTAGAAGCTCCTAGATTTTTGAAGATTCCAGAAGAGGACACAGCAAGCAAGTCCATCTCCTCACTAGAAAACCAAAGCCCTGCTGTAGGTAGCGGCGGGGAGAGCAGACATGGGAAAAGCGGACAGTACGCCTTCTGAAAAGTCAAAAGATTTCCTTCGCATTAAGGCACAGCAGCTCAGATTAAGGACAGAAGAGAAGCTGCCTCCCATAGAACTGAAGAGCACATGTTGAGCTATCAACCTGAAGAACCTCAGCCCCCCAGAGAGTCCTTCTGCCTGTTTCTTTTGGGGGTGCCAAATAGAAAGCAAGCCCCCAGCTGCCTCGTACCCTGCAGTTGAGCCAGTTCCCCTCTGGCAAAGGGCTGGCAGTTCACGGCACCTCTCCCTCATGGGCGCCGGGGCTCTTCGATTTCAGTCTTTCTAGCGAGCAAGAAAACAAGGGAGGCTCCAGAAAACAAATACACTTGGAAATGCCCAGATGATTAAAAGCTCAACTCCTACAGCAACCAGCTGGTGACCAGCTCAGCCCCTGCGCCGGGGATGCGTCAATTATAAATAATTAAAAGGTAATAGGAAGGAGACACTGAAGTATTAAGCAGATTTCTCTCCAGGTATCTGGAGGTTTCTATTGCTGCTAATCACACCCTTCAGATTATTGTCTTGTCTGTCAGTCATCCCAGCCCTTCCATTAACGCGCGAGCTCAGGTTAACATTTGCAAGTCAACTAATTAAGGCCAGTTATGCCTCTGCACACGAAAGCCAAAAATATCAGCAAAACACGGCTCTAATCTTCTAACCGACTTGGAAGCATAACCTCAAACTGCTGGAGAGTGAAAATTCCCACCAGTCAGCTGTCAGCTCAAGCCACACCGGGAAAAACCGACATGGACACAAAGCGCAATTGGAATAGCCGCATTTTGGAGAGCCTTTCCTCTGGTTGTCATCCACAGAGGGGGATGCACCTGAAGCTGCAGGGTTCAAAAGACCACTGGAAATAAGGCTCTCACTCCAAGGCAGCGAACATTTAATTTTTAAATGGATGAGGCTGAGCTGTTGCAACTTTATACTTTATTAGACTCTCGGGGCACAATATCGGTGACTCTAAGGCAGCCCCACTTCCAACTATGCACAACCTGGCTTGTTTGGTCCAGCACGCTCAGATCGTTATGCCACGAGGGAGCAAAAGGTCCTTTTTATGTCTGCTCTTCACACCTACCTTCAGCAGACTTTTTGGAAACAATGAAGAGATCTCTAGCACAATTGAACACTTTTTGGCAGAAGTTTTTGTCAGAAGTCTGTCTGGGCTGGCATGCTTGGAGGGATAAAGGAAGAGAGCGGCACAAAGGATTTACCGCAAATGTTCAGACAGGTGTTTTATGCCACATACATGTACTTTTTTATTATTAATAGTTTGCAACGAGGGAACTGAACTTTGATAACCAGGGGAGAGAAAGAGATTTTTGTGACATCCCAGCCGAGCTACTTCACACGCGCATCACCAGCCCTGTAGCAAGGAGACACACAAGATGTGACACCACAGGGAGGAACGTGAGAAGCTGCGCGCTTCTGCACTCAGTTACACAAAATTACTAACGGCAAAGCTGACACATTGTGAGAATCCACAGGAAAATGTGGCTCGGGGTCTATCTTCCCAGTCCCCAGATCGTGTGCCGCTACTCTGAAGGCATTCACTCTCAACTTCCACATGCCATTGATATAAAACACAAGAAGATGTGGGCTCATGCTACCTGAAGAGACCAGAGAATCCCTGGTGGTACTCAGCCTTGGCTCAAAAATCCGTGGGGATACAGGCTTCTTGGGCTCTTCAGCGCATGGACACCAGCAGTATTAGGTATGAGGGTAAAGAAATAGCATCTGAAATTAAGTTATAGGGCAGAAGAGTTCTTTCCTACTGGGCTCCTTATCTCCCGAGGCAAATATCTCAAGTCTCACCACTGCTCTTCCACCTGATCTGCCAGTTCAACAGCTGGATTTGTTCCTTCAAACTCAGGAGGGAAGAATTCCAACAGCAGCAGCACCCTGCTGCCCCATTTTTACCCTATTGAGTTCGAACAAGCGCTCACTCACCCCTCTTCTGCATGAAGATGAAGAGGTCGTCCAGGAACTCTTTCCGTTCGGGGTCACTATCCAGTTCATAGAGCTGGGGGAAAAAAAATAAAAAAGGAAGGCACAATTCACAACGAGATGGAAAATAAATAATAGTAGCTTCTTCCAGTGGGTGATCTGGGGTTTGTACTGGAGGGGTGAAAGGCAGCCACAGGCCGAGAGGCAAAAGAGGGAAGGATTCACGAGCAATTTTGGCGGACAAGGCTGCGGTGACAGTTTGAGGATCCTTGTTCTGGCTTGCCTTGCTCAGCCCCTCAGAAACTCATCCAGGCACAGGGGAGACTGGCACCCTGAAGGGAACGGGACCCCAACCCGGTTAACAGCGCTGCTACGGAGCGGGGCTTGAAACCCCCTGGAAGCAAAGGGGAGAGAAACTATTAAAGACAAGCTGGAATGAAAGATGAGACAACCAAAAGGAAGGTCCCAGTGGTTCAGGGCAGATTAGCGGTCTGTAGCTTTGAGGCAACCAGGGAGATAAACTTCTCTGCAGCTTCTCCTAGCCTCACGATTCCCTCCTTCAGGGGTTGTCACCTAAGTGACAAACGCCAAGTCCCTTGAAGGATGAGATTAAAGGGCAGAGCTTTCCTGTAGCTACTAAAGCCTGGCAGGAAAGGCCACTCCAAATTAAGCCAAAAAGCCTTCAAAAATAGCAGAAATCAGCCTGGAACCAATTTGCTGCAGAGACAGTTTTACTAAAAGGCTTAAACCCCCCCAAGAATTTAAAATAAAGTTCCACAGGCAGCTTATTCCAAAGGAGAGGCACTGTATGGTAGCGTTACCCACTGATTTTTCAGAAGGGACAGGCATGAGTGTCACCTTACAACTACCTCTTGAACAGAAAAATCTAATTTTCACCTCTCAAGAACCCTGCGAGGCCACAAAGTGACAGGCTGAAAGGGCTGAAGCCGAGATACAGGAGGATACAGAACATGACAGAAGACAACACTGTACATGAAGAATTCAATTCCTTCTCTTGTTTGCACTGGAGGAAGAACCCTGCATCACTCCAGGGAATTTTTTTTGCTGGCTGTAGCTACTCTTGCGGAGCAGCTCACCGGAAAAGCAAAGAGTCACTGGGAAATAGGTATTTCAGCCTCTCCGTAGGTGCTGCTAGCTACTTGGTATTCATCCGGTCCCAAAAGAGAGGGGCTTTTTGGGCTCGTTTCCCGTGAAGCTCTGTGCTTTCTCACACCCTGAGCTCTGGGAAGAAAACGCACCAGTTTATTTGCAGAGCAATTAACTGCACCCTTTCAGAAAGGGCCAGCTGACTTTAAAATGAATTCCTCCAGCTGATGCGACACGCAGCTGCCACATTCAAATCCACGACCACAATGCAATTCAGGTTCAAGAAACAAAATACTCTTCTCCCAGCTGGAGAAACCATTGACTAAGATTTTAAATGTTAAAAGTCTGGTTGTTAGGTCTTGGTTCAAACTATGTTCCAGTGACCAAAAGCAACAAAATAGTCCCAAACAGCTCAACAAAATAACAGGTTTGTAGGCAGAGGGCTGCGGGGCAAAGCAGTTTTCTTTCAGATTCACTACAGAGGAATAGCAAGGAGTCCATAGTCACCCCCTGTCACAGATCAGGACAAGAATTCCCCAAAGTTACCCCTTCCCCAAAATCCCAGTGATCGGACTGACCTTGGCAAAGTCTCGTGAAATTTCTCTTCCTCG
Organism: Chroicocephalus ridibundus; assembly: GCF_963924245.1. Taxonomy (NCBI): domain Eukaryota; kingdom Metazoa; phylum Chordata; class Aves; order Charadriiformes; family Laridae; genus Chroicocephalus; species Chroicocephalus ridibundus. The sequence continues at coordinate 26,400,701 of NC_086292.1, forward strand.
GCACCCGTCACCTTCATCACTCCAGGTCACGTTGCCGTTCTAGGGAGAGAGAAACGAAAGGGTGAAAGGATCGCCAGGGAAAGGGCTGTGCAGACAATTCCAGAAAGCTTGCACATGTGCATTTTTTGGCACAAACATGTGCAAAAGCAGCTGCTGGCGTAGACCAAGAAGCCTTGAAAAACTGGGGACACTTGTACATTTGTCACGGCATGCTTTTCCTGCAATCTCTGACAAAACTGGATGTGGCATTTCACCTCCCAGGCAACGTATTGAAGGTAGGGGAAGTTTTTCCAGCTCTAAGATTTTTCTCGCAGAAATGTATCTCAAAAAAAAAAGTTGGGAAAACCATTCCAGAGGGAAGTCCTCAACACCTTCAACAGCTGCCTGCCTTCACCTGCTAAAGAGAGGTATGCTAACCTCCCCGTGGCTGGTGCTTTGCTGTAATGAGGTCCAACACCTGAATAGAGAGGTCTCCATGTCCATCTTTTTCCCAAGCGCACATCTTAGAGCCCCTGGTGAAAAGTGCAGGTGTTACCCAGGCATCCTTCCTTTCTGTTTGCCTGAGGACACCAAACACACTTGGAAATGCCCTTCCATCCTCCCCCCACCTGTCTACAAAACCCAAACTAGAGTACGCTGAAGAAAGAGGGAAATAATCCCACTGGAAAGCTTCTTGCCAACCCAGGACCCTTATTCCTGGAAGCTCCCGGATCTGGATTTTCCTCGCAGAAATGGAAAGCTCAGCTTTGCTGGATTAAGGTTCATTCTTCTTAGGCATTAAAAGGATTACTCTAGTTAGGACTATTCTACTACTTGGTAAATCATCACTCCGAAATGATCACCAGTGCTGGAAACCAGTAGAGGCAGCCTCCGGTCGTACGGCAGGACCAAAGACCAGAAGAATGATTCTGAAAAATTGTACGAGCATCTTTAAATCATAAACTTCCCAAATCTCCGGTAGAGCAAGTGCTCCAGAGCTACTCAAGGAAAGAGAACAGCCAAATCCACCTGGCGAGGTGGCTTGGACTACCCTGTCCTGATAAACACGCAGCATCCTAACGCAGCTAGAAAAGCACCGAAGAGAGCAAGAGGTTTCAGCACAAAAAAAACCCAAAAAAACCAAAACGCATGCGAATTCGAGAGGTGGTCCAATATCTGAAATCTTGGAGGCATCTGGTTGTGACACATACATTGAATTAGAAAGATGAATAGCTCTTGTCAAGGCCAGGCAAAGCTACATTTCCCCCTTTAAAAAACACTGCAGTGAGCTGCCCTAATGCCTGCTGATTTAGTTTGAGCCAGTAATTCCTGCTGGAAAGTCAATTATCCAGTGAGTCCCATCAACTGAAAGATATTTAATGGGGGATTATTGCCACTTCTGTTATGTCAGCTGTTTATTACAGCAGATCAATTCCCAGGCCTCTCTAGGAAGAGATCTGAAGACCGGTTTTGTTCACAGGAGGATTCATCTGGGTGTCCTTTGCTAGCAGAGACTAAAAACACAGAGGTTTTTTGCTAATTATGGTAACATCCAGCTGCTCCTAAAACCCCGCTGATGGTTAACTCAGATCAACAAACCCATGCGAACAGTCAGGATGAGAGACAGACCAGCTCTTCAGAAGGCAGCAGCTATTTCCCATCCACAACTTCACACGTTCCAAGGCTGAGCTGCTTTCTTCCCGAGTTTGTACTTGGTTATAAACCCAGAGAGCAAAACCGCTCATGGTGTTAAACTGGGCACTCCGAGAAGCAAAACACTTGCTTTCATAGGGAACTTTGGTCATGCTGAGAGCTTATTCCGCTACATTTGAGGACAGGGACAGGAAAGAGAAGAGGACTTAAAGGAGATACAACGCTGTGGGTTTGAACTTGATAAAATTTCCAGAAGCAGAACTTTCCATGGGATTAAAGATGCTTTCGAAGTCATTTCACTTGTTTGCTTTGAAGAAACAGAGGAATTGGGAAAAATAAATAAGATTAAGGTTTGATACAGAGAAAAAACAGAATAGATGCACCCCACTTCCTGCTCTTGCATCCCAAGCCGCTGGAGAGCACAGAAGTAACGGTCCCCCACACCTTGCTAGTGAAAAGGAGCTTACAGCCATCTGAAGCCATCAGTGTTTTGCCATATGTCCAGAAAATTGGCAGAGCTGGCTATCACCTGGCGTGACACGGAGTGATCCGAGGTGAGAGACAGCGGACAGCATTAGCATTTCCTCCTGCGATAGCTGGAAAGGTTTAAAGGCAGTTACCCCTCCCCACATTAAGCTATCAGAAGAGATAAGGAGAGTGGTTCTCTCCCATCCCCCGGTGCAAGCAGCAGCCGCCGTGGTGTAAATCGGCAAGGATTTACATGAGGACAGAGCACAGGTTTGTTTTGGGTAGTGGAGTTAGCAAAGACTCGGAGTCAGCCTGAAATGTCAGCTCAGCAGCCGGGGAATAAAGCCCTATTTATTCAGAGGCCCGAGCGCAGACACTTTCCCAGGCCTCAGCTTTGATCTTGAGGGACTTATTCTGCCCACCGAAAACCTTTGGGGCCGCGCCAAGGCTACAACCAAAGACACCAGACATCGGCAGAGCAGCCGCTCGAGCACAAGCGGGACAGGTAAATCAGCTACCCAAGCAAGAGGCGCTCCATACGCAGAATAAACTACATTTTGCACAGCCAGAGAGATCAGCAGGAGCTTTGGTATCGAGCTTCCTTCCCATTCCTCCTAGGAAAACAAAGTCACCCTCTGCTGAGAAGCCCTCCTCCGTATGAACAGCAGGAACCTGAGAAATCAATATATCCTCACGAGTCATTAAAAGACCTTTGTATAAGTCGGGCAATAGTAGCAGGAAGGAAAAAACACTGTTCAGAGAGGCAGGTCGTTCTCTGGGGAGAGTCCTGCCTCTCCCTCCACCCCTTCGTACCATGGGAATTTGCTGATGTTTGACAAACAGCCCAGGCGTTACCACGGGCAAGAATTTATCTGGTTTCTTGCAGGAAAAGGTAGTAAAAGTGCTACTTTTAAGTGCTCGAGCCCCTGATGCTTCTCTGAGCGGGAAGTCAGAGGTGTTGGGAAGGGCTGGCCACCTCCAGGAGCTGCTGGCGGAGCCAAGGGAGACTTCAGACACCTCGGAGGCCACCAGAGCCCCCCACCCCCCCCACCGCCCGGATCGCCCCCTCCCCGAGAGGCTGCCGGCCTGGCTTCAGAAGCAATTATATCTGGAGCTATTTTAGGATTACTCCCTAACCACCTGGAATATCTTATTAGAGGGAAGCTCAGATGTCCAGAGCAATTTTGGTTTCCAATCCCACATTCAAAAGCCAGAGTTAACCCTGAGTTGCCAAGCAGACAGAAAAAGGAGATGACAAATGCTTTCCTGCTTCATCCAGACCATTCTTTTGAGGACAAAAACCTCACAAACAAGCAACCTCAGCCCCTCCCTGCAGGACACCTACCTCTCAACTACTGCATTCTCACATGTCTGTCCCTCCCAGAGACCAGAGAACTAACCAAAACTCTTGTGCTTAATAACAAAGTGAAGCATTACTGCAAAGAGAACACTGTCTCCTTCTCCAGTTTTGCCTGCACAAATTGCAGTTACTGTGCAAAGAGGGATGCTGATGAGAAATTGGAAACGCTCCTTTTCCAGATCTTTCCCTTCTCCCCCAACCCAGTTTCACACAGCCCTTCGAGAGGGGCTCAGGGGTTTTACTGGACTAGAAAGTCATATTCAAATGGCAAACTTTGAACTGGAGTGAACCCAGGAAGGCTTTAGTATGAGAAAGAAAAGAGAAAAAACAACCCTCTGCAGTAAGGAAGCGCAGAACGATTTTGAGTTTCATGCCAGACCTGCAGTTTTGACAGAGGTTTTAGGTCAGAAATCTGAAATCTCCTCTTAGGGACTAGGTTAAATGTTGCAGTGAAAAAGGCGGCCCCTCCCCTACCCCATGGGTTAACTGAAAGCACGGAGTCAATGAAAAGGTACAGGGGCAGCAATTTCAGGATTATCAGAGAATCCCCAGAAATTCCTTTTGTGGGTAGAGTTAAGCCTTAGGAAGTGAAACAGATGCTATTATAAAGAAAACTGTTGTACTACAAAACGCTGATAAGATCAGGACTACTGCCCTGAGCTGCAAGTTCTCAAGCATGGAGAACCAAGTTATAATTACGGCGCGCACAAGCTGACTGGTAAAGCTCCGCTGAAATTGGAATAAACCCTTCCCGGTCTTACTAATAACAGAGCTCAATTCAATATCTACAAACTTCAAAGATGGGTTTTGAAAACATTTTAGTGATTTCAGGAATGGCAGGGAGGATGGGGAAGAAAAAAAATGGACTGAAGTTAACAGATTAATTGCCTTTTTTTATTAAGTTTCTTTTATGTGCTCCCATGACCTAGTGACTGCAGCACTAACACAATTCTTTGCAAAACAGGAATCCGCTTCCCTATCCTTAAGGAAAAGTTGCAGTCTTTGTGAATGACTCCTATTCACAAATACTCAGAGGAATTAACTCAAACGTTAAGCGACAAGAAGATTTGTTCAGTGCTACATGGCTGTGGGAAGAGGAATTCTCCCTGCCACACGAGAGCCTCTGTTTACCCTGAAGTGTGAAAAACAGAAGTGTAAGGATACAACACACCCAAGCTCTTTCCACCTACCCTTCTCCAGCGTTAGCTACGATGTCTATAAATTGGCACCGAAAGAGACAAGCTGCAACTATTCCTAAAGATAAATTTAGCGCCCGCGCAAATCCTAAAACAAGCCATATCTTCCCTGGGATATAAATGAGCTCCTCGCTCTGCTCCTTTGCTCTGCGCCTCCAGATATAGCACAGTCGCTGCAATGTAGTACAACCTTGATGAATTGCCCCTCGAGATGAAGAGCGGGGGGAATTCTCTGCTGTCCGTTACGAGTTGTTTGTAGGCTGCTGACTACACTCATTATCACAAGCGGCTTCTTGCTTCTCTTCTCGCATACACCATTTGTTATATTAAACAAAAAGGAGATTTTGTTACCCAGATCCCGCTCTCCTCCAGCCACTGATGCCATACTTTAAGTTACATATCGGCATGAACTCCCAGTTAGGTGTTAGAGCAGAAGCATACTGTCACAGGGATGAAGACTTCATCAAAAAAACCCCAAACCATGAAATCAGGAGAAGCGGCAACTGGCAAATGGAAAACAGCTTTCAGGAAGAGAGAAACCAAATATCTAACATCGGCTATTAAAGAAGAACTCTCCTCCCACGACATCAAAAGCAAAATAGCCTGTGACCTGCATAAGGAATTAAAAATCCTTGAATTGGGCCCTGGATATCTGAAATAACTAGTAGGCAAAAAGCACACTGTGTGAAATGCAACTTTTTTATTCCTGGGACCTTCACCCCCCTCTGGATTAATGAGTATCTCCTGAGCAATACCTCGATACACGCACCACTTGAGGCACATACTTAAGGTTATGGAATTTCAGCCACTCATTCCTAGACCCTAGAGCAAAAGCAAAGTAATTATTTTAAGCTGACTTATCTTAATAAACACCATGACCTTTGTAAAAGTTTAGGTCAGGATTTTCAGGAGTGACTGGTGATTTCTGAGAATCTAACATGAGACATTCCCCAAAATCCGGACCACAAGCCACTCTCTAAAAGTCAGATAGCTGCCTGATGGAGACTTACCTTGCTGCGTTTAAGAAGGCATTAAGTATCAGCTGATGCCTGAAAACCTTGGCTTTATTTTTACATTCCATGTAGGAATGCACATCCTAATGTGCGTGTTGTAGTAACAGCCTGACAAAATCGCTCATGCTAGCGCTGTGCACCAGCCTGGAGTGGAAAAGGAGCCAGCCACACCAGTAAGATAGTGGCTGTGGCCCTGCCTTTCCTACATGGCTCTCCCAGGTAACCAGAGCCACCGCCGAGCAATGCGAGAACCCATGGGACAAGGACCCACACCCCCAACCAGCTGCTAAAAGCAACATTTTTCACCCGCGGAATTAAAAACTCATTTTTCCTGAAAAGACAGGCAAAGCCCACAACACCCTTTTTTTGAGGACGGCTGCGGGAGCCTTCGGCTGTTGGAGCTGTGATGGATTTTGCAGGGGATTAGAGCGAGTCCGAGGAGCGAGTTGAGCACGCACGCCCCCCCACCCCCAGCTCTTCTTTTGGGATTGCAACTAACTCCCCAACAAGCAACTCCACTCCCTTGTTGTTTTGTGCTGACAGGGTTCCCACCGCCCCTGTGTCATAAGCTGAGCCAGCTCTTTTGTCTGCCGGCTTGTTCTACAATTATTTACTTGGCTGTCCGGGGACGGAACAGAAAGGGGCTTCATCTTGCTGGTAGTTTCCATCTTTCTGCCATCTTCACGCCACATACCTTCCAGGCAAACTGAGCCTTACGCTTGCAAGATACATTTTTCTCCAAGGGCGTCACTTTCAGAAAAACAATCCGCACTTGAAAGAAGAAATAGAAGTGATTCCCGCCCCCCCCCACCTTCCGCAAGCAACAGCCATTACGCATACCACAAATACTCCCAGAGCAGAGCTAGCTGGAAGCAGCGAATTCTGACTGGTTATTAACCTCCATCTCAACAGAAGCTAAAAAAAAAAAAAAAAAAAGACAAGTTCAGGAATCATTTCGAAAACAAACTGGAGAACGCAGGCACTTCTGCATTTCATCCTGGTTTTTCTGCTGAACACAACCATTTTAGACAAAGACAAAAGAAAAAGCCCAGCATCTTTAAAGCATGCCTTTGAAATGAAAAATTTCCAGCGAGGCAGCGTGCTACTATTTAGCATACAGAATTACATGGACAATCCACAGCTGCACACATATCTCTCCGCCTTTGCTGTCATGCCAGTTAAATGATCTTGTCTGTGTCCATGTCCCGTCCCGCCCCCCCAGTTTATTCCTACCTCCACGCAGCCCCCCGCTCACCAGCTCTGAACTGGTACGCCGCAGTTAAATTTTTACTCCCTGGTATGCAGACTCCACCACTGAATGCAAACAAGTTGCTCTGCAATATTTACCCTCCTCAAGGTGAATATACTGCACCACCATCGCTAATACTGGGCACTTCGATATGGCCTCTTGAGCACATCGCAGCACCTTCGTAACGCCGTTGACCAGCGTGGTTCAGAAGATAAGCCATGCCTTGCTGGGGCAGACCACCTAGCCCAGTGCTCCATCTTCTGTAACAGTAGTTTGGGACAACACATGAACCCACCCGCTTTCTGCCACACTTTCCCACCATCCAGAAGTGTTGTCGCACAGCGCAGGCCCGATATCCCTTTAGAATATCCATTCCTTAACTTGCTGTCCATTAATTTCTCCAATCTCTCTCCGTTTTTTCACCGTCTGCCTCCCCAGAAGTGAAACAGATTATTTTAACACAGCAGCAAGAGAGTTTTCCTTTTAGTTTTGCTCCCCGGTGAAGCTTTGTGCACTTTGGCTTCCAGAATAAGTTGGCCTGAAATCAGATTAAGCTGCAACCTTCTACCAAAATACTTGATTACTACTGAAATGGGCCAAAGTAACTAGATCAGTATTAGTGCACAGTACGCCAACTGTAAAACAGTACTTTTTTTTTTTGTTATTCGACATCAGCTAAGACCAGATCTGGCATGCTTACAGTCATTTGTCTTCCCAGAACAGGGCAAATGACCTAGGAATCAAGCCTATTAATTCAGTAAGATTTGCAGGGCTCTCACAAGATAAAAAAAGCATTGCAACGAAGCACAATGACATACTTGTTAGCACTGGCTGAGCTAGAAATAAAAACAGGCAAAAAACCAATGCTAAGTTTATTGGGTTTCTTTTTTTTTTTTTTTCAGAGAGCGATCCCCCCAACTCCAGAGTCCTGCCTACTATTCTCCACCCAGAGATCCGAAAGAGGAAGTTTTTGCCAGTTGCTCCAATCCAGTAAATTCTGAAGCAATTTCTCGAGCGCCTGGCCCCTGACCGACATACCCACCTCATTTCCCTGCAACAGCTTGAGTAGCTATTTCCCGCCCCCCCCCCCAACACTTCTGCAGAAGCAAGCACAGAGAATACACAGCGGCAAGTAGTTGCCCGCTGCACCCCGTGCACCAGCGCCACTTCGACGGCATGTTTCACAGGACGAACGAACACCATTCACCTGGCAACTTAGAGGAGCTCCTGCCACGTGCACTGGGTGTAGCAAACACCAAACTGGGATGGGTTTGCAGAAGCAGCTGGGCCAGGAGCCCAATTAATGGGAGAAGAAAGCAAGCTTGCTGAGATTTACCAGTTCCTCCTCAAACTGCTGCCTGTGAAAGCATAAAATGAATTATCTCCCGCATGCAACCAACAGCTAAGGGGAGAGCCTGCCCTGAGCGCCCACGACAAGCCTTCAAACACCTCTGCTTCACCAGCCACCACCAAGCAGCTCCAGCTTTTTCACTTTATAGGGTTTGCAGGAGGGAAGGAAAAACCAGCTGGTTTTGTCCATACAAGGTTTCTTAGCTCAAATAACTACCAGAAGCAAAACCTAACCCTCTTCACACTCAGGCTAACATCTGTAGAAACGGACAATTAAGTCCGTCTTTTTTTCTTCTTTATTTAAACCATACAGTCCTTTGGCTCAACTTCAATACACATAAATATTGTAAATGTCTCTGAAAGCCAGCTCTAACAAACCAGCACACAAGTGCTGTATTAACTGAAATACCCACTTCCAACAAAGAAAGGAATCCTTGATCCTCTGGCATTTATCTACAAGGGGTAGTAATTCTCCACTCAAACAGAGAATTAACCTCCTACCAAAACCAAGCAGTAGCAAGTGAGATCTTTCCTTCCCACACATGAAATACAAAGTGGCTCTGCTGACTCACAGGATCAGTGGCGGGACACACACTCTTCCCTATCCACGCCACCAACCAGAAATCCAGCCACAGTCACTGCATCCTCTCGGAGATGTTACACAAAGGGGTTATAGATGATGCAGGTGAAATAACTCAAGTGAGATGTTAGCAGGCAAGTGTCTGCACCAAAAATAAATATAACACCAGCCTGTTCCATTCTGAGTGGCACAGTAGCAGTGAGATAGAAGATAAACGAGCCAAACGTCAAACCTCTACCTCCCCACAAGGGTCTTACAGATTGGGGTTTCTACATTAGCTGGAAATCAGTATCTGTAAAGCAAATCTCTTTATAAAAGAATAAACCTGGAAGAGCAAAGCAGGGAAGCATTGCTCTGCACATGCCTGGTTCCGGCACTCTTTCCAAAGCACTTGCAAACAGCCAACGCTTGTAAGAGGACACAGGGCTAAAGAAATCCTGGGTCTGACTGAATATGGTCATTCTTATTCAGAAGGAAGCGACGTTAACACTGACCTGTTTGAGCTGCTCGTCCAACCGCCAGTTCTGGCGTCCAGACGGGGAACCGGAATATGGTTGCTTAGTAGTGTCTTTACCCTGTTCTTCTTTGCCCTGCTGTCCCCGCTGGTGCCCCGAAGCTGGCAGAGGATTAGAGGTAGAGGCCACTCTTTGGTTGTGATGGGCAACTTTGGGAGCATGAAAATATTTCAGAGCAGAGCAGCTTTCTTTTCCAGTCACATCAGCGCCATCCTCAAGATCGCCACCTTCCAAACCCCCTTCTTCCTCCTCTTCCTCTTCGTCCTCCTCTTCTTCATCCTCCTCTTCCTCTTCCTGCTCGGAATTCATGCTGCTCTGATCAAAAGCCCGTGTAGCTCCAGCTGCAGGTGGGCCTCTGGCCAAGGGACCAACAGCGGAGCCACCCGAAGCCCTGCCAGATGTGGCTGCTAGGACAGCCTGCTGCACGGCCAGCTGCTGAGTGTAGAGCAGCTGGGCTTCTCTCATCTGCCTCTGCTGTCTCTCCCTGGAATCCATCTGCAGAGGCAGTTGCTGCTTCTGCTGCTGCTTCTGCAGCTGCTCGACCACAGCTTCCAGCTTCATCCCGCCGTTTGCATGGCTGGGAAAAAGAGGGGGGCGGTTTTTGACTTTATCTGGCAGGGTTCAAGCCCCGACCTTGGGAGATTGGCAGAATCTGAAAGATAGACAAATATTTGTCTGTATGAATATAAAATGCTTTCATCTTTTCCCCAGGAAGAGGATAAATAGAGTGCAAAGCCAATACTCTTTCCTGTGCAGGAGACCGTGAAACAATCAGCTTCATGTTTAACAGCCTCAGGCTCAAACTTGCATTCAATTTTCAGACTGTTTAATTGTATTTTCAAGCTGAACACATTTGCTATAACCTCAGTTTCATATACCCCAAAGACAGCATCTGAAATGCCTTTGTCCACTGTCCCAGCAGGTTTTTTTTTTTTTTTGTCAGAATCCTTCCACACTTCCTAAATAATTACTTTTGAAATGTTAGGTTTAACATCTAGGGGTTTGGTGCTTCTGAAACCACTACCTTAAAAGGAAACAGCCAGGATGATAAGCTTGACCATATTTCTATTAAAAAAGGGCAGGATTATTGCATGTCAGTTATTGTCTCAGTTCTTTTTTGCTTTCATTACGTTACTAAATTCTTTACACTTTATATTTAGCCATTATTTTCCCAAAGAGAGCGAGACGAGAGTAAAGCAAAGGCTACTCTAGCCTGAAAGGGACTGCTGAACACCGAACAACTCCTGCCTCTGCCTCCCAGAGTCACCAGCCCATCTCCAGCCCCGGCAGTGGCCTCCCTGCGATTTTCCCACACCAAGGACTTGAGGGCTTTCACGGCTCTCCGTTCTGACCCGCAGCAAGCCCACCCTGAGCCAGCACTAACTTCCTCTTGAGCAAAGACCACCAGAACAGACCACAGTCGGAAACACCGCTCGGATCTACAGTAAACCCTACAAAGATGACTATGCCTGTAATCCCCAACCATTAAAAACACTATTTGCATTTTAGACTGTGTCACAAACTGGACCTGCTGACAAAGCCAGTCCTTCTCAGCTTTTTTTTTTTTTTAACGTAAAAAGATGCTTAAACCAATCTCACTTGCTGCCCTTCAAGGTTCATTGATATCAAACTACAGAGAAACAAAGGAAAGGCCAACTACAAACAAGCTACAGAGCCTTCTGTCCACCTCCCACCACCCTGTTTACGACCAGCACTGTGCTATTTGAGCCACAGACTTGAAAAAAAGAGACTATTTTGCTAACGCACACTTTCAAAGCAGACACAGTTCTGTTCTAAAACAACAAATAACCTACCAGATACTGGTTTTAAAAGCGGAAAGACAACCTCCAGTGTCCCTAGTGCAACTCCAAGTCTTCCTCTAAGGTGGTCAGAGCGCGTGTCTCGTACAAAGCGCCTGCCAGCTACGATGCCCAACTCATTTTTCCTCTGCAAACTCTTCCCTGCACTAAATAACAGCCCATCACCAAAATGAAAAGCTGGGTCGGCGCATTTGCATTTTTATCTAGCCAGCAGTGGCATAGCTTTAGCTTGCAAATGAAATGATATAAAGTGGATTAGCGGTTTGAATGTCAGGAGCAATAATGCATTACCTGCCAGCTGAAAAGAGTCTTAGGCTCGTTGGGAAGGCACAATACACCATCTGGCCCAGCTCCACACACACTCGCCCAGTAAAGCAACAATGAACTGGTGTGGGTATTGCACACACAGAGAGAGAACCTCCAGCCCACACCTGGCTGAATATTGTCGCACCTGAGGCGGGGTGAGGTGTCACCTCTCCCGCCTGGGGGATATTCAGCAGGGCGTGCAGTTAATACACGCCTCAGGAAGGGTAACGAGAAGAAATAAATGACCTGATACTTGGTTAACACGCCAAGCAAACACACCTCGGGCGCAGCAACACCCTGGTATGCGAGCGCCCGCCTATTTCCCAGAGTTCAGGTACAAAAAGCGTGTGACAGGTTACAGCAGGATTTATGCGAGGCTTGCAGAGGGAGGGCAGCAAAGCCCGGCACAAACCTCCCCAACCCTCCAAAAACGTGGATTTTTGGAGACAGCAAACACGCCCTCGCGTTTTCATGGATGGAGAGGCAGGCGACTTTACAGCGAGCTTTAAGTCAATGACGAGACACGTCGCAAAAAATGAAGTCATGGTATCACAACAGATTTTGAGAACTGCAACTAGACTGATACCATGAAACCATTCCAGGTTTTAACATCCATTTTGCCCTCAGCGTGGATATTTGCTTAGTCTTTGTGTGTCTCCCGACCAAGGCAGTGGAAGGATTCGGTTTAACCTTCGTTTCCTCCCACACTAGCCTTTGTGCAGCTTTTAATCCCTGGGAGAGCAGTTTAATTAACACACACACACCCAGTTTGAATTTTTAACTAGCTCTGCGTGCAGCTTAATTGGGCAAACGCCTGCCTGTGCTCCAACACCACTTGGAAAGAGGTTTTTTCCAAGTGGAAATTACCTGAAAAAGTTAAAGCATAAGAGGAAAAGCTCTGAGGAGGGGAGAGGTCTCCCAGAGTGGTAAACACCGCCCTCTCCCCCCCCCGGTTTTACCGGAGCCCTCCCGTGCCCCATAACCACCGACCCTCCCCACAAGGGACCTCCCCGGAGAAGGGCGGCTGTTCCCAGCGGCCAGCCCCGCTCCCCCAGGCCCCCAAACCGGGTCCCACCCGCTGAAGCAGCCGGTAAGCTCCGGCCCACCCCCTCCCCACTTCAGTACCGGCTCCAGCCTAGGCCCAGCACCGGTCCCCCCCCCGCCCATTCCCCCATGGCCCCCCTCTCTCCTCAGTCCCTCCGGTCCGCTCCCTCTCTCTCAGAGCCATTACCCCCCCATCCCCCCCCCCAACGGAGCCGTTACCTCCCACAGACCCCGGGAGCGGGTCGCTGCCGGCCCGTGCGCGGCCTCCTCGGCTCCGCCCGTAGCGCAGCCTCTTCCCTTTTTACCCCCCCCCCCTCCCTCAAGTCTTTCCCCGCGCCGCCCCTCCTCAGCCCGGAAACGGGGCGGCGGAGGCGGTGCCCAGCACCGGAAGCGCCCGCCCCGCTTCCGGGTACAGCCCCGGCAACGGAAGCATGACCGCCCCGCACCCCGGAAATGGCTACAGGGAGAGAAAAGGGGCGGGGAGGAGGCGGCCGGCAGCCAATGACACAGCGGAACGGTGGGGGGCGGCTTCCGGTTCCGGGGGGCATAAAAGGCGGCGCGCGGGGCCCGGGACGGCAGTCGCGGAGGAGGTGTCAGTTGGGGTGGAAGGAGTCCGCGCAGGTGAGGGCTGGGGTGGCGCCGGCGGCTCCCCTGGCGGGAGGTCCCCATTATTCCCTCGGGCCTCTTGAGGGAAGGGCGGAATGATTCATGGCAGGGTCCTTCTTTGTTCCCTCAGGTCTGTGTTGGAGGGGTATGTGGGGGGGCTGTGAGGGGGCGTCCTCTCAGGTCCTTGGGGAGGGGTCTGTGCTTGTCTCCTCAGGGGCCGCGTATATGAGGATAGGCTGAGGGAGTTGGGGGGGGGGGGTTCAGCCTGGAGAAGAGAAGGCTCCGGGAAAGAGCTGGGGAGGGACTCTGGATCATGGCGGGGAGCAATAGGACAAGGGGGAACAGTTTTAAACTAAAAAAGAGGAGATTAAGATGAGATACAAGGAAGAAATTCTTTCCTATGAGGGTGGTGAGACTCTAGCCCAGGTTGCCCAGAGAAGCTGTGTCTGCCCCATCCCTGGAGGGGTTCAAGGCCGGGTTGGACGGGGCTTGGAGCAGCCTGGTCTGGTGGGAGGTGTCCCTGCCCAGGGCAGGGGGATTGGGGTTGGATGCTCTTTAAGGTCCCTTCTGACCTAAACTATTCTATTACATACATGTGGTTGGGTCTGGAATAAATAAGTATTAAGCCTCCCCCGTGTCTCCTCCTCAGTATCCTTTCTCACCTCAGATCCCTTAGTGCTGCTGTTGGGGCTTGCTAGTGTATTAATTCCTTCCAGTTCTATAGTGCATGGGAGTAGGTGTCAGGGCTTCTCGATGTTCCTGCTGTGTTCCCTCTGGGAAGGTACTTTCTGACATCTCTCTGTCCCTGCTCACCTCAGGCCCAGTCAGCATGGCTGATGAGGAGATTGCTGCCCTTGTGGTGGACAATGGCTCTGGCATGTGCAAGGCAGGCTTTGCAGGGGATGATGCCCCCCGTGCTGTGTTCCCCTCCATTGTGGGACGCCCCCGGCATCAGGGTGTCATGGTGGGCATGGGGCAGAAGGACAGCTATGTGGGGGATGAGGCACAGAGCAAGAGAGGCATCCTCACCCTGAAGTACCCCATCGAGCACGGCATCGTCACCAACTGGGATGACATGGAGAAGATATGGCACCACACCTTCTACAACGAGCTGCGTGTTGCCCCAGAGGAGCACCCTGTCCTGCTCACCGAGGCCCCCCTGAACCCCAAGGCCAACCGGGAGAAGATGACCCAGATCATGTTTGAGACCTTCAACACCCCAGCTATGTATGTTGCCATCCAGGCTGTGCTGTCCCTCTATGCCTCTGGCCGTACCACTGGCATAGTCATGGACTCTGGGGATGGTGTCACCCACACCGTGCCCATCTATGAAGGCTACGCGCTGCCCCATGCCATCCTGCGTCTAGACTTGGCTGGTCGTGACCTGACTGACTACCTCATGAAGATCCTTACAGAGCGGGGTTACAGCTTCACCACCACGGCCGAGAGAGAGATTGTGCGGGACATCAAGGAGAAGCTCTGCTATGTTGCTCTGGACTTTGAGCAGGAGATGGCCACAGCTGCCTCATCTTCCTCCCTGGAGAAGAGCTATGAGCTGCCAGATGGGCAGGTGATCACCATTGGGAACGAGCGTTTCCGATGCCCTGAGGCCATCTTCCAGCCTTCTTTCCTGGGCATGGAGTCCTGTGGCATCCACGAGACCACCTTCAACTCCATCATGAAGTGTGACGTGGACATCAGGAAGGACCTGTACGCCAATACTGTGCTCTCTGGTGGTACCACCATGTACCCTGGCATTGCTGACAGGATGCAGAAGGAAATCACCGCCCTGGCACCCAGCACCATGAAGATCAAGATCATTGCCCCACCGGAGCGCAAATACTCTGTCTGGATTGGGGGGTCCATCTTGGCCTCTCTCTCCACCTTCCAGCAGATGTGGATCAGCAAGCAGGAGTATGATGAGTCCGGCCCCTCCATTGTCCATCGCAAATGCTTCTAGAGGGACTGCTGGCAGTCACCTGAGGAGTCAACCTCCTGCTACGTTGGACCAGAATTGTTTGACTGTTACTTATTTCATGTTTTAACTGATGTGTTGAGGTACCAAGTAGTGACCTGTGTAGGCTGTAGTTCTCCTGTGGCTGGCTAGCTGCTCCTCCTCTGGAGGGCTGTTAGCTTCTCCTAAGTAACACTGGTAGGATGACACTAAAGTTAGACTTGTCACCTTTAGGTTTGTCACAACTGACTCCTTTGTAGGAAAACAAATAAACTTCTTAGGCTTAAAAATGACAAGAGGCTATTTTGCTTTCTTTCGGGGTGGGCTCAGTCTCCTTGCTGCAAGGAATTATTGTGCAATACATGGTAGTGGACTCCAACCTGGCCTGCTTCAGACTTAGCAGAGCGTTTACCCCAAATTTTGTTTTCTAAACCATGTAAGGGCACCTTTTGAAGCTGCAGACCATTTTCAGTGCTGTCAGGGAGGAAAGCATGGCTGGTATGTGGCCGGCACAGTCTTCCTGGACTTTCATGGTAACATGGCTTTTTTTAGAATGCAAACAGCTCTTCTTGCCACAAAAAGCCGGGGCCTTGGCAGATGTTTGTGTGACCGGGGGAGCAGCGGCCTCTCCTTTTTTGGGATGGGGGTGGGCGGGGAGGCGGGGCGTGAGACGATGCCGCTGCCGACATCGCCGCCTCCCGCGGAGCGCCGCCGTGACTGTGCGACGGCGCCGCTCTCCCCCTTTTAAACCCACAGTCGCCTCCCTATTGGCTGGGCCTGGTCGGGCCAGCCAATCGGCGGCTTCCTAGTCCTACGGCACCGCCTTCTCCGGCGGACTCAGTTTCCCAGCCTGCACCGCTGCGGCCGGGCAGCACTTCCGCTTCCGGTGCGGCACCAGGGTGCGGGTGGAACGGAGCTGAGGGGCGGCTGGGGGGCGTTCGGGGAGCGGCGGGGGGCTGGGGGGGGGTGGACAGCCACATTCCCCCTCATCTCCACCATCTCTGTGCCGGGAAACGGGGGTTTCAGGGGCTGGGGCCTGGCCTGGGGGCTGTGCGCGTCGGGAGAACCGGGCTGGGCCTTGCTCTTGGTTTCTCCCTCGGCTGAGTGGTGAGGCCGGCAGAGGTGTTCCTGCCTTCCCAGGTACGGCTCCAGGCTGAGGTAGGAACCGAAAAAGCATGGTTGTGCCTTGGTCAGGCCTCCTGTGAGTTTCCTGCGCGCTTCCCAGCACATTTATAAGGTTTTATTGTCTGCTTGGGGGAGAATCCCACTTTGGTTTGTTTTCCTCCATTTCCAGAGCTTTCCGGGTCTTAGGCCGCGTTCAGTGCGGAGGCTGCATGTCCCTGCCGGAGTGGCACATCGCGGTGAAGCTGGCGGATCAGCCACTGGCTCCCAAATCCATCTTACGGTTGCCGGAGACGGAGCTGGGAGAATGCCCGCTCGGTGGGTGCAGCATCTCCTACCTCAAGCAGCTTATCACCGGCAAACTGCAGGAGTCCGTCCCAGACCCTGAGCTCATCGGTAGGTGCCTTGTGTGGGTCGTGTCAAAGTCTTGCCGCTTGGGGCCACCCTCTTCCTCTCCTCGTTGCGGCTGGGGCACAAACATCCTACTGTTAGTGGTGCTGGGCTGGTGGGGAGACTTGGTGCAACCAGATAGCATGGTGTGGAGGTTCAAAGCTTGCTCCAGAGACTCTGCTGTGCTGCAGCAGTCTTAGTACCTTGTGATTTGTATAGTTTGTTCTGCATTTTCTTGGAATCACAGTGCTTCTGCAGTGTCGGTGCCCTTGTTAAGAAATTTTTGGACTTGCCAATGCCAGCATGTCCTTGTGTGATCTCTTATGAGAACCATGAGAGATGTCAGCCTTTCTGGTATCCTGGGGCGCATTAAAAAGAGCGTGGCCAGCAGGTGGAGGGAGGTCATCCTCCACCGCTACTCTGCCCTGGTGAGGCCACATCTGGAGCAATGTGTCCAGTTCTGGGTTCCGCAGTTCAAGAAAGACAGGGAACTGCTGGAGAGAGTCCAGAGGAGGCTACGAAGATGATCAGGGGACTGGAGCACCTCTCTGCTGAGGAAAGGCTGAGAGCCCTGGGGCTGTTTAGCCTGGAGAAGACTGAGAGGGGATCTCATCAATGCTGATCAATATCTAAAGGGCGGGTGGCAAGAGCATGGGGCCAGACTCTTTTCAGCGGTGCCCAGTGATAGGACAAGGGGCAATGGGCACAAACTGGAACATGGGAAATTCCATCTCAACGTGAGGAAAAACTTCTTTCCTTTGAGGGTGGCAGAGCCCTGGAACAGGCTGCCCAGAGAGGTGGTGGAGTCTCCTTCTCTGGAGACATTCCAAACCCACCTGGACGCGTTGCTGTGCCACCTGCTCTGGGTGAGCCTGCTTTGGCAGGTTGGACTAGATGATCTCCAGAGGTCCCTTCCAACCCCAATCATTCTGTGGTTCTAAAGGAGGTGGCAAAGTCATGTTCTGTGAGTCTCAACTCTCTGATTTCCTCCCTGAATCTCAGCTTCATGATTTATGTGTTAAAGCTTCCCTGTGCTGCTGACCAGAAGAAGCAGCTACGCAGGCAGAGCAATAACCCCCAGTCCGCCCTCAGTTCTTAAAGACCCCCGGCCCTTTCTGAGTGTGTAGTAGATACATATCTTCAGATGTTTCTCTCTCCTAGATCTGATCTATTGTGGCCGTAAGCTGAGGGATGACCAGACGCTTGATTTTTATGGCATCCAGTCTGGCTCCACTGTTCATGTCCTGCGCAAGTCCTGGCCTGAGCCTGACCAGAAACCAGGTGAGGAGGAGACAGTGTGGGTTACCACTTAGGTCTCCTCAAGGTGTGTTTGGTCTGGGTGGCTGGTGACTGAGGAACAGCTTCTCTTGTGATTTGTTTCTGGGAGGCTGATGTGGGGTTTGGAGGAAGAATTGATCCATAGGTTTGTGTGGGAACTCTCCACCTCTAAGAGCAGCAAATGGGCATTCTATTTTCTTGCTGCTGGGAGAGTTAAGGAATGAGCTACATAATGTGGAGAGTGAACATCCCTTAATCGACTGTGACCAATTTTAGGGTGTTGCCAGAGAATTGGGAACAACACGACTTGTTACTCAGCTCAAGGGATGAGCAGGCTTGTGTGTGTTCCTAGTCTGCCTGAGTTAGTTTAGAGTTGCTACTTTTAATACAGCTGCTTTTGTATGTGTAGGAGGATATATCTATATACTTCTATATGTCTGGAAGTGCAGTTCGCTGTTATGCTGTGGTAAATATACTGAGACATTTGCAGTCATTAGCCTGTGCCCTTCCTCTCTTGGTCAGTCAAATCCAGGGGAATGAAAGAATCACCACTGCTATCGCAGCGTGGAAGTCCCAGTGGCATGTAAAATAGCTAGTAAAGCTGACAGAGGGAGAACCATGT
The DNA here is from genome assembly GCF_963924245.1 of Chroicocephalus ridibundus. Classification (NCBI taxonomy): domain Eukaryota; kingdom Metazoa; phylum Chordata; class Aves; order Charadriiformes; family Laridae; genus Chroicocephalus; species Chroicocephalus ridibundus. Next base: position 26,419,206 of record NC_086292.1, read on the forward strand.
TTTGTTCTGTTATTTTTCCTCTCTCAGAGCCTGTGGATAAGGTGGCAGCAGTACGAGAGTTCCGGGTCCTTCACACTGCGCTGCACAGCAGTCCTGCCTACAGGGATGCAGTGAGTGGGGCTTCATACTTTGTGATCTGGGTGTCTTTTGGTCGGTCCCCTCTCTGTGAAGAGAGTCCTCGAGTGGAGCCTTGTTGTGCGACGCTGCTGATCTGCTCCGATTTCTCTCGCAGGTCTTCAAAATGCTGGGGAACAAGGAGTCACTGGATCAGATCATCGTAGCTACTCCCGGCCTCAGCAGTGACCCTATTGCTTTGGGTGAGTGCAGATGTGATCCAGAGGATCTGAGGAAAGCCAAATGAAGATAGTCAGTGTTTGTTTAATTCCTGACATGGGGAAAGGAGTTCTCCTTCTCTGGAGAAAGTGTCTTTTTTGGTTCCTTTGCGGAGCATAAGAGGAAGCGTCAGAGTTGTGCTCTGTTGGTAATGTTTGGGGATGAACGCTGTCTTCAAAAGGATTAGGGAACACTGAGCCCAGAGGAGAGCAGTGGGGATGGATGCTTTTTCCCTGCTGTGTTACAAAAATGTTCACTAAATCTAGCTTGCTGCTTCTGTCCCGGGATGTTACCAGCTCTTTTGGCACGTTGCTATGAGGCAGGTGGAATGTGGGATGCAGCTGCAACCTCATACAGCGAGCAGCTGGCTGGGTTTAGCTGGATGTCAGATTCGATCCTGCCCTTAGGGTGGAGCTGTTGGAGCTGGAGCACAATCTGTGCTGGGAAAGTCGCATCGCTTGGGTGTGTGTGGCGGTGATCGAGTTGCTCCAGGAAGACGTAAAAGGCTTCAGAGAGAACAATAATAGAGTATTTATGGTGACTCAGTTCCTGAAAAACAATTAATTCTTTTGGTTTTTCCCTTGGTTCTTGTTTGACCGGCTCGTGTTTCTGGTATCCTGTCTTTTACTCGTTGTGTTTCCTGGTCCCTCCCAGGAGTCCTACAGGACAAGGATCTCTTTTCAGTGTTTGCAGACCCCAACATGCTGGACACGTAAGTTCACACAAGCTGGGCAGTGACTAAGCAATGCCTTTGTCGCGCTATTGTATAAGACCACTTCTCTTTGGGTGGGAGAGAGAGTTCTGCTCCTGCCAGTACAGGTACACCAGGCCAGACATTCAGGATGGGACTCTTTATTCCTCGGTGGCAGGAAAGAGGGAACAGATACTTTGATACACACCTGCCTCTACTGTTGGATTAGACCAGAGGATATTTAGTGGGAGACAGGGCCATAATCGCAGCCAGATTGCGGGTTTAAATTCCAATCTGGTTGCTCACAGCAGGGAGTTGCTCCTGTGAGAGCATATGACAGAAGTAAACAATGGGATCATGAAGGAGCCCCAGTTTCTCCGCCTGTGTGGAGCACCGCGGGGAGATGTTTGTTGCTGGACAGCCAAAGGCAGTGTCCAAGGTGGTGCTGGTGCAGCCAGCGAGGATGGTTCTGCCATTCCTGACATAAGTTCTTTGCTGTTATTGAGCTGCTGATTTCTTAGTTTCAGTGTGTACGTGGTCATCCTCCCCCTCTACTCTGCCTTGGTGAGGCCGCACCTGGAGTAATGTGTCCAGTTCTGGGCTCCCCGGTTCAAGAGGGACAGGGAACTGCTGGAAAGGGTGCAGCGGAGGGCTACGAGGATGATTAGGGGACTGGAACACCTCTCTTATGAGGAAAGACTGAGGGATTTGGGTCTCTTCAGTCTGGAAAAAAGACGTCTGAGGGGTGACCTTATCAATGCTTATAAATACTTAAAGGGTGGGTGTCAGGACGATGGGGCCAGGCTCTTTTCAGTGGTGCCCGGGGACAGGACAAGAGGCAATGGGCACAAACTGGAACATAGGAAGTTCCACCTAAACATGAGGAGGAACTTCTTTACCCTGAGGGTGGCAGAGCACTGGAACAGGCTGCCCAGAGAGGTGGTGGAGTCTCCAACTCTGGAGACATTCAAAACCCACCTGGACATGTTCCTGTGTAACCTGCTCTAGGTGACCCTGCTCTGGCAGGGGGGTTGGACTAGATGATCTCCAGAGGTCCCTTCCAACCCTATGATTCTATGATTCTATGATTCTATTCTTCCACTCTTTCTCTCCAGGCTGATCCCAGCCCACCCCGCGCTTGTGAATGCCATTGTCCTTGTTCTGCACTCAGTGGCTGGCAGCACCCCGCTCCCAGCCCCAGAGACATCCTCCCGAGGCATGTCCTCTGGCTCCTACCGCGACATGCCAGGTACGTTCAGACGCACAGATGAGTGGGGAGCCCTGCAGAGCTGATGTGCTGCGGGATTTGCAGACAAATCTGTGCTGTACTGACATGGTCTCATCAGGCTGGAAGGAAAAGAAGTTTGGGTTCCTGAGCTAGGAACAACATGCACTGTGGTTTGGTAGATTTTTTTTTTTTTTTTTTTTTTTTGTGCTGTGTGAGACTTGTCTGGGGCACTTCAGGCTCTGGGCCTCTCCCAGCCAGGCATGTATAATGACTGTCGGTAGCAGAGGGCTGTGGCCTCTGTTTTGTGTGAAGGATGAGTCCGACCTGTCTTCACTGACCTGCTGCACATGGACTTGTTGGTGCTGAGGCCTCTGTCCTAACCGGGGTGCTAGCTGGGGCTGAGCCTGGTGGCTGGGCAATCCAAGACTCCACAGGATTCTTGTGTGGTGCCTAACTCCTGCCAGCACCCGGTTTTCTGCAACTGTTGGTTCCCCTTTCTGTTGCAGGTGGCTTTCTCTTTGAAGGTCTCTCTGATGATGAAGATGACTTCCACCAGGTAAGCAGACAGGTTGGGTGGAATGGCTGTTTTGCACTGGCAATATTAACTTGTAGCCCTTAAAGACTCCAAAGGTTTTCTCTCTTCCTGTCTCGTGAACAGCATGAGCTACTCTGGCTCCTAGGGATATTGTGGAGACAAACGTATTGATTGTGGCATCCTTGCATGCTGCTCATGTTAGGATTTTCTTGAGTGCTGAGGTAGGGTAACAACAGAAGAATGCGGAAGGACCACCGCAGGACCACTCGCAACAGCACTTATCCTCAGGGTAAACACCTTCGTAATCAAATTGACACAGAACCAGAGTTGTGTGCAGATGAGCATGGCTGAGAAGCATGTGAGTGTTGGTCCCTGCCCTTCTTCTGTAATGTAAAAATGTTTTCCTCTCCAAAGGACAAAGTATTTTGTAAAGAGAAACTCCATGCTTAGGCAAAAAAAAAAAGCCTGTCAATGGTTAATTGCTTTTTTTGTAGGCTAATAACACTTTGTTTTTAAGCTGATAGATGATACATTAAAAGGTTTACTGCAAATTTCTGCAGCTCTGTAATAGCTAAGTTTTTGGGCAAAAAAAGCAGATACCATTCTGTCATGTTTATTTTTTAAAAGTTCCGCACCTGTGAGTTTCAATGAAAGGCATCCCTGGGAATGGGCACCTGAGCCAGCTCACACCAACATCAGAGGTGGGTTTTTTTTGTTCCCTCCAATCAGAGCACAAGATCTACACCATCCAGCAGCACTTCTGGTTCCCGCCCAGCTTCCCTTGGCTACGCTGGGGCTGCTGGACCCCGTCCCATCACCCAGAGCGAGCTGGCGACCGCCCTGGCACTGGCGAGCACCCCTGAGAGCAGCTCCCACACGCCCACCCCTGGCACCCAGGTACAATGGCAGCGCAGCAGCTAGGGGCATCCTCTGGGCCGTAAAACCAGCCCTTGGCCGAGTACAAGCCCTTCTCAGGTCTGGAAGTCCTCGCTGGTTTATTTTCTTATGATCGGGGTCTTCATACAGGCTTGGGGAGGCGTGGTAGTGGGGATGCAGCAAACGTTGCCCTGTGCTGGCTCTGGTTCCTGTGACAAGTGTTCTTCTGATCCATACACTACTTAATTCCTCCTAGGGTCATTCCTCTGGGACCTCCCCCATGTCCTCCAGTGTCCAGTCAGGAACACCCATCACCAACGACCTCTTCAGCCAGGCCTTACAGCATGCCCTGCAGGCCTCAGGGCAGCCCAGCCTGCAGGTCAGTGTTGCAGCCTCTTCCTTTGGGAGCCCGTGAAAGCCCCATATCGCATCGAGTGTTGCAGGGTGGAGGTGGTTCTTCCAGCTGCATCCTGTGGCAGGACATTAAGCTGAAAGGGGCATGGCTGGAGAAGTGATGCATGCAGGAGGCATGGTAGACCGATGCAAAAGTACTGGGTGGAAGCGGGAGGAGTGGGCTGTGGTGGATCTGGGGAGTTTGCAGCAAGACTTGGAGCTTTCAAGATCTGTTTGTGCACTTAGCATTGTACTTGTGAGCTAGAGAGTGGTGGGAGAATACATCATGGAAGAGTGAGCTGTGGAGAAGGCTGTTTTGTTTCTGCTTGGTCTCTTGCACCTACCCTCAGCTTCTTTTGTTTTCAATCTGTAGAGCCAGTGGCAACCACAGCTTCAGCAGCTGCGAGACATGGGCATACACGATGATGAGCTAAGTCTCCGGGCCCTGCAAGCCACTGGAGGGGACATTCAGGCTGCCCTGGAGCTCATCTTTGCTGGTGGGGCTCCCTAGCTTTTTGGACAGGAGAAGCTGGACTGGTGAGTTGCACTGAGGCAGCTGTGACGTTCCTCAGTCTGGGACTTGGCCCTGAAACTCTTCTGCATTGGGGTTCTCTTCAGCATGGAGCCGTTGGAGTGGCTGCTCCTTTCCTTGCAGGTGGGCAGCGTGCTCCTGTTTGAGAGCCCTGCCCGTGCTGAGGGCAGCTCCTCCAGCTCCAGATTCCTCTCTCCAGCCTCCTCCTCCTGGCCACCAGTGACAAGACCTCAGAACTTTGTCCAGCATGGAAAAAGAGGTGGCTGTGTGTGTTGGGGAGATGTGGCACCTACGGTTCCGCAGTCTTAGATCTGTCAACACGTTCTCCTGCCTGTTGTTTCATTCCTGCCCAGCTGACATGCCTCAGTCTAGTTTGTTTTGGTGTTGTGGTCCCTCTGTGTTTGACTGTATTAAATGGACTGTATTCACTTGCCTGTTGTTTGGGTTGTGATCTCTCCCGGGTTGTGTTCCAGACCTGCGATGGAACATGCTCATTGCATGAAAGGAACCAGAGAAAATGCTTTGCCTGTTGTAGGACTGTTATTACTCAGCAGATGGCACTCCTCATACAGAGCAAAGCTGTATCTGTTGGGAGAGTGATGTTTGGGGTGTAGCTGACCTGCGAAGCCATCCTGCCTGGAGTTAGGCCAATACAAAAGAACTATTTGTGCTGCAGGTATTCTCCGAGAAGGTGCTGCACAGAAGCATCGTGCCTCCTTCTGAGCAGAAGCCTGTTCTCAGTTGTGTTGGCTGAAGCTGGTAGGGTCCTGCAAGCTGACCAGAACAAGGGTACAGGTGCAGGAGTTCATGGCCACCACAGGGTGACAGTCAATAAAATGACAAGCACAAGGGTTGAGGCAGTTGCCAGAGGGTGTGAGGTGCTGCCAAATGACTTGGGAGAAACACCTTTTCTCTGATGTAGGTTAACCTGGCTGCAGCCAGAGTTTTGCAAAGTGTCTTCTAATCCTGGGTGCCACCATTGAGGTGCCTAAGACCTGAGCTGTAAAGGCAATCAAAGGCATTTAGCTGTAATTACTGTCACTGGGAACTGCGAGAAGCAAGAACTGGAACTGGGCTTGGCTTCGCTCTGATTGTACCATTGAGATTAAAAAGGCATGGAAATGGGAGCCAGTTTGCCTGAAATGCCACCATGCATTAGTAGGGAAGCTAAAAGCAGAAAATGCTTTCCTACCTTTAGGCTGCCTGTGCTCCCCTCTAATTCCTCTCCAAGGGCTAGGATCATTTTCTGATACGATCTCAGCTATCACCCAGCAAATGCCGGATTGTTCTCTCTGGGGTAGCCCATTGACTGATAGACTTTAATCCTGTCTAGAGGATTAAGTCTCTCAGGAGGGGAGGGTCTGTTTTTGTTTTTCAATATGTAGGAGATAAGATGTGATGGACATAACTGGCTTTCCTGACTTGATACACCCTTCCGGGTTACTGCCCTCATTACCTGCTTTGGAAACCGAGTCCAGATGATAGCTGTCATTTCACGTGGATGAGGACTGTTTTATTTGTTCCTGTTCCTTGTGCCTTCACTCTTCACTTTGCTGGGGGAGCGGATAGCATATGCACAGCATCCCCCCTCCCTTCCCCACTGTGGAGACAAGCCCTGCTGTCAGCCCTCAATCCTCCCGGGGCTAACCGAGGATTAGCTGTATCGCAGATGCTGCTGCCCAAAACTGGAAAGCGTTTGCAAGTGCTCGCAGACCTGCTCGGGGCTAGCAGGACTTGCTTTGGGACCAGGGTCACTAGTGTGCTTTGCTGTACCATGCCAATTCTCAGCTTAGGCCAGCTTGCGGTTTTTTGGTGTCCCGGAATGGTATTTCTTTCCTGTCCTGACCTTGCTCTTACGATTTCATCACTTTGTTGACCCACATTTTGTATTAAGTAATTTCCTCTCTTCTAATGGCTATTTCTGCTTCTCCCTGTGTCCCCAGATAATTGAGAATTGCCTGTCTGTTTTGTACGGAAAGAACTTTTTTCTGATTTCTTTCACAAACTCTGTTACTTGGCTTGGAGTACGGCATCAGACACGTTCTCTCTCTCTCTCTCTCTGAACCAGCTCTAACGGAGGAGAACTTGGTGCCGATGTTCACGACACAACTGATGCGTGCGCTTCGCTTCCCTCATCTCGCCTGCCTTTGGCTGCCTAGAATAGACGTGCTCAGCAACCAGACAAATTTAGAGCTGCAGGGATGGGAAGAGAAGCTCTGCCTGGCACCTGCAGGGCTGGTGATGGAGGAGGAGGAGGAAGGAAAACTTTGATGCAGGAGCTCTTGTAGGAAAGAGGGAAGCTCAGAGTTCCTCAGAACTGGCTCTGCAGCAGCCAGAGCATCACCTGCTCTAATGGCAGTGCCTCCCGGCTCTGAGATGAAAGTGCTGCTGGCAGCCACCTCTGCCCGCAGAGAAAGCTGAGCCAGCACAGCTTCTGCCCGGGGGAGAAACTGGCCAGGGGAGGCTGCAGGAGGCACACGCTCCTTTGGAGAGGCCCTTTGCCTGGGGTTAGCAGCCTAAATGTGGCTTGCAGGGGTGGTGTAGCGTGAGGACTCTTGTCCAAGTCAGTTGTCCTGACTTCCACTGTCACTGGAGCCTAAATTCCAAGAGAGATATCGGACAAAACCAGAATGACTCGTGGAGATGCTGGTAGCCATTGCTCGCTGAGAAAGCAGCCAAGTCCAGGCACTAACTTGTTCAGTGGCTGAACACAACAGATTCTGCTCTTTGAGAGCACATTGCAATGCACTGTCTCCCACCTGCCTGTTCCCTGTGGTCCATCCGTGGTGCCACTGCCCTGACACCTTCCCCTCCTCCTTGCGACTTCCATGCCCGGGGTTAGAGGTGCATCCTCTAACGGAGGATGATCCTGGCTCGGTTTGCCAGCATCTGCAGGCCTGATGCGCCTCACTGGCGCTGCTGCAGACTGGGAGGTGCTTGGCTGACCTTTTGGAAGAGGTGGAGGTCAAAGCATGGTTCCCCAACGTAAGCGCTTTCAGCAGGGACTTTCTGGTTCTGACATCAAAGAGAAGTGTTTGGTTCAGTTCCTTCTTTGCCTGTAGTGGAGTTGACAAGGGAAGCAGTAACAGCGGGTGTTTTCAGTAGTAATGGGAGCAGCTGTTTGTAGTCCTGTGTTTTCAGTATTCTTGTTATTTGTTCTGGTACTTGACTGTCAATGCTGGCGCGTCGTGGACACCTGCAGAGGGCTGGCAATTTGTCTGGGATCTAGGCTCCTTGCCATATGGGCCCTGCTTTTCTACTTTGGCCGCTTTGATGGCTTTTTCACCGTGTCCGCCTCATCTCTTTTTCCCTAAGACAGTCCTGAGCTGACTGTCTCTGTGAGGAGCAAAGCGGTTTTGTGGGGATGTGGTTTTCCAGCAAAACAGTGAAATGGAGACGGAGCAGAATCTCCCAGGCTTCACATCCCTGATGGCTTTTGCAGTACCGCAGCCTGTGTGACTGCCCGCCTCCGTCTTCATCTGCTTTCACAATGATGCTGGAGCTTCCCCACGTGTGAAGTGAACGCAACCGGCAAGATCTATCCCAGGAGGAGACGTTGATGTTTGAGGTATTAGCTGTTTATGTGCAGGCATGGTCTCTCTGGTGTGGGCATTCTTGGGTGATTTGTTGGAGCAGATCGTAAACCACCGTCCTTCCCCTCATCCTCCCGCACGTCTCCTGTATTTCAGAATAAATCTTTGTTCCTTGCTCCCCCCAACCAAACAAAGGCTCTGAGTGTCCCCTGCTTGCAGGAGCCTGGCACAGCAGCTGGTTCCCTGTCTGGACAAGGCAGCAAAGCACCTTAAACCGGCGTTGCTGTTTTGCCCAGCTCCATCCACAAACAAAAACATGCAGGAGCCAGAGGACTGACCATTGCGATGGCCCCGCTCATCATGGGCGTCTCTACTGAGCTGGGGGAACATCGTTCTCTTCTCCCCAGCGCAGTGTGGGGATACATGCCTTGGCCCCCCAGCTCCTCTCTGCAACGTTAATTCAGAAGACTGGTGGAAGGTGACTTTCTCCAGTGTTCCGGGATGCTCAGCATCTCCCTTGGGTTTTGGTAGGGCAGGAGTAAGCTTGGGCAGTCTGGAAGGATAAATCCCTGTTGTGAGAAGAGCAATGGCCTGGCAGACCCCTTGTCCATCGGTTTGCTTTGTTCGCAAAGGCCTCGGTGGTTTCCTGGCTGCTTTCAGCTTTGTCCTCGTGGGGAATGCCAAAGTATCAGGAAACATCATCACTTTTAGTTTCTTTTCTTAAATGAGCTTTGTGCTGGTTCAGTGAGCGGAACGCTCTCGCCGTGGGGGACAGGCTAGTGCCAGGGCAAAGGGAAGAAGGGGCAGCAGGGCCTGGTGGGGTCATGGGCCACTTGTTCAGAAGGGTGCATTAGTTTTGGTGTTTGAGGGAGAAGCTGGAGAACTGTGGGTTTCTACTCCAGGGGTGATAAAAGCATGGAATGGGTTATGTAGAATCAGAGACAGAGTCCCCTGTCATCCTGCAGTGGCCAATAATAGGCACTGCAGAAAAACCTCAAGAAAAAGAGAAAGATCCATCTCTTTATCAGGGCCAGCCAGCATGCGTTTAGGAAAGGCAGGTCATGCTTAACCAACCTGATCTCTTTCTATGACCATGTGACCCACCTGCTGGATGCGGAGAAGGCTGTGGACGTCATCTATCTGGACTTTGGTAAGGCCTTTGACACCGTCCCCCACAGCATTCTCCTGGAGAAGCTGGCAAATCCTGGCATAGACAAGTGTACTCTTCGCTGGGTTAAAAACTGGCTGGATGGCCGTGCCCAGAGAGTTGTGATTAATGGGGTGAAATCCTCTTGGTGGCCCGTCACCAGCGGCGTCCCTCAGGGCTCAGTTTTGGGGCTGGTTTTGTTTAATCTGTGATCATAGAATCTTCATGGTTGGAAAGGACCTTTGAGATCATCGAGTCCAACCAAACAACCTACAATCTCTGCCACTAGAGCATGCCCTGAAGTGCCACATCTAGATGTTTCTTAAACACCTCTAGGGATGGTGACCCAACCACCTCCCTGGGCAGGCTGTTCCAATGTTATCAATGATCTGGATGAGGGGATTGAGTGCACCCTCATCAAGTTTGCAGATGACATCAAACCAGGTGGGAGTGTTGATCTGCTGGAGGGTGGGAAGGCTCTACAGAGGGACCTGGACAGGCTGGATTGATGGGCCAAGGCCAACTGTATGAGGTTTAATAAGGCCAAGTGCTGGGTCCTGCATTTCAGTCACAACAACCCCAAGCAACGCTGCAGGCTTGGGGAAGAGTGGCTGGAAAGCTGCCCAGCAGAAAAGGACCTGGGGGTGCTGGTGGACGGCCAGCTTAACATGAGCCAGCAGTGTGCCCAGGCGGCCAAGAAGGCCAACAGCATTCTGGCCTGTATCAGGAATAGCATGGCCAGGAGGAGCAGGGAAGTGACCGTGCCTCTGTACTCGGCACTGGTGAGGCCTCACCTCGAGTGCTGTGTTCAGTTCTGGGCCCCTCTGTACAAGAGGGACATTGAGGTGCTGGAGCGTGTCCAGAGGAGAGCTACCAGGCTGGTGAGGGGTCTGGAGACCGGGTCACATGAGGAGAGGCTGAGGGAGCTGGGCATGTTTAGCTTGGAGAAAAGGAGGCTGAGGGGAGGCCTCATTGCCCTCTACAGCTACCTGAAAGGAGGCTGTAGAGAGGTGGGTTGGTCTCTTCTCCCAAGGGAATAATGACAGGACCAGAGGAAATAGTCTGAAGCTGTGGGAGGGGAGGTTTGGATTAGATATTAGGAAGAATTACTTTACTGAAAGAGTGGTCAGGCACTGGAACAGCCTGCCCAGGGAGGTGGTTGGGTCACCATCCCTAGAGGTGTTTAAGAAATGTCTAGATGTGGCACTTCAGGGCATGCTCTAGTGGCAGAGATTGTAGGTTGTTTGGTTGGACTCGATGATCTCAAAGGTCCTTTCCAACCATGAAGATTCTATGATTCTCTGATTCCTTGTCAATAATGCAACCCTGGTCTTGCTCTTTCTCAGGCAAACTTTCTAGGAAGGAGGAAAGAGTTTTACTGAAGCTGGGATGACTGATCAGGAATAAGGTGAGAGCCCCAAGGTCAGGGCAGGTGGTACAGCGCAGCTTCCCAGCAGCCTGTGTCCTGTGGGACCCAAGCCCTTTCCTGGCATGAATCAACGTTTTTCTTTAGAAGTGACGAAAAGGGAGCTCTGACTTTAGTCATCAAAGCATCCTTTTAAGGAGCTGTGCTTTGCACAGCTAAGAGTCCGTGTGATGCTAACTGGAGAGCAGCACAATAAACCCATGCACTTTTAAGGCAACTGACTGTATTTGAACTTGGTGAAAGCAGAGATGGACTGAAAATGTCGCACCGTGAAAATATTTCTATTTCTTAATACTTTCTTCTGTATTTATAGTATTCTAATATTTATAAATCACAGTGTTTATGAAGAATCCTTTGATTTATAGTAGTGCATGTAGTTCTGCCTTGCAAGGATGCTTGTTTAAGAGTACAGTAAGCAAAAGGAAAGTTCAGAGGGAAGAAGATAAACATCCCCTGAAGTCAAGACAATGGCCGAGCCTCTAGCTTTGAACACGAAGCTTCCTGGCTCTAGTCCCCTTGAACTGAATCTGGAAACTTTAAATAAAACAAAAAAACCCACCCCAAAACCAAACAACAACCCAACCAACGCTCTTAAGGTGAAATCGGGGATTTTGGGGAGCATTTCTGACCACGCAGTCTCTCCCTAGCTGACTTCTGGGTGTTCCAGGCTGCCAGCAAGCAGAAGGGTTGTCCCAAAATCACTTTGAGACTTTTCTTTTTTTTTTTCTTTTTTTTTTTTCCCCCTACCACTGAAATAAATACCGTGCTGATTTAGGAACATGGGCCACTTGTTCAGAAGGGTGCATTGGTTTTGGTGTTTGAGGGAAAAGCTGGAGAGCTGTGGGTTTCTACTCCAGGGGTGATAAAAGCATGGAATGGGTTATGTAGAATCAGAGACAGAGTCCCCTGTCATCCTGCAGTGGCCAATAATAGGCACTGCAGAAAAACCTCAAGAAAAAGAGAAAGATCCATCTCTAATAGTTGTCTGTTTTTTGTTTTTGTTTTTTTTTTTTCCCCAGCATCCAATGGTGTGAGGTTTAGGGACTTTTAGAGCTAGAAATTGGGTGTTAATAGTTAACGGGCCACACAGAATTTTTTTTTTTTCCTTTGAACGCAGATAAACTTGTCGCCTCGATGCCACCCCGCAGCGAGGAGTCCTGCAGTTCAGCCACGGGTTCAAAGACTGTGACCCACAAAAGTGCGCGGCAGCTGGAAGGAGGGGACAAGGTGCTGCCTTGGGACTGTGGCACAGGTAACTTCTGGGCTGTCACGCTCTAAAAGGGTGGTGGTGTTCCCAGTAAAGCTCTGAGGTTTCATTTTTGGGTGCTGGGATTGCCGTGGCCACTGAAGGCAGCCACAGTTGACAAAGATAGCCAGGGGAGTTGGGCAGTCAGGTAGAAAACTGTCACTTAATCTCGCTAAAGCAGAAAAGGTTGTTAATGATGGCAGAGCTCCATAATCCCCCAGCAATGCTCAGCACGCTGCCCTCACATTCTACACAGCAGACTCCAAACTATTTACCTTTGTCTGCATTGGTTTGCGTTCGGCCCCATTCCCGGGAAGGGAAGGAGTGCTGGCTGTCCTGAGCATTCCTTTCCAAGGTGTAGCTCCCTGGAATTAAATGCTTTGATCCCAAAGGATCCTCTGTTACACATAATTAAATCATCCCATGGATCCTGCCAGCTGGTGTCTGGTCACATGAGTTCACGTCCATTTACTCTTCCTTCACCTCATTTTTTATTCTTCTTTTCCTCCCCTCCCAAGAGCCTGTGACCTGGTTGCTTATGGCTTCCTGCAGTTGCTGTCCCAAAGGAGCCATGTGGGAGCTATCTGGACACATAATGACCAGGAAGCAGGTGACAGGCATGAAGTCTGCATAAAGGAAGGGCAGATGGGAGGCAGGAAGAAAGGGAAGAGCTCTTCCCTGCCCAGGCCGGTGTCCCTTTGAAGCGTTTTGACAGGTCACAGAGGAAAATAAGTCAAATGGGTCCAGCACATGGTGAGATCCTGAGCTGTTCCCACTCTCCTGCTGGAAGAGATGGCGGGCTTCCCATGTCTGATGGAAAGAGAAACTGGTGCATCTGTGGCGCCGAGCCTTCGTGTCGCCAGGCGGGCTCTGAATTTAGAGCCAAGGACAGCGCTGAACTGCAGATACTTACCTTCTGCGTCATTTGGCCCAGGTTTGGCTAGCAGGGGCCAAAATAGGAAGGAGGAGCAGGAGATAGACCATTTCTTAAATGTCTCTCCCTTCCTGGCGAGACACATATCGCTGCTGGAAGTACTTGAACCCTACAAGGTCAACTTAGTATCTTTAAATTAGTTTACTTTCCTGAGAAGCTACCACTTAACCTCATGTGCCTGTCCAGCTTGGAGGAAATTGTGTTGGGTTTTTTCCTCAGCAGCTGTTTGAAGTGGCTTCTGGGGCATCGGGTGACTTGCTTTGCTTCCCCAGAGGAAAATGTGGACTGAAATTTCAACCCACGCTATGGCAGGGAATGGGAGAACAGATTGCAGAGAGCGAACCTTAATTTGTGTATTACCGGGAGGAGCTGTGGGTTTAACGGAGCTGATAAAGGGGGCTTATAAGCTCGTGTGTGGGATGGTGGGTGCTGGACCTTTCTTAGTACCGTTCAAAGATGTGGGAATGGGTATCGTTGCGGAGGCTTCGCCCACTGCTGAAATGTCGCCATTCCCGCAGGAGAGCGTGGTAGCTGCTTGGCAATGCTGCTCTGAAATCCAGGCCCTTCCAGGAAGCCGAGGAGCACAGAGGTCAAGAAAAGAAACACCAGGAATTTCAGGTAAGCAAAACCCAGCGTGGCCTGCTGGGCCCTCCTAGGAAGAGGGAGCTGATGTGCAGTGCAGCATTAATATATCAACATGCAGCTCTCATGGTGGGAGTGTGGCAGATCAATCTCAACAAAGCAGCTTATTTCTATTCTTTTTGTTTTGTTTTAACTTTCTTTTAGTTGGGTGTGACCCTGCCTTGGGTTTTATTTACTCTACCTAAAGCCTTTGGCACCCGTGTCTGGGGGGCGCACGTGCTCTTGACAGTCTGTCACCGATGCGTATCTGTTTTACCTCCTTTCCTGCTTTTGCCAGTGAGTTCTTGCTGAAATCGCTCTTGGCAGGGTTGCTTGTTAATGTGACGGGCATTCAGGTGAAGCTCATTTGCCAACCAAATGGATGTTTGCAATGGAAAGGGTGAGGTGTGGTTTGGGGTCATCTAGATGAGCTGAGTTTGTTTGGGGCTAGTCCTTGGGCAGGACCTCTGGAAGCTACTGGGACAAGGGAATAGTGTTGTGAAGCTCTCGTCTGGGAGGTCCTACCTGAGGGGTGAGCCCCAGGGGTTTCCTCAGCAGCAGAAGGGAAAACACTGAAGAGGAGTCGTCCCAGCTCGGGGTTTTGTGCTGCTCTCCAAGGCGATGAGCGCGAGACGGCTCTCGCACAGGCCTCCTTTGGCAAGTCAAACGGGTTGACCTACTAGAAAAAGATGTTCTGGGGAATGTGGCTCCTTCCCTTCCCTGATTCATTTTTAAAGCCCTGGGAGTGGCATTTAGCACACGGGGGCTTCTGACCCCTTTGGTTGACTCTTCTTGGGGCAGTAGATTTACTGTGCTTCAGCATCAGGGAAGAACTGGGAGGCGGGGACTCATACCAACTGATCAGCCTCCCCCAGGTTCAGTCCAGCTTAAAACAGCTGTTGGAGATGGACATGCACAAAAACAACATGCCTGGAGAGGCCGAAGGGGTGACAGTGAGGGCTGGGGCTCTAGGAGGGGATGGCTGTGGTTGCGTTACCTGTCTGTGAGGAATGTGAGTTTTGGGGGAGGATTGGTGTGTTGAAAGCAGAATGCAGCAATTTGCTGATAAAAGATCCGTTTTGCTTCCCTCCTACCTCGCTTTGTCATCTGAGGACTGAATGACCTGTTGGTCAGTGCCAAAAGAAATGTGAGTGGAATTTCAGGTTTTTCCTCCTGCAGTCCTGTGCTTATGAGTCTACTTGCTGCCAAAGGCAAAATGCAAGGGGTAAGAAATAGAAGCTCCAGTCTTCCAAAGCTCTGTCATGGTCATTTATACTCTTGTCCCAGCCTCACTGAGACATCAGTCCACACTGCAGCAGGGTTCCCCGCACAGGCAGGGTTTAACAGAGGATTTCCCACGCTCTGGCAAAACATGCAGGCTCTCAGTCTCGTACTGTGGCAACACCTGCATACGTGCGGCATGACAGACCTGGTGAGCATCCACAGCCCTCTGTGCCGTGTTCAAAAAGGTCCCTCTTTGTACTGTTCCAAACCTGCTATGGCTGATAACAGCAAGAGATCGAGATGTGCTTGTCAGGTTTCTGGAAGAGATGGTGCAACAGAGAAAAGATCTTGCCTGGCTTTCGTCAAGGATAAGCATGTTTGTGGTGTTTAATTTTTTCTGTGGAATGTTTGCCTGGGTTCAAACCCATCACACCTACTCTGTGTTTCCCAGGGTCATGTTCCTGGCCCTGGGGTTACGAGAAGTTAAACCGTTGTTCACAAGAACATGTGAATTAACACACCTGCTCTTCTCCAGTGAAAAGATACCGGCTAGAACAGGAGGCTTCATGACAGTTAGACTGCCTGGCCACAGACACTCAAGCAGTCTGTCTTCTCTGCAACGGTGAATAAAAACCGTTCCTCTTAAGGAAAATATGTGCTTGATTTTTATTTTTTTTTATTTTAAACAAGATAGGGGGAAGCTGCCTTCTGATCCACGTTGGAACCCGAGGAGCATGATCTGGAAAGAAAACCGCACATAATTTGCGCCGGGGAAGTTTTGATACTTGAGGGAAGCAGACGGAAACTTTTGCAGGAGGGGGCTGAGCAGGGTCCGTGCCTGGAATCTGATGGCTTGCGTTCAAATTTCTTATGGGTTGAGGAGGACACTGGCATGTGGCTGAGCAGGTCCTGAGCAAACTCTCACAGAAGAGCTTGTCTGCTTTGGGACGGGGGTGTGTGTGTGTGTGTGTGTACTTAATGGCCAGCGGGTTTTCTGTCTGTATTCAGGGCACTGTTCTGTGTTCGGCGCCCCCTGCAAACTGGTACAGGGTTGGAGCAACCTTGAAATCAACTCTATGCTCCTCCCAAGAGTCCAAACTGGGCTGCTCCTTGATCAAATGTGTCCCGCATTGCTCTGTGCTGCTTTGTTGTGTCTCCGTGGGAGGGCCTTGCCCGTGGGGGACTGGTGGTGGGATTATTTCCTTCGTTGCACAGAATGTGTCATGCCACTCCCTTGACCCTCCAGATGTTGCCCGTGTGTTGAAGTCGCCTTCACAATGTTGTCCTGCGCAACGATCCGATGTTTCTGCATCGGAGGGAGTCAGGCTCGCCCTGGCTGATCAGTCACGCTGCTGCCCCGAAGGAGATTGTGGAGAGGAGAAAGGACGCCAAGGGGAGCTGTAGCTTCTGGAGGGAGCAAAGGCATTTGGGTGAAAGCTCTGTTTTAATGAAGACTATTCATTTGGAGAGTTGTAACCAGCATTTTGGTGTCATGCTCGTGTGCCCTTGCCTGTTCTACCACTCTTTTTTTTCTCTCCTCTGCTGCAGGCTTCTTTGCTGGTGAGCTGGCATGCAGAGATCTCGCACAGCTTTCCATTTAATTGATACACACCAAGTGGTCTGCTGAGTCTCTTCCTTAGCAAAATGCAAAACATGCTACAGCATCATTCTGAATCAAGGACCACAATCCAGTCGTGTTCATGGGGTGGCTCAGCCCATGGTCTACGAGATGGAGTGCGATCCTGTGTTGAGGCAGAAAGAGCCACTTCCGAAGTCTTGGGGGAGTTTAGAGCTCAATTTTGTACACGGGAGCACTGTATTTAGCTGTAGGCGGAAAAAGACCCGAAAGCTAACCATGCAGAGTCCCCAGCTGTGTGTGTTAGGGGCCGGGAAAAGGGAAAAGCAAAGGATTTACTGTTCTAAGGCGGCAGAAACTCTCCTCGTTCATCTCTGATCAGAACCCTTCTGTGTTTCTAGTTGGCAACTCCGTCAAGAGTAGGAGTTGAAATTCAGTTGCCCAGACCACCAGCTGCGTCGTGTCATAAAAGGCAAAGCAGATAATAATGCGTGCAGCTCTCATGGTGTAGCCCAAATTTGGGGTGGATGTAAAATGCCAAGTCCCCGTGTTTATTAAGGAACCAGCATGGATCATATGGCTTAGGCTGTTGATTTACAAATGACGTTTCTCTTTCGCTCCTGACTGCGTGAAAGAACCTTAATGAATTAGATGGTTTTTCGGGAAGCTTTCTTTGCAAGAAAACAACTGATAACGGGGTTTAGCACCTCTGGGAGCAATGGGGCGGGTAGAGAAATATGTCTGCCTCTAGGGCAGAATGGCCAGTTGTTTCGAGGCCAGCAGTGGTGCAAAATGCTTCAAGGCTGGGAATCACCATGTGCAAAAGTGAAAAAACAGAATGATCTGTATGTGATCACACTGTAATTACCCAAGCAGCTATTTGGTTAAAGAGAAAGATGAACCTCCATGCTTAGAGCTGGTGGGAAATTCCTGTGGGGCCTTAAAATTCACCATTAGCTGTCTCATTAATTTTTATTTTTTTTTTTTTTTCTGCTTCCTCCAAAATGCCCCTCCTCGCCCCGCCACTGTTCATCTCCTGCAGGAGCAGAGCAGTCCTGGCTCTAGCTTCAATACCAACTTTAAAGAGTGCAGCTGCGTCTCTCATCCTCGTGAGTTCCCCGTGGGGCTCTCCTATTCTGGTCACGTCCGACCTCGCTTTCCTCGCACGTAACGCCCTGCTCTTCTCATTAACAAACCTCACAGCGCTTCACAAAGAGCCGTCAGCCTTTCCTGGCCTCCCGGTGGGAAACTGGGAGGATGGAGAGGTTTGGTAAAGCAAAGTGACTTTCCAAAGGTTTGTGCCGCAGCTCCCATGGCAGGGTGTGCTCAGCATCCATGTGCTCAGCATCCCCCTCCTTTCGGAGGACATCAGCATCACAAAAGTTAGGGCAGGATCTTAGGGAATCTTAGGTATTTCTTCACCCCAGCTCCCAGTGGATTTTCCACATACGCTCCCACACTCGCACTGTGATGTGGGTTTGACTGGTCTGACGAAGGGGTGTGTGACACGGGAGAAGGGACGCCGCTGAGTTGTCATCATGTCTGTTGTATTTGTCTCATAGTCTTCCTGCCTTGTAACGAAGAATTAATTTTTGGGCAGCCTTCTATTTTTTTTATTTTTTTTAGAAGCGGCCCTTTTATTATGCAATTGTAGCACTGGTAGGAAGAGGGCTGGCACATGAGAGATGCTGCAGCCTTGCTGCATCCTCCTGATGGTAGAGCCGGGGTCTTCTGCCCTGCTGCCGCGATATCCCAGCATGGCTTTCTGGCCTCCACACATCCCTCTGTTTACACAACTGGGAGCAGCATCCTTTGTTACCGGTCTCTGCGCCCTTGGTCTGCTGTTGCTTCATGTGTGTTCTTACACAGACATAGTTTCATTCTTATTTTATTCCTGTCAACCTTAATATTCCTCGTACGAGCCTCTGTGATAAGTTGATTGCAAGGCTTGGGTCGGCTGCAGCATTGAAGGTGAACAAAGCCGTCAGACTCCCACCTTCCAGAAAGAGGAGGGGTGAAAAAAGAAAGAAGGACCAAAAACGCCTGGCAAAGCCTGCAGGTACCAAATGAAGTGCTAAATAGAGTCGATTTTGACTTTTTTTTTTTTTTTAATAAGGTTTGCTTCGCAGGGAGTTAAAACATTGTCCCACCCTCCGTTTCAGTCATTGGCTGCCCTGGGTGCGCCCTCTTTTGTATAAGGCAAGCGATGCAGCTGTCGCCCGCACAGGCTCCCGATCCCCGCTCCATAAAGAAGTCGAAATGGGCAGGAGGTCACCCGTTGCCCTCTTCGTGGCCCTGTGGGCCAGCCAGCTGGGCGTGTGGGCAGCGGGGCGCTCCAAGGTGAACCCCAGGATCATCACGGCTCCGCAAGGTAAGTCCCGGGGCTGCGGGGGGACGGCAGCCTTGCGATGCAGCAGTGCCTGCAGCTGACAGCTACTCCCCACACCGGGTATTTTCTACCTATGTCTTGTCTTTTGAGAAGAGTTGCTCTTTTTTTTTTTTTTTTTTTTCTTTTGTCTCTTTGGGGAGACTTTTGGCTCTCATTAAAACGAGCTAAAATGCCTGTGATCTCAGGAAAGGGCTCCTGGTTTCCTTGATTGCTTTTAATTGAATTTTTAGATCCGTGTTCTTGCCAAGTCCTTTCTGCTATGTATTCTAAAAACATTTTCCTCCAAGCTGGGTATATTAAAGCCTGTCAAAAAGCCCTGAAACAGACACAGTAACCATTTCTGTAACTTGCAGGGGGAAATGGAGAAGTGTGTTTGCATAATACAGTTAATTTTCTTATTCAGCTGATGTACTTGCCCTGTTAGCTGCAAATGAGGTCTGTGAGTAAATATTTGCGGAGGATCTCTGAGAAAATAGATACATCTGAAATGACACACAAGGACTTATAATCAGACCCAATCTTTGCAGAAACTGAACAAAGAAATGTTTTCAAGGAGCAAGCTTAGAGCACAGCCCAAGCTTCATGTGGTGAAAAGAGCAGACTAACGTTTACTGGTTTTTATCATGTGTCTTCCAAGCTTTTTTGATTAATACCCTCCAGGGAGGCTTTAACAAAAGACCCCGTCTTGTCCCCGGTGGTTCTGGTGTTTGGCTGAGCCGGCGGGTTCAGCCGAGCTGCGGATCTCATGCTGCTCTGCAGTACAACAGCTCCTCTGTCTTCCCTGTTCGCTGACAACTTCAGAGGACACGAATTTCCCCTGGTTTATTCTGCGCCATCTGTTATTCTTCTGCTGTTAATTTATGATGCCCTTCTCCTGCCCGTGGATGAAGGGCCCAGGAGTGGAGGGAAGGGGGTGGTGGGTGGGTGGCTTGGGGGTGGCCTCTGCCTGCTGCCTCCATCGCACAAAGGGGAGAGACACTGGCAGGGAGGGCAGCCAAAGGTTGTTCCTAGCATTGCGTCATTTATTTTATTCCCTGAGAAATGAAGTGGCTGGGAAAAACGGGATGCAGGAGGGGTGGGCGGAAGAGCCTGAGAATGAACAGAGGACGGGAGTCACGTATTCTTCATCGATGTTTCCCCTGTGCCGCTTGAGGGGGCTGGAAGTTGAGTTACAGGGGTCTGGTGTGTTTGGAAATGCCTGTTCTGGAGTAAAACTGTGCTGAGAGGGAGAAAGAACAAGCCTGGGTGGTTGGTTTCCACCTGTCTCCGTGGGCTGTGCTTGGCGTGCACACGCGGTACGGTCACCTGGCCTTTGCCTGCATCTGTGTCAGACGGTGGCTTTCCCGGCATTGAGCACAGCAAGGATCTGTCACCGAGAAACACCAAAGCCAATTAGTGTTGGGACACTTCCCTGTAAGGGGATCAGCTTATACTTACCTGTTTCTCTCTTTCTCTCTTTTTTTTTTTTTTGTTTTTTTTTGTTGAGCGAGAGCTTAGCTGGGACGCAGGCCGAGAGGGATTTTAATCAGGGAGGTACCAGAGGTGTGGAACGCTCATTAAGAGTCACTCGTGTGTCCTATTTAACAAATTGCATTCTGTCACCTCTCCCCTTTAGGAAGTGGGTCTGTGGGCGAGGAGGAAGGTGGAGAGGAGGCTCTGGAGGCAGATGAAGAAATGGGACAGGGGCAAAAGGGACGTGCGGTGGGGTGGCAGGGAGCTCGCGAACTTCCCCAACGCCCCGGGCGCAGTGAAAGGCGAGCGCAGCATCTTCAGTAAAACCTGCAGCTCAGCACACTGCTGCTGTTCTGCATCCACGCGCAGAGACATCTCCCTCGCCAGGGGGGGTGACGGTGCCGCAGGGCTCAGTTCTGTGGCTCGAGCCCTGGTCCTGGAGGCTGGGAGCAGGATGAGGAGCAGCGAAGTGGGACATTTTCATGGGTATTTGTGCCGGGGCCGGGCCTGGTGTGCTGCCTTTGCCACGGCGCAGCGCTGGCCTCAGCCCTGGGCTCTGCGGGAGCTGGCAGCTCTTCACGTAATTAAATTTCTTACACGCCACAGCCCATCACTAGCACCAGGTACGGCAGCCTCAGCAAAAATACGTAGAGACATTGCAGCCCTGCGGGTGAAGGGAGATATTCCTGGCAGTGGCCAGAGCCCAGGTGTCTCCAGGAGGGAAGGGTACGTGTGTGGGATCCCTCCATGGGCTGCGGCGCTGGGGGAGAGGAAGAAACTGGTGTTGGGCAAAGCTGCAGCTGCCCTTCCAGCTCTCATTCTTGCTCCCCTCACCAGCACCATGCCGGACCCATGGAGAGAGAGCCCTGGCCTCGCAGAACTACGTTGCAGTTGCGCCCCATGGTCCCTCGCGGTCTGGTTTCATATCAAGAAATAGGCGAGGGGACATTGTGAGCTGGGGAAAAAAAAAAAAAAACACGTAGCTGGGCTTGGGTGGCACGATCCCGAGCTCAGACCTGAAGACAAAGAAACCAAGTTGGCCTGTCTTGGTGTTTGGAGCTGCTTGGGTTGAAGTAATTTCGCAGTCCTGGGGACTTGTGGCGGTGGGTGGCTGGAGCACTAGGCTCTGCAGATCTGCCTTTTTCTGTGCGCCGTGTGTATAAAGCCAGCCCCGGGGCATCGGCCACGGATCCTTGTTCTGCCTGTTATTTTGCCTCCCTGATGCCGCAGCGCAGGAGCGCGTAAGGAAAGGGGATGGTTTTTCCCAACATCAACGCGGGCTTGGGAACGTTTGCCCCCGGAGGCATGGTGAGGGACCCCTTGGAGCTCTCCCAGCGGCTGGCACAGGTGGCCGGTCTCGGGTCCGGCTGGGTAAGCAGTTATTTGAAAGCATGTCTGACTCTGCAGGATTTCTTCCTCTTAGGGGAGAGACAGACGGAGCAAAGGGCTGAGGTCAGCTCCGGACCACTGGTCATAGCTAAAGTGCTTAAGATCCTTTTTACTGACGAGGACTTTTCCCCCCTTCCCTTTTGCAGCTGACCCAGCACACAGATGAATCAGGGTCTCTTTTGACCGTTACCCTTCCTGGTGTTCTAACGAAGGAAGATTTGTATAAATGGCAAGTTCCCTATCTGTTGAGATTTGCAGAGTGGGAGTGAGTTCAGCCTTAGCAGCCTGGGCTGGCGCAGAAGCAAGTGCTTCAACCTCGCACGCTGCGTTCTCGCTTATCTTCCCTTTTATTTCCATCCTCCCCCTGCCTCCATGTATTTTTCTAACTAAACGCTGACCAGCTGGGCTTTCCTTTGAAAAAGGTGCGTTCCCATCCCACGCTGAGCTTTTTGCTTGTCAGCACAGATATTGTGTTTACTCTTCTGACCCGTCTGCGGAGACAGAACCCGCTGTGTCCTGGGGCTGGGCAGAGCTGTCCGGGTGACAGAGCGGGCAGATACAGCCCCTCTCCATGGAGCGGGAAGGATGGCATCCCAGGCTGACTGTCTCATGACCGGAAAGTCACCGAGCATCGGGAGAGCAGAGTGCAGCGAGGACAACGAGGAGCCCCAAGGGCTGGCTCCGGCTCCTATAGCCTGGGGCCTTTGGTGCAGGATTGGAATAATTTTTAGCTGCTGCCGTGCTTAAAATGGTCTTATCCCTGCATAGGTCCGAGACAAACGTGCATTCACACCTTGGGGTGGAATATGAGGTCTGACGGTTTAATTATTCCCCTCTTTCTCATTAACAGAGGAGGCTGGAAGCTGGAGGGGGCTGGTTCTGAGTTGGCGTGTAGTTTTCTGCAGGGGAAAGGAAAGACGATACGCTTGACCCTTGTCTGCCTGGACTGGATGATCTGGCTGTCGCCTGCCCTGGATCATGGGGGGAAAATTGAAATGGCAGTTCCTGGAAATTGCCCGTGCTGCCCGTAGCAGCTCCGGGGCTTTTCCAAGCTCAGCTGCCTCTCCTTGCCATGGGAAAACTGTACCAGCAAGCACAGAGAGCGCTGTAAGAGCTCTTCTAGGAGCTCTTCATGCAACGGGGCTGCATTCAGCTATAGCGAAGGAAGAGGAGAACTGACCAGAGGCGAGGCGGGGAGCGGTGGCAAAACGAGAGATTGTGCTGCTGATACCAGTTTTTACTCCTCAGTGACAGTGGCACTGTTTTCTTAGGAGCCACGGTCCCCTGAGCGTGAAACATCTTTGTAGGACGGTTTCACATGAAGCTCTGGGAGCATCAACGTTTCCAGGAGAAAGCTTCTCGCTTTCCCAGCAAGTCTATTTTCTGCAGACGGCTCACTTTCACAGGGTGGGTGATGCTGGTATCATAAAACGTTGGTTGAAAATATTTTTTTGCTTGGCGCAGATTGAAAAAGAAAAACAAACCAAACAAACCAAGGGAGTGAATCACAACCACCTCCTGTTGCAAGAGCGTGACACAAAAACAACAGGCATGGGCGAACTAATAAAAGTTGTGGCTGCTTCATTGAAATGCTCGGGGCTGGGAAAGGGAGCCAGATGCAAATTGCCGACCCGCTGCCCAGCTCTGTGCCAGCCCTCGGGCTGAATCGGGGTCAGAATTGCAGAAAATTGGCCTGGGAAGGTTTTCTGTAGTTGCTGTAGTCCGGCTCGGTGCCTTAAAGCAGAATAAACTACATCTAAGCCTGAGTACTTGAGTACAAACTAAATCTGAGTGCAAGATGCTTTTTAAAGACGCTTGTATCCAGAAAAAGAGCTGGAAGGTGAGTTGGAGGGAGGAAATTGCTTGTTTTGAAGCCAGCTCTCTCCTGTTGAGCTACATCCTATGGTGTATGGCTATTCCTGGTTGCTCCAAGAATAGGACTTGTTCCTCCTGTTGGGCGCTGTTTTCGTTTCAATCCCAGCTCCACCCGGTGTTAGTAGGCTGTGTCTCGCTGCGTCCGGTGCCTGGTATGACAGAGAAATGCTGTAAGAGTGCCACAGGAGCTGGATGCGGAAGCATTTCCTACTATCTCTACTAATTTCAGAGCAGCTTAGGTCTGGAGTAACAGGCTTTGCGTAATAAACCCAATCTTGCCCTTAATGACAGCTCTGGTTCTGGAGTGCTATAAATATCCAGTCCCCAGTTTGAACCCTGTTTACTGGTGTCAGCACCCTCCTGCAGCAGTGACTCCACATCCAAACATGCACGTGGGTTCAATCATTCTCCTTTGTCGGGCACGTGTGCACTGGGAGGGACAGGGCAGCGCAAGTTTGAGGAGCTGTTGGAGTTGCCTTGGGGAACGCATGGGCAGTCCTGGCCAGACGTTCGGGCCGCTCACAACAACCGTGGCCGTGGGTTCACTCGTATCTTGGATAACGGGAGTTTTGGAAAGTCTTGATCGGAGCGTCTGGTTTCAAATGACTGACTGGAATGCGGCGGTTTGGCTTTCCAAGTCTGAGTAATGCGGCACTGCAGCCAAAGATGGACATGAGAAGGATGGATATTGCATGTTCCTTGCTGGTGGGGGCCAAGCAGGCAGAAAGGGGACGCTCTGCACAGCCTTCCCCGGCACAAACCCAGGAGGCTGCAGGGCTGAGACCTAGCTGATACTCATTACAGGGGTGGGAAGCCTATAGGAACAGGTAGGAGGGCTGCAAAGGGCATGACGGGGCCCTTCCCAATTTAGCGAGAAAGTCCCTTTGCTACGTGCATTATCTCATCTGTTTGCTGTAGGGAACTGAAACTTCATCCTCGCTCCAGAACCACGCATCTTTCTTCCCACCTTTAAACTTCTGCAAAGGCCGGCGGCTCCACAGGGGACTGTGCAGGTCCCCTTACCCCTTGTCCTAGCTCTTCCCCCCTGGCCTGGGAGAAGAGGACCTGTGCCCGGGAAGGGTTTCTTGGCTGCCCTGCCGTCACCAGCAGCGGGGAGGTAGGAGATGGTTGCCAATTAAAGCTAAAAGGTAAAGCGGCTGTTTTGCTGGTGGATGCTTATAGAGGATGCTGGGGGCAATTTTTATTCTGGAAGGCTTTTTAAGATAAATCAGTCTCTGGAAAGCGATCTTCCATAGTGGGAGGGGTAGCCATGCTCTCCAGATAGCAGCTCTCCTGCTAAAAGCATCCTTTTGTTGTTCTGCCGTTGTTCCAGTGACCGTACTATAAAATACCATAATCACAGGCCAAAGTTCCCCAGCTTCTAGCAGGAACACGGCACAGCTCGGGACTGTCATTAAAGAGAACTTTTTTCCTTTTTTTTTTTTTTTTTTTTTTTTTTGGAAAGTAACAAAACCTGGCTCTAAATTTAGCGCCTGCAAATCCGTAGGGTGCAGCCAGCAGCCCGGCTTCGGGGCTGGTGGGGGGAAAACGTAGCTGCTGGATGACAAGCTTTGCTGCTAGCTGCACGTGAAATCAAAGCTCCGGACTCATCTTGCAGCGGTACAGGCTTCAGTGCTGCATAATTTTGGGCGGGGGGGAGCATGCAGAGGTGGGCAGGGGATAGCAGCAATGCAGCAGCATGCGTAGAAAACACTGCCGTGCCTATCTAATAGTCATTCCGCGTTTAAAAAGGACAAACCCGTCTTTCCTGGAGCGCGAAGCACTTCAGGTTCAAGCCTTCAGAGGGTGAAGCGGAGCCCTGCAGCGCTGCCCGTATTCGTGAAGCCCTGCTTGATGGCAGAGGCTTTGAATTCAAGGCTTGTTCCTTCCCGGCTGCAGGTTAGGGGGGCTCTTTTGTTGCTTGCTGAGTGGGTGTTTGGGATGGCTGCCGGTTCTGGCTCCGGCTTGGAGGCCCCTTGCGAAGGGGCACGGGCCGCATAGCTCTCAGAAGAGCTTTTGAGCAGGCGTGCCCGTGCCCAGCAGCCAGGTTACTAAGCCCAGAGGGTTGGTTTTCCCCCCACCTCCCCTCTTTCTTCCTGCTCTTGCTCACCCCTGCACTGAATACTGCTGCCAAGACACTCCAGAGCCTACCAGAAATAGAGTGGAAATCATTAACGCGCCAGAATATTTGCCTTCTGTAGTGTAAGTCTAAAAAAACCATATTTATCTAGTTAGAGTCTACTCTGCAAGCTCAAGCCTTTCCTCTGCACTAGCGCAGCCCTTCCAGGCATTTGGATTGCGTGCAGGCTGAGAGCTTTTGTAGGATACATCCCTGATAATGCAGGCTGAATTGTTTCCTCTGCTCTGGAGCATTTTGCTGTTGATGGCAGGGATGTCTCGAGGGCAGGGTCTTTGGAAGCAATTGGGGAAGAAGCCAAAGAAAAGGCAAGCAGCATCGTATGGTGTCAGCCGGGAATGAAGCTTGGCCAAGGGCGGAAAAGTCCGGCTGCGGGGAAGATGTAGGTGTTACTAATACATCCCTGGCCTTGCTCTTTCCTTTGGAGGGGTGCTCCGAGGGAGTGGAAAGCAGTCAGGGAGGGGTGTGAGAAGAGATAGCGGGAGGTTTCTTGGCAGATGATCAAACGCTGCTCGTCTCCCAACTGTCTTGGGGGAGAGGCAGGATGAGAAATACCAAGCAAATTAAAGCCGTCGCTCTGACTTGCTGCAAACTTAAAATAAGAAAGAGGAGTGAAATGCGTGAGGTGATCAGGTCTGGGTTTGAGTAACGTGGGCTTCCCAGTCGCACGTCACCCCTCCGTGCTTTCACACCTCTTTCTTCTGGGTTTCCCGCAAGTGCACAGCCACCTTTGCAAGAGTTCAGGGTTGCACGTCCCCCCGATGCTCTCCAGCCTCCTGTGGGTGGACTGCGCTGCTCAGTACTGGGCTTACTGGTTCTCTGCATGAAGGATGATGGTCACAGATAGAAAAGGAAAATGAAAGCAGCGCGCAGCCCAAGCCCTCGCTCTCAGCTGCGCTGCTTTCGGGAGCTGAACTGCAATGTTTAGGGCATGGGAAGATTGCGGTCAGGGCTTTCACCTGCCCTGGGCTGATGGAAAAGCACTTTGCCTTCTCTTGGGAAACCATTTTACTTGCTCTCTCCTTTCTGGGTACGCACCTGCTCTTGGGATCCCATGGGTGGGATTGCCTGTCTAAAGCAAAGGCGGCTGCTCTGACCTCAGTGTTGCTGCGCTACCTGGCCGGTGCCCTTCCCTGCCCCGGCGGGAGAGGCCTGTGTGTCGGTTATGAAATACGTAGGAAGTGACTGATGCCTGCAATAGGGCTTGTTTGGTCTGTTTTACGGACCCTGCCTTTCCGGAGCTGCTGCTCACAGCCGGTGACTGCTCTTGGATTCTGGCAGTCGATACTGGAAATGAGCGTACCTGTGTTTCGTGGGTGGTTTTCCTGCTCAGGACAGGGAGAGGACACATTTAAACAACCTGGCTGCGGTGTAAGGCTCTCGGGGTGGGCACGGGCATGAGCTGGGGGTCTCTGCGTGGGCCCTAGGAGAGCATGGAGGGCTTTAAAGAGCAGGAAACGCGTGTGTCTGTGTCTGGTCCCGCTTCATCCAGAGACATTTTTAGCACTCTTTCTTGTTGTCTGGTTTCCGCTGCCACTCCCCGGTGCCTTTTTGGCCCGCGGCAGACTAAATACTGCAGAGGGGTTTTGGGGGGCTCCCTGGAAGCACCCTGAAAAGAAGGCAGGGTAGCAGGGAGACCAGGAGGGGGAAGGCACAGACCCCTTCTGAGATGTGCCGGGCACCGGGCTCATGGTCACGCTCTGCTACATCGTGCCAAACTGGATATGTAGGGGATGGGGAGGAAGCGAAAGGGGGACAAGGATGATATTTGGCCCTGGGAGGGCTCTGGAGGGAGCTCTTAGGGATCCGGGATAGAAATTTATAGGGGATATAGGGGATGGGGCTGTATTGGTTCTGCTCTCTTTCATTTTGCTTTCTTTGAGAAATGACTGATGTTGGAGCGTAGATTGAACCGAAACGGTGCAGAGCTGCCCCACGCACGGAGTGATGTTCCCTGAGGGCCTGTGCCTCTTGCTTCCCCAGCGCCCAGAGGATCCCAGCTCCCAGGATCCTCCCGGAGGATCCCAGCTAAATCCCTGGGCAGTGTGCTGGTGGCGTAAGCTGGGGAGAGCGGGGCATGACGGGCCAGGTTTTTTCGTGAGCCATGAGAAGGAAGTGGTTTCCCACATTGTATTGCCTCTTCACCCTTCTCAGAAACCCTCCCGCCAAAGCGTATCATTTTCGCCGAGGCATGTTGGAGACCTTGCAACTCCCAGCCCTTCGATTACTCTGAGGCAGGTCACAGCAAACCTTCTCAGAGTGTCCCTCTTGGGTCCTCTCATTTAGAGGGCAAATTGTTCCTTAAAAAAAAAACAACTCCGTTTCTGCAGGATCTGCTGGGTCCCAGGAGCCCATCAGACTGCTCGAGGCGTCCATCCCCTGGGAAGGGGGTGGCTGGTGGGTGAACGGGGCTATGGCAAACGCCTCCCCGGCCCGACTGTGGTTTCCTTGTGTCACATTGCTGCCTTGGGGCAAAGTCACGGGGGAAGGAAAACCCAGCCGCTCGGTGAGTGCAGCAGCTCCCCGGAGGCATACTTCCTCCTTCTGAAATGTCTCAGCTTGGGAATTTATAGATCATCTAAAATAAAACGCAACTTGGCTTCTTGCCGGCACCCGTGGTGGAGCCGGGGAGACAGACGGCGTGTGGCTCTTGGGTGGGAGCAGTGTGGTTTGGTCCAGTCCTTCTCCCAGGGATGGAGGGGACGTGGCGCAGCCCCGTGGGGTGTCTCCATCCCTCTGGAGTGGGTGCTGTGACTTCCCGTGGTCCCCTTAGAGGGGACCATCTGCTGGTGGGGCTCCCAAGGCTGGTATGTGGGCAAGTAGGTAGGAAACCCAAGGGCTGTTCTCCTTGTCTCACTGGGGAGGGGAATAGTGAAACTGGAACCGCACTGCGAAGTGATGACTAAGCTGGGACCAGGAGTTCTGACCCGAAAGTTGTCCCTTAAGGCAGTGGACCTGAATCACGTTCCCAGCCCTAATAGGAAAGCAGTCCCTCTGCCCGTGCTGGGCTGCTCGTCATGCATCCCGCGTGTGCTGGGGAAGCAGGAGTGGAAGAGGGATTGACGTAATGGAGCCTTCACGTTCCCAAAAGCAGGGTGTTGATGTGCAGGAGCCTGGAGCACATTAATCAGCCCTGACTCATGACCGGGCCCGCATTGCTGAGAGGTGAGGGTACATCACTAGCACAGGTGTAGAGGACAAGACCGGGGGGGGACCACCCTGCGTGTCTGTGAGTCAGCATTCGGTAAGGCAGCTTTTCCTTTTGCTGTCGGAGCCAATCCCAGTCGGATTGCAGCAGAGATGCGCCGCTATCAAGGTCGTAATCTGTTCAGTCTGTTAAAAAAGGAAGGAAGAAATAATAAACCTGGGAAATGACAAATTGTTTGGAAAAGGAGGGAACCAGGAAAGGATCCGAAAAGTGCTGTGATTCAGGCAGGAGTGTGCTCACTGTCAGACCTACAGGCAGCAGAGCAGGTGGCAGTGTCATCGGCGTCGTGCCGGGGAGGGTAGGGACGTGTTGACGGTGCCGACTGCCAACGTTATAATGTGTTACAGCGAGAAGAGTTCCCAGGGCTGCCGGGTGGATTTGCCTGGGTGTCGGGGAGCGTGGCGGTTCCGGAGACTTGGCTGCGTTCGTGGTGAGCTTCGGCACCGTACCAGCCTAAATCCCGTTTTGTCACTTTGTGATCCTGGCAGGTGGCCCAGCCCCATGTCCCTGTCCCACGGCAGCAGCAGGAGAGGTTGTGAGGATGTAGGCAGCTTAGCAAAAGCTGAGCTTCCCCAGCTCAGGGCAGCACAGCATGAAAGGGGGTAACGCCAGGGAGCAGGTAAACCCCATACCCTGCCTGGTTTCCCTTCGTATTCCAAGGGGTGTCTCACTTCACACGGGTTATATGAGCAGCGAGTAAAGGACTTGCATCAGCACCGCTCCCAAGACCCAGCAGGTTCTTATCTCATCCTCCTTCCCTTATTTTTTTCCAAGCTTTATTTCAGTTCCTTACTTTAAAATCCTGGCACCAGAGCGGATTCGAACCATCACCCTCCATTTTTTGGGAGACGCAGTCCTCCCCCAGCGCCAGTAAATCGTAGACCTACAAAGACTCGCCCGCTGCCAGTGCTGGGAGTCGTGCAAGCCAGTGACTAAGCCGAGCGTCTGGGATGGCGGCGCTGGCTGCCAGATCGGGGGAGCGATGGAGCGTGGAGGGGAGAAGGACTGCCGTAGCTGAGACGGCCTTCCAGACAGGATGAGAAACCGGGTGGCTGAGTTTGCCTGCAAGGCGGCGGCATGCCCACGCCACTTCTCTATAGTTGGGCATCTGTTCTGGAGGCGGGGGGGAACGCTTCCCCTCCGCGCAAAGCTCTGGGATGTTCTGGGAATCCGACCTTGCCGTGACGCTGGGGAAGGCCAGGCTCTGCCCAGGCTCTTGTTGCCTTTCTGAAGGGAGTTCCTGGACCCAAAGGGAGCCAGAAAGCCCTTCAGCATGTCGTTAAAGCCAGATTTGCCTAGGGATGTGGCCCATTTCATCCTCTGCCCAGATCAGATGGGAAGCAGGATTGCTGCTTCTGTTGTCCATGTTGCTCTGGTGTGTAGGATGGGCCTCCCTGCCCTTATCTCATCCGGAGCATCTCCCTCTTCCTTTCCCTTCTCCTCCTCCTCCTCCTCCTCCTCCTCCTCCTCCATTACCTCACCCTACAGGCATCCTTCCGAGATGCACCGGACTCCCTCCTTCTCCCGCATTTAATATGGTTGTTCTTCAATCTGGTGTGCATCTCGCCTGCAAAGCACAAAGCCGCTCTTTCTCCCATTCATTCCTCCGAACCCAGGGTTAGCATTTCAATTGACAATTGCGCCATTGATTTGCACGCTGACGGTGGGGTTTGCAGTAAATGCCAGGCAAAGGGACTCGGCGGGGTTAGCCAGGCGCTGGAAGTGAGCCCAGTGTTTTCTGAAGCTCCGGACTCGATTTCAGAGGTAGGGTCGTGGCAGAGTCATGCCTTCCCCCTTCCAAGGGGGCGAGCCTTTCTTTGCAGTGTCAAAAGCAGCCTCGGGCTCGCTAGGGGAGGCATGTCCCCTCCTTCGAGGACATCGTGTGGGCCGTTAGGTGCCCTCTGCCCCATCATCCCTGGCTCTTTATAAGCCGGTTATAAGCCATTTATAAGCCAGGCTCCCAGTCTGGGGGTGCAGGGCTGCTCCCCCCTGTTCCTGCCAGGTGAGAAGCAGAGGCGAAGGGGATCAAACAGCTTGCCTAAGCTGAGCTGTTTGAGGGAGAGCTTCAGGGGCTGAAGGCCAGCTTTGCGGGTCAGCCAGAGGGTCCCCAGCACCTGCTCACAGAAACACCTTTAAAAGGCTCCCTTCCGGATCGAGTTAAATCAGTGCTGGAGCCATAAACACGCTTCTGGGCCCTGGCTAGCAGAGCTGTTTACTCTCAGCTTAGTGATTCAGTGCGGTCCCCGGGGAGCAGTAGGATAAATAATACGTTGGCGCCAACCAAATTATTGTTTTGGGCTTGTTTGTTTGTGGCTGTTGGGAGAGAAGTGCGTCCTTGCAGGTTGGCACAGCTCTCGCAGCTGAGCTGAAGAAAGAGGTGGCGTTGGGTGAAAGCCTCAAAATGAAACCAAAGGTAACGGGAGCTCCAGGGCTGAGGTGTGCAAAAGGGTGAGGGCGGAGGAAGAGGAATGGGGGAATCATAGAATCATCATAGAATGGTTTTGGTATGAAGGGACCTTAAAGCCCACCCAGTGCCACCTCCTGCCCTGGGCAGGGACACCTCCAACCAGACCAGGTTGCTCCAAGCCCCGTCCAACCTGGCCTTGAACCCCTCCAGGGATGGGGCAGACACAGCTTCTCTGGGCAACCTGGGCCAGGGGCTCACCACCCTCACTGCAAAGAATTTCTTCCTCAGATCTCATCTCAATCTTCCTTCTTCCAGTTTACAACCGTTCCCCCTTGTCCCATGGCTCCCCTCCCTGCTCCAGAGTCCCTCCCCAGCTTTCCTGGAGCCCCTTTAGGGACTGGAAGGGGCTGGAAGGTCTCCCCGGAGCCTTCCCTTCTCCAGGCTGAACCCCCCCAGCTCTCTCCTCACAGCAGAGGGGCTCCAGCCCTCCCAACATCTCCGGGGTCTCCTCTGGCCCCACTCCAACAGCTCCGTGTTCTTCTGCTGTTGGTGCCCCAGGGCTGGAGGCAGCACTGCAGGGGTGTCTCACAGAGCGGAGCAGAGGGGCAGAATCCCCCCTCCTCATCCTGCTGCCCACGCTGCTGGGGATGCAGCCCCAGGTGCTTTCCAGGCTGCCAGCGCACGTTGCTGGCTCCTATTGAGCTTCTCATCCACCGACACCCCCAAGTCCTCACACCGACACTCCTCAGGGCTGCTCTCCGGCCGTTCTCTCCGAATGGCTGCAAGGTGTATGTTTTCCTGGACCAGCAGCAGATTTAGAGGCTGGGCTGGCCGTTTGAAAACAAGAGCAAAGTTTGCTGAAGTCTGGCCAGACCTGCTTGCGGGGGGTTGGCGATGATGGGTGTGCTGGCAGTGGTAGCCGGAGCCGGGAGAAGGGCTTTCAGGGCTCCAGTGTGCATGGGCTGTTGCCTGCCGGCTCTGCAGGTTGGGACGAGAGGGGGATTTTGGGGACCGCTGGGAAGAGGGGTGGTGAAAAGGGGGTTAGTCCTCTCCTCCTCGGCAAGCATAGACTGAGTCTGTGGCATCTGAGATTCCTCGGGCTAGTTGGCATGACCGGCTGGCTTCCTGCTTGTCGGGCTACTTAGGCAAGTGAATTGCACAGTCACTTCGAAAAGACTCGATGCCAGATTCTCCAGCAGGCAAAGCACATGCTCGGGAGTTTCTCCAAGTCCTTGGACAGAGGAGAAAGACTGTAGGGCTGGGGAGAGGACGGGGAGTGGGCAGGGACCGTCATCCAGCTGGTCTTCCCTTAGCTGCAGGGTCCCAACTGAGCCCGGTGACCTGTCCCACGGTGCAGGGGAAGGGCAGCCCCAGAGCTGTTGGCGTTAGCGAGAAGCTGTGATGGTTTCTGCTCCGCGACACACCTCCACCCTCTCTCTTTGCGGCTGAAGTGCCCTTGTGAAACAGCAGCCTGCAGGTCTGGCAGGGTTTCCCATCACGAGGTGGTGGCTGGCGGCATCCCCGTTGGCCAAACTGGCGATGGGAAAGCCTTGCTGGCTGGGTGCCGCAGGGATTAGAGACCCTGAGAAGGTGCGACCAGCAGAGCGAAGTGGAGAAAAAAAAAGCCACCAATCAAGCAGATCTCTATTAAGTCCTTTTTACTTTTGGCTCTGCGGAGCCTTGGCAAGACCCCTGCGCGGTGTGCTCCGGGCAGAGGGGGAGTGCTGGACTGTGCAAAGATTGTCCTTTGTCTGTCCTGCCAAGTGCCCCTATAAATAGAGAGGGCCACGTGCCACTGATTAATTGCCTGTCTGTGCAGGCAGCCAGCTCCTGAGGCAGACGCAGCCTTTGTCTGCTGGGAGCAGCAGCACTTGCCAGGAGAGAAGTCCCCTCTTCTTTGGAAAAGGGAAAAATAGGGAGAGATGGAAATGGAATGCCCTGTCGTGCTAAGCCGAGGTCAGTCCTGATTGGAGATTTTTTTTTTTTCCCCCCCCTTGGAGGAGCAATCTCTCTCGTGTTATTGCCACAAGCTATGGTAGGGGACAGGGTGGTCTATGGTAGGGGACAGGGTGGTCTATGGTAGCGCACGTGGCACGTGTATTGCACCACGCCGTGGAGCTGGGACCTGGCACGGCTGCTCAAAGCTGCCCAGATGTGGCTGCACCGTCCCAGCGAGGGATGCAGGACCCGCAGACCCCATGGAGGGCCAGCAAAAGCCCCAGGGGAGGGCCAGCCTCCTACACCTGAGCTGGAAACACAGAGAGGAAGGGAGGATGCTTTTAGAAAAGAGGAGCTGGAAAAGCTAGAAGGTGAAAGAAGAAGGAAAGAGGGGAGGACGGGCGGTTCTTCCTCCCAGCTGGGCCTCGAAAACTTCCCGTCTGCAGCAACTGCTTCTGACGTGGGTCCTGGGTCTTGCAAGCTCACTTCTTGTTCACATCTGGGGCGTGAAGCCCATGGGTTGCGGCCTTACCTGCACCCTTCCCCTGTCACGTGTGGGGAAGCCCCAGAGCTCCAGGCTCTGGCCTGGAAGTGGCGGGGGTCTGAACCCAGTCCATCCCTCCTGGCCCTTGGAGGGAGGATGCGGATGGTGCACCTGGAGGCTGGTGAGGAGAGGTGTGATGCTGGGCTGTGCCTGGTAGGAGATGATCCACCCCATGGGCACGGGGGCCGGGGGGAGGCTGACCCCACAGCTGCAAGGCAGTGCAGCAGCTCCTCTCCCATTCAGCTGGATGAGAACTCCCAGCTCCGACTGAGCATGTAAGAGGTCCCGAGGCACAAAAAGCTGCAGGCACGTCAAGGGCAAGAGGGTGCAGGAGCCAAATCTACGAGGCAGTTGCCTGGAGTGGTTGTCGGAGGATGGTCAGAGGGGAAAAGGAGCCCTTCATCTGAAACCTGGGAGGCACTTGGCCATTACAGCAGGCAGGCAGCGCTCACTTGGCTGCTGCAGAGCCACTTCTAAGTCACTTTGAGCTCCTGCTCTCCTACAAAAGCTCCTGCGACAAAGTTTCCCTTCCTCCTCCTCCTCCTCCTCCTCCTCCTCCTCCTCCTCCATCACCAGCCCTGCAGGGGCCAGGCGGGGGCTGCTCCATTGTGCGTCTCTCCCATCCCCTGGGGCCAAGGGGACAATAGCTCGGCTCTGAGCCTGGGAGCTTCCTTTCCCTGCCTGCCTGGCGCTGGGCCAGCTGTCCCGGGGGGCCCCCAAGCCCCCCTGTCTTTGTTTTTCTCATCGCTGGAACCAAGGACATGTGAAAGGGAGTTGTTCGGCCTGAGCCGGCTGCAGGTGCTCTCCGCAGTCAGCTGTGGTTCCCCCGACGAGCGTCCCCTCTTTGCTGTTCCTAGGTGTGAAAGAGTATGTGTTTCCCAGGAGCGAGAAGTACCCGGTCTTCTATCATAAAGAGAACAGCTCGGCTATCTACGTCGGGGGAGAGGGAAAGCTTTATTACTATGACTTCGCAACCTATGAGAACTACACGGTAAGGATGCTCTGCTAACAAGTTCGGCCCCGGAGCCTTACAAGAAGGTGACCAGCATCTGTCTCGCAGCCCAAACGCTAGGTACCTTGCTCAGTGTCTTTGCCAGCAGTGAAGTCAGGCCTGGAAGGGTTTGGTCTCTGCCCAGCCTGCCCCCATCCATCTGGGAAGCTGGAACATCAGTATGGAGAATGGCTGCAGCAAGGGGGGAAGTCTCCTACGCTAGTTGTGTGTGGGTTCTTCCCAGGCCGTGGTCCCCTGGGACCTCCTTGCTGCCCCAGAGGAAGGAATTTTCCAGTGGAGGACCCTTTTTTTAGCGTGAGAAGGGACACTCAGAAGATATGTTCCCATCCCTTTCCATTGTCGGAGCCCAGGCTGCTTTTCCTCAAAGTTCTGGATCAGCTGGGCACTGAGTTAATACAGCAGGAAAACCTCCAGGACACTTGACTTTCTTGTGACCCCTTCTTGTCCTTCTCAGACAAGTTGGTTGCTGAAATTTGGGCCCAGAAACTTCCCTTCTTGTTGCCAGGAATAGCATGGTTCACGCGTTCCAATCCTTGAACACCACCACCCACTATTGAACATCCATTCCCCACAATGACGGGTCCTTTCCCGAAATCCTTTGGAGAGCAGCCCAAGCTGGCTGCCAGTCATGCCTGCTGCTTTGGCCCTGCGTCCCTGCTTCCCCTCATCATCTCGAGGGCCTGAGAGATCCAGCCCAGCTTCCCCAAAGGTTTTCAAATGCTGAGGTGGGGAAAAGGGCTGCGTTGCAGTGTGGAATGACCTTCTTGACCATGTTCTTGCTTTGCTCCTTGTGAAGAGTGACTAGCATGTAGTGCATGGGGCCGAGCCCATATCAGTTGGATTTTAGAGGGAAGGAATTAAAGCATCTCTCTTTCTCTTTTATCCTAGGAAGACTTCCCGGTGAAAAGTGAAGGACAGTGCATGACGCCTGGGAGTTTGGTAGGTCCTAGCTATGGTGGAAAAGCTGGATGGTTGAGGGTTGGAGGAGGAGTTGGGTTGGAGGGCTGCTGGGGATGGAACTGTGTATGCTCCTCACGTGCTCTCTCTGGGTGAAGACCTCCAGTGCCTATGGAGCAGGAGATTGTATGAGATATGATCCTGGTTTCCTCCTCTGGCTTTAAGACACACAAAAAAGTCTGGGAGCCGTATAGCAATGTGCTTGGTAGCCCTGTGGGCTTGGAAGTGCGGGGCTGTGCTCTGCCGGTCACGGCCGGTCACGGCCGCTCACACTCCTCTTCTTTCTCTTGCAGGAGGACAACAAAAATTACCTCACGTTAGTGGAGAAGTACGGAGACGGGATGTTAGTGTGCGGGACCGGTGCCTGTGCTCCCACCTGCTGGAACTTGGTATGTTATGGCCACCGGAGCAAAGCACTTTGCTGTTTTGTTTTGTGCTATCTCCATCTGTAAAATGGTACCCTGATTTGTCTCAGAGTGCACTGAAATGCCCAAATTGGGCTGCTTATTGTGACAGCATGGGGCAGCCCTCATGAGCAGGGGTCCATACATGCCACCTAGAATCATAGAATCATAGGGTTGGAAGGGACCTCTGGAGATCATCTAGTCCAACCCCCCTGCCAGAGCAGGGTCACCCAGAGCAGGTGGCACAGCAACGCGTCCAGGTGGGTTTGGAATGTCTCCAGAGACGGAGACTCCACCACCTCTCTGGGCAGCCTGTGCCAGGGCTCTGCCACCCTCAAAGGAAAGAAGTTCCTCCTTCTCATGTTTAGGTGGAACTTCCAATGTTCAAGTTTGTGCCCGTTACCTCTTGTCCTGTCCCCGGGCACCACTGAAAAGAGCCTGGCCCCATCCTCCCAACACCCACCCTTTACATATTTATAAGTGTTGATAAGATCCTCCCTCAGCCGTCTTTTTTCCAGACTGAAGAGACCCAAATCCCTCAGCTTTTCTCATAAGAGAGGTGTTCCAGTCCCCTCAGCATCTTGGTACCCTTTGCTGCACCCTCTCCAGCAGTTCTCTGTCCCTCTTGAACCGGGGAGCCCAGAACTGTTTAAAGAGGGACAGGGAACTGCTGGAGAACCTCTGTGCTCAGTTCTCATAGCCCGGCTTTCCTCACCTTTTACCTCCAGGAGTGGCTCTGGAGGTAGAAGGTGGGCTGTGTCCTTCCCTCCTTTGGGCTATGCCAGCCAAGGAGAGCTGCTTCCCTCCTACCCCGGGGGTGGATGTGGGCACCTGGCTCCCCTGCACTTACCGCATTTCTACGGGGCCCCTTCTGTCCTTCCCCAGACGCAGAGGAAGGAGAGCACTTCGTGGGACGGGAGAGGCATTGCTCCTTTCACCCCTGACTCGAATGCCCTCGTCGTCGTTGACGGTAAGTCCGACTGCCTCGCGTATTTTCAGTCGTAGTGCCATGCGAGAAGGCTGGGCTCTCTCTCTCACAAAAAGAGTCACCTTGAGGCAGCTCCAAGGGCTTCGTCTGCTCTAGCTGGCGATTTGCCTTAGCACTTCTTGCTTTTGCCTCATTGAAATGCTCATTGTTCTGGGACAGAGCATGGCACAAGTTTGTTTATTCCTGTCCGGGGCATGGGGCTTGAGTCTTTGTGTGGGAGGATGGAGTGCAGTGGAAACAGCGGGGGAAGGTGGGTCCTGCAGTAACTCCGCTGCTCTGGGCCTGGCAGAGGGACACATGAGGATCCTTCCCAGAGGCAGAGCAAGAATCTGCCCCTGCCACTCTTTAAGGAAAAGGACTGGGGGAGTCCTGCCAGGCCTGCTCGGTCCTAGGCAGTGAGGACTGGATTTCTTGACCTACAGCCACCATCTCTGTGAGTTCATGCGCCCAGAGGTTCTTTGTTTTCTTCTCCCCTCCGGAAACAGCCTTTTGCAAATGAGCCTTCCTGTCCCACAGGTCATGACATCTACTCCACCATCAAGAAGAGCCAGCAGAATGGCAAGATACCCCGTTTCCGACGAGTGAGAGGTGGTGGAGAGCTCTACACAAGCGACACGGTGATGCAGAGTGAGTACGGGGCTGATCCTGAAGGCGTGGAACGCATCAGGTAGATAAAATGGACTCTTTGTCAGTCCACAACCGTGAGCCATAAGTACACAGGACAGTGTGGAGGGCTACATCCTCTCTGCCCAGCTGGGCTGCAGCTCCAGAGCTTCTTGCTTGGATTTGGTCACCCCTAGAGCTTTAGAGAGGACTGATCCGGTCCCCATCTGCAATCACAGAATCAGAGAATGGTTTGGATTGGAAGGGGCCTTAAAGATCATGTAGTTCCAACCCACCTTCCACTAGACCTCACCAATGCTGGTGAGGAGGGCCTCAGCAGCTCCCTGCAGCTCTCTTGCTGCCAGCTGGGGGAATTTCACCTCTTTGCTTCTGGGACAAACCAACTGAAGAAGTGAGTTCCTCTTGCTTGGGAGGAGGAGATGGGGAAACGGAGAGAAATGGGTGGCAAGTCCCCTGTCAGATGCTGGAAGGAAATATGGTTGTGTAAAGGTGCCCATTAGTTGCCATGTGGTAGAAACAGGAAGAACAACTTCCACTCCGGGCAGTGACTCTTTCCAAATCCCCAGCTAGGGTGAGACCCTGGGGCAGGAACACGTTGGGCTGGGCGTGGGACTGGGTGGGGAATAGAAAGGACCCTCCTCAATTTCCGTGAGCTTATTATGTTGCCTTCCCCCGAGCCTCCCCAGTGACACTGGGGAACGGGAGGTTATTGAAACCCTGGCCAACGAAAAAATCAAATCAAAATGACACCCGGAAAAACCAGGACTTGTTCATGCAGGGCAATGGATGGGGGCAGCCAGGGCACCGGCAAAGAAACCTGATAGAGCCAGAGCCACGAGGCCAATCCCCCACTTAGACAGAACTCCCTGCCTCGGGGACACCAACTAGCGATGCTCAGAGGAACCCTGCTGCTGCTGGGGATGCCCTTTGTGGCAGCGGTGTATTAATAGGAAGAGCATCATTGGGTTTTCCACAGTGAACACAAACAACAGTGCAGCTTGTTTCCACGGAGGGAGCCTTCCAGTATGATTATAGCTTCGCCGTGTGAGAAGGGAGAATGGGTTTCCTTTGCTGCTAAGCAACCGAGGCTTCACCAGGCTCTGGGGACTTGGCCTTCAAGGGGACGGGCACGTGGAATTGGGCAGGAGGGAGAGGAAGGGGAACCCCCTGGGAAGGTGGCACGTGAAGAGCGGTTGTTAGTGCGATGCACCGGTCAGGTGTGGAGGATGGGCTCAGACCTGTCCTTTGCGTGGAG
Source organism: Chroicocephalus ridibundus (assembly GCF_963924245.1). Lineage (NCBI taxonomy): Eukaryota > Metazoa > Chordata > Aves > Charadriiformes > Laridae > Chroicocephalus > Chroicocephalus ridibundus. The sequence continues at coordinate 26,458,080 of NC_086292.1, forward strand.
CACAGACGGTGTTTGCATTCCCTCTTGTCGGAGAGTGAGTGGTTTTGTCCCCACCGGTGGCTTTTCAGATGAAATGTGTGTGTTCAGGCCAAGGTTTTCTGACGGCTCACTTCCCCTTTTCAGACCCTCAGTTTGTCAAAGCCACCACATTAAGGCATGAAGAGCCTCACCAGGACAAGATTTACTACTTCTTTCGTGAAGACAACCCAGACAAGAGTCCCGAGGCCCCCAGAAACATCTCCCGAGTGGCCCAGCTGTGTAAGGTACCATGGGAACAGTGTATGGTGGGGAGGCAAGAGTGTTACAGGGGTGGCAAATGGACGTGCTAGCTGACCTGGTGTAATCAGCAGGTGATTTGCCCCCTCTGGGTCAATTGTTTCCTCTGCCACAGAGTTCGTGTGGACTAAGGCCCTGTCCTTTGGCCTTCCCAACCTCTGGCTCCCAACTTACCTGTAGGGCAGAGAAAGCCCTGTTCTGTCTTGCTGGGATGTTAGAGAGGGTACATCATTGTTGCAGTGACCAGCATCAAATATATCTCCAAAGCATCCCGCAGTTATCCATCCAAGATGCTGAACAGGGTGGGACTGTGTGTTCTTCTCTGCCAAACCCTGACTCCCTGCTTTCCCTCTCCCCCAGGAAGATAAAGGGGGAACCGGTTCACTCTCTGCTTCCAAGTGGACCACCTTCCTGAAGGCCAGCTTGATTTGTGTCGACCCGGTCACCAAGGGCAACTTCAACTGGTTGCAAGATGTCTTCTTTGTCCCTGCGAGTAACTGGCGGCACTCCAAAGTCTACGGGCTCTTCACAAACACCTGGTGAGGATCTTCGCAAAACAGGGGGTTGTCCTGTCCCATGGGCCAAATCCTTTCTTTCAGCCCTTTAGTCTCTCTGCCAGGCCCGTGGGTGGAAAACAGCCAGAGTGGAGATGGTCAGCAAAGGCACGATGCACACAGGTCTAGAGGTGGTGGCTGATGTCTCCCTGACCCTTTCTTTTCTTGTTGTCTGCAGGGGAAGCTCTGCCGTTTGCGTCTATTCCTTTGGAGACATTGACAATGTGTTTCGGACATCCAAACTCAAAGGCTATAATGGTCCCAACCCAGAGATCAAGCCTGGGCAGGTAAGTGAGTGATAAAAGACGCCCACGTGAAGTGGAGAGGCCTCCTGAGGCCAGGAGAGCTGGTCCCTGCTCTGCCACTGCCGTTCTCAGAGTAGCTGGGTGAGGTGAGGGGACAGTCCCACCACTGAGCAGCCAGGTGAGGGCTTGGGGCAGTGAGGAAGGTTGTAGGCACTGCAGGAAGGATCTGAGCTTTGTCGCTGGAAGCAAAAGGAGGCTGGATAAGGTCCAACACCTTCACAGAAAGCAAGGGGAGACGGGCTTTTACGTGCCTGGGCAAATGGATCTGTGAGCTCTCGTATTTGAAGCTGGAGGAACAATGTCTTGCCTTGTGTTTGCTCATCCCGTGGGTTTCACCGAGCCAACCTGCAGCCCAGCCCTGCGGTTAGGGGTGCACCGCTGACCTGGCAGCTAACAGTGGGGTGGGGAGAGAGTGTCCCCTAAGCCTCTGTGGGGGTGACAGGGCAGGAGTCTCCTTGACTGCGGCTTCTGCAGGGGACATTGCTGGTAGGAGCTGGCTTCAGCGCAATCACAGCAGCCCCAGGGCTTGTGTGTTTACCCCCAAGGGCTTGTGTGTTTACCCCCAGGGCAGGCTTGTGCACCATGCCTGGTGGGCATCCTCCTCCGGGATAGGGTATCTGAGCTGAGGCCTGTCTTGTTCTCCCGCCCTCGAGCCTCATCCTTGGGGACCTGTCTGACTCTGACGGTGGCTTTTGTCCCTTCTTGCTGCAGTGCGTTTCCTCCGGACAGCACACCCCGAGTGAGACCTTCAAGATAGCTGACAGCCACCCGGAGGTGGAGGATCGGGTGGAGCCCCTCTCCCCCACCAAGAGCCCCTTATTCCACAACAAGCACCGCTACCAGAAGATCGGCGTGCATGAGGTCTCTGTGGGTGACGGGCGCCACTACAACGTGCTTTATCTGGCAACAGGTACTGGGAACCATTCCCTTGGGAGCTCCCCAGAGTTTGCTGTTCCCCTCAAGGGCAGGGAACCCGGGGGAAGCAGACGAGACACCCCCAGTGCAGAGTGAAGTGTTCCCAGTTTGGCGTATGTCTGTCAAGCAGAAAAGAGCTGCCAAGTCCCAGTACAGCTAAATACACCCAGTTTGGCTGCATAGGCAAAGACAGGCTGAAAGCAGAATTCCAGCACCTGGAATTTGCCCGGTTGGGCAGCTTTAGCCTGTGGTAGGTCTCAGGTTTTTAGGGCAGGGGAGGGGGTAGTATGGCTCTCCCCAGGTGCAGCTTCACCACTGTCAAGCAGAAATCCTTTGCAAAGGGACCCGCTCTGTCATCTCCTGTCCCTGCTTGCTCTAGTGCAAGCAGCGCAGGCTTCCTGCGAGGCGGGCGCCTCTGGCTGGAGATGCAACCGCCTGATGCATCCCGGAGATGCTGCAGCGCTGGGCCAGTGCTGGCGGAGAAGACGGCAGAGCAAAAAGTTGGCGTGCTCAGTCAGGCAGCCGCCCAGAAGGTGCAAAGGTCCCTAGCCCCAGCGCTTCCCTCCCTTGCCTGCCTACCTCCCCGCGCTTGCTCCCTACAGCCGGGCTCAACCCTTTTCCTGCGCTGCGATGGGATTTATTCACTGGCTTTTCATTCTGGAGGGACTTCCTGGGGCTTTTGTCTCCTCATCCGTGATTAAAAAGATGCACACGGCTCTCGGTAGGTGGCCTGGGTTGGATTAAGGCCCACGCACGCCGAAAATCTTAGCTTAAATGCAGCTGACGCCTTGCAGAGTCCCGCCAGGGAGCTTGCTCCAAGATGCAGGGCTTGGCAAGGCAGCTGCCCACCCTCGCTGAGGCGGGCACGGAGGCAAGAGCCAGCACCTGGTGGGTCCTAATCCCTGCCTGACCCGGCGTCACATCTTTCACCTACCCCTGGGTGATAGTGGAGAAGGGTGTGACTATTTGGGAAGGGGAAACCGTGCGAGTACTAAAAAAAAAAGGCTAACGATGAGCATTCCTGAGCCCTGTTCCCTCGGGATCTGTCTTTCCACCCCTCCACCAAACTGACTCATTTTCCTAAATCACCAGTTTGGAGTCATTTAAGTGGGGAGGGAGTCGGTTTAATTAGAAAAACGGAAAGGCAAAAACCCCCAAGTTTCAGCCTCGGGCGAGCGGTGAGATGAGGCTCGCGCAAGGTCGGGCCAGTGATCAAAGCAGAGCGGAGCTCGAGAGACGTTGTTTTTTCTTGCTGGGGCCGCTATGGCGCAGCTGATCAAAGCGGGCACAGCCAGGTCCCGAAGGGTGATGGGGAAATGGGTTCCTCGGGGCTCTTGGCCGGGAGGATGACGAGGCTCTGCTGTGGGAAACGCTGCTGTCTGGGGGACGATTTCCTAACAGAGCAAGCAGGCTGCTTCTGGGAAAGATCCTGTCTGCTCCGGATGGCTGGTTTCAGGAATCCAGTCCAGCCTGGCTCTGCAGAGCGGGTACTGTCTGCCGCAGCAAGGGCTGGAGGCAGAGCTGGCTCTCTGCCTGGCTTTCCCACCCCTGCCCACAGCCCCTCTGCCCGGCCTTGCCGCTCTCAGTGTTGCTTCATCGGGACTCTCCCCTCTTTCTTTCCAGACAAGGGATCCATCCACAAGATCGTGGAGCTGCCGGATGGGGTGCAGAACATCATGGAGCTCCAGGTCTTCCCAAAGAAGGACCCCATCCAGTCCATGATCGTGGACCACAAGAGGGTGAGTCTCTGCCTCCTTCGTCAGGCAGCAGCATTAAAAGCAGACAGCAGGGGAGGCAGGGGCCGATGAGTTAACGGCAGCCCCTGGATATGGAAGTAGCCTCTTGGGTGGGCTTGTGGGTGGTCCTGCGGCGTCCTTTGCTTAAATCCTAACAGCTGGGCTGATGTCCCCAGTCCTGGGTAGCTCTGTGGCTGTTCAGGCCAGTGGACAAAGGAGCTTTTCCGACACCACCGCTCCTGGCGGCGAGGGAAGAACGTGGCTGGCTGCTCCCTGGGTGAAATCTACCCCAGGATCACAGTGACGCTGCAGAAGTGGCAGACAGTGAAGCTGCAGGAGAAGTGCTGGATGCTCCTAAGGTGGCGCTGGGACGATCAACGCCTCTGCTTTCCTCCTGCAGGCCGTGCTGTACGTTGGCTCAACAGACAAGGTCATGGAGATACCCATGGACATGTGCAGGCTGTATCGCAACAACTGTGACAGCTGCTTGCTGGCAAGGGACCCATACTGTGGGTGGTTCAACGGGAGTTGTCAGTCAGTTTATCTAAACCGGTACGTGGCACCGACAACTTGCTGTTTCTCCATCACCTTCGGCTGGTTGCTTTGTTGTCAGAAATACCCAGAGCCTTGGTATTCCCCTTCCGGCCAGGGCCTCATGTGGTTTTGAGGCCATCTGCCCATCACAGATGAGACGAGCCCGTTGTGTCCAGGCGGTAACGGCGTAGATGTCTGCGCTATCCTCAAAAACTGTGCCCCTGCAGGGAATTGTCCCTCCCACAGCACCCCTGCTCCGGGGAGGGTGAGGTCAATGGGTTTTGAGCACCCAGCCCCTCTTTTGCTGTTAGAAACGGGTGTAACTCCGCTGTTTGGATGCCGTTGAAAGCAGTTGATTGTGGAGAGCTGCGGCATGAGACAGATGTTTGTCATCCACCGGCCTCCTAAGTGGGGGGGCACGCGGTGTGCTTTTTCCCTACCCACATAATAGCAGGTGTTTAAACTTTCTTCCTTACCCGATCCGCTGAAGCGCTGCTTCCCTCCCTAACTTTGTTAATGCTTGTTCCCACCTGCTAGGGAGGTACATCAGAACCTGAACCTGGACCCGTGGCGAGGAAGGTGCCAGAAGGGGGACATTAAGGAAGGTATGTAAAGTTTTTGAGCTGTAGGCTGTTCATCCCGGGGGTGTTTTGGGGCAGGGTGATGGATTCTCAGGTCTTTGTACGGGCCGTGCCAGGTGTTGCAACTCATTGCTGGGGAACTGGGAATGATCACACCAAAGCCAAGACACCACGCAAGTCTCAGCTTGGAGTTAATCGCTAGATAAATGTATTTGGGCTGGGTGAGAGGGCATTAACTCGGTATTTGCAGACGTCCTGGGAGAAGAGTCCCGTGGACTTCACCAGGCGTGGGTCAGGCCCTGCCATTAAATGGCGGCGTAACATGTCCCCATCGACCTGACTGTTCTTCCCTCCAGACTTGGCAGGGGGAAATCCGTAGTTCCTGGGCAGTCCTGTCTCATCCCTGCCTTCTCAATCTCTTCCAGTAGATGACTATCAGAACATCACAGTTGTCCCTTTCTCCCGCTACTACCTCAACTGTCCCATCGAGTCCCACTACGCCACCTACAACTGGTACCACAACAACAGCCTCATCAAGACCTGCAACACCACCCACCCGCAGCAGGACTGCTTGCACTTCATCCAGAACGTGAGCCACATTCACTACGGCCACTACGTTTGCATCTCAGAGGAGGATGGCTTCAAGCAAGCTCTGGTGAAGGAGCGCCTGGTCAATCAGCTCAGGTTCATGTCCCAGAAGGGCCAGGCCACCATGACGTTTGGCTCTTGGCTGCAGCTGCTCCTGATGGTGGTGTTGGTGGAGCTCTTCCACTGAACACGACAAGACTGTGTTCCCACCATCCTGGCTGCTGCAACTCTTCCTGCACTTGCTCCTGAGGCGAGACCCCTGTTCTCTTAATCGCTCCTTGGACATTAATCTTTGACTGTCCCACAAGGGATCCTGGGCGGCGGCCCCTTTGTCTTTGGCCTTGGTGGAAGAGTCATGGCGAGGAAGATGCCACAGCAGGGCCAGATGGAGCAGGGTCTGGGGACAGGGAGGAAGGAGGTGGTTTGCTGTACCCAGCAGCGTGTCACCTTCTCTCTGAGCCTGCGCTGGTAGCTCTGTACTGGTTGTCATCCTCAGCCTCCCCTGGGTGGGGACATTCAGGGGACTTCTGCTGACGTGCATGCACTGATCCTCAGGGCACGGTGGCTCCTCTCTTTGGGAACGTGCATGTGATGAAGAGGAGCAGCCAGCCCTTGGCCTTTCTAACTGGTTGATCTGTGCTTCGCTCCAAGCGGGGACCGATGCCTCCCAAGTATTTTAGTGGCTAGTGTCTGTCTGGGTTGGCAAGCAGCTGGAACACTCCCGGTGTCACATGTGAGTCCCCTTCAGGTCAGGAGAACTGGGCTCTGGAAGGGTTTTAGCGTTTGGTTTATTTATTATTTTATTTTTACAGCTGGCTTTGACGTGGGAGGGAGATTGGGAACGAGCGCTGGAAAACCTGCAAGGCAAGGGCAGGTAAAAAGGTAGCGTTTTGCATGGAAAAGCCTCGGAAGGTGACTAGATTTGGGGTGTGGGGAAGGACAGACCGAAGGGGACAAGGAGAGAAAGTGGAAGCAGAGCTCAAACCCAACCCAGGAGGCCCCCTAGAAGGAAGTTTTTAAATGCACAAATCCTCTGCAGGCAGCTAAGGGCATTTATTTGTGGGGAGCAGGCAGCTCCTGCTTCCCAGCACCTCTCCTCCGGGAGAGGGACCGGGCTTCCTCAGGGAAAGAGGCTGCCAATCTCAGGGTGATGCCCGCGGGCTCGGGGCGGGGGGTGCTGCGGCTGTCACCCCACCGCGCGGAGCAGATCTGCCCCTCTCCCTCGCAGTGAGGGGACAGGGGAGGACCAGGGTTTGCTTCCCTTGGGCTTTGAGGTCCCTGCGCAAGACTAAACTGTGAAAAAAACCGGGATGCTCTCCCTGCGCTTGTGTGCCAGGAGCGATTCCGCACCTTCTCCAAACCTTCCCCAGCCCTCTTGACAGCCGGAACGCTTCAGCCTCGGGCTGTGGAACGCGGCGGGCGTTGTTATTTCATGCTTCCAATACCCTGGCGCAGCTCCCGCTTGGTGCCCGCTCGGAGACGCTCGGGAGTGCCCGAGCGGTCCTTTTCGGCAAGGGGGAGAGGTGCCACGTGCCTCTTGTGACCACAGACTAGGGACAACAGGCCAGAGCTTCCTACTGCACTACATTTCCAAGAACATCCCCCCCCTCCAAATCTAGGATAGAGCTTCTTACATCCCTTCTTCGAAGCACTTTAACTTTGTGAACTAACAAATACCTATTTATTATTGACTGGCGATTACTGTACTTGTATAATTTTATAATATTATAGAAAGTGGGTTCAAATTAGAGAAGAGAGAAAACAACAGCTACCAAAAAAAAAAAAAAACCAACCCCCAAACCTTTCAGAGGTTGTGACCAAAGTGAGAATGTGGAATAAAGAATGGAAAAAGAGCAGGCGAGTGCTGTGTTTCTCACCAGGAGCTGAGGGATGCCGCTGCCACACTGGCTGGGGTCTCGTCTGTCCCTTGTCACCCGTGACCGTGGGCTCCCCTCACCCTCTTCCACGTCCTCCCTGCCTCCGGCAGCAGCCCCAGCCCGATGCCGGGGGTGGGGAGAGGGGGAAGGGAAGGGCTGGGCTTGGGATGGAGGGAAGCAGGGAATAGGAAAAGCTTTTAAAACGTGCCAACAAAAGCGGGAGAGAACAATATCTTCTCCCCCTTCTCTCCCTCTCTCAAACCCTCCATCAAAGCACCTTGGCACAAAGGCAGAGCCCAGTGGACCCAGAGCAGCGCTCGGCCCCCTTTTTTGCAGGGTTTTCAAAGGGTGGCAGCTTCATCTAAACCCCTGCCCAGCTGCCTTTTTTCTGCGTTATTTTTAGTTGTCGCTGCTGGGCCCGTTGCCTGCAGGTGTAATGCTGGAAAATAATTCATTATTGGCCGTTGGATAGGAGCCCCCCTGAGCTCCAGCCCCGATTTGCAGCAGCCACGCGCTGGCGAGCTCCTTTTATTTTAAAGCGTCAGAGGTGATGGGGGACCGGGGCCGGTGACGATGGGCATCTTTGTCCCCTGGGACCCTGTGCTAGAGGTCCCGACCCAGGATTTGCAGGTCCCAGATCTGCAGGGGGGAATTGGCAGGGGAAAGCGAAAGCCGTCCCCTGCCTCATTCCTTTCTTAGCACCGGCTTTGGCAGAAAACTTCCTGCCGGCAGCATATGCGGTAGCGGCATCTTGACGTAAAGAGGGAGAAATGAGCCTGAAAGGCAGGCGGGTTTCAGCGGAGCTAAAACAAGAAGTGTGATTTCTGGCAGTCGTCCTTCCACCCCCCCAACCCCAAACTCAGCCGTGGGAGGAGGCGAGGAGCTCGCCCAAGGACGGGAAGGGAGAGAAACCCGGCACCCAGGCGTTATCGCCCGCCTGCCGCGCGCGGAGGCCGAGATCTTCGCATTTCCCACCTCCGTTGCTGCCAAGCTTTACCCCAAAGCTCTTAAAAACCCCAAACCCTAAGTTTTTGGCGGTGCCCCAGGGCAGAGGTGAGTGAGAGGGCTGGGAAAGGCGATGCTGAACCCCCGCCCCCCCCACCCCGGAGGGGGTCGGATGCCGTGAGCTGGGGCACAGGGCTGCGATCACACCGTTTCGGCCACCTGGGTTGGTTTTCTTGCCTCAGCACCAGGCTGAGAGCATCAGAGCGAGCACCACGGGGACAGCCCTGGGTAGCACAGAGACCCCCCACCCCGAGCAGCGTCCCCCCTCTCCCTGGGGACATCCAGGATGAAAAACCACGGAGCTTCTTGCTAAATTTCCTGAGAAAAGCAGCAAGGACTGAATGTTTCGGGCTGTGTTTTATTCTGAGCCGTGTTCCCCCCCCACCCCCACCCACCACTGGCCACCGGCCGTTTCCGATGGGTACAATGAACCGAAAACCACGGTGTCGCTGAGGGTTTTTATCGCGGTCTTTGCAGGAAAAGCCGACACCTCGCCGCCCCCGCTACGGCCACATTGTTCGAGCGAGTTATTTTGGGGACCCTTCATTCGATGGGAGCGGGCACGCACAGGAAGGCCAAGTACCGGCTTCTCCAGGCTTTCTCCAGCCCAGGCGGAGTGGGGAGACGGCCACACGTCTGAAACAAAAGCCTTGAGAGCATTTGAGCTTTTTCCCAGCACTGTTTCTGGGGGCTATTTCTGCCTCCGACCTCACCGGCAGCCTTGGAGGCTGCTGTGGGAGGAGGGTTTGCTGGGCAGGACAATAGACCCAGGAAATCCTGTATCCGCCTGCATCAGAGGCAAGAGCTGGTGAGAAACCCCGCAGTGGCTGCCTGCTTAGAATCATAGAATGGTTTGAGTTCGGAGGGACCTTGAAGACCATCCAGTGCCACCCCCCTGCCCTGGGCAGGGACACCTCCCACCAGCCCAGGCTGCTCCAAGCCCCGTCCAACCCGGCCTTGAACCCCTCCAGGGATGGGGCAGCCACAGCTTCTCTGGGCAACCTGGGCTACAGTCTCACCACCCTCACTGCAAAGAATTTCTTCCTAATATCCAATCTAAATCTCCCCTCTTTCAGTTTAAAACTGTTTCCCCTTGTTCTATCACTCCCTTCCCTGCTCCAGAGTCCCTCCCCAGCTTTCCTGGAGACCCTTTAGGGACTGGAAGGGGCTGCAAGGTCTCCCCAGAGCCTCCTCCAGGCTGAACCCCCCCAGCTCTCTCCTCGCAGCAGAGGAGCTCCAGCCCTCCCAGCATCTTTGTGGGCTCCTCTGGCCCCGCTCCAACAGCTCCGTGTCCTTCTGCTGTCAGTGCCCCAGGGCTGGAGGCAGCACTGCAGGGGTGTCTCACAGAGCGGAGCAGAGGGGCAGAATCCCCCCCTCGCCCTGCTGCCCACGCTGCTGGGGATGCAGCCCCGGGTGTGGGGGGGCTTTCTGGGCTGCTCCTTGCTCCACAGAAGCGTCTGGGGCACGCACCACCTGTAGGCTCATCCGAGAAGCTGTCTCTAAGCCACAGCATCCCCCTGGGCAGCCTTTCCTGGCAGGGTGGGGGTACAGAGCAGCTCCCAAAGGAGCCGGCTGGAGCCTGGAATCACCACCCGATGGCGACCCCGGTTTCACAGGAGCTGGGATCCCAGATGGAGAGATGCTGCCACACCAAGGTAACGTCTTCCATCCTCCCCGTCGACCAGCCTTAGTCCTCTCTTGGCGTTTTTCTTAGCTTGGGCTCAGCCCGTCCGGCACACGCTGCCCTTCCCGGTCACATCCGAACCACTGTTAGAGCTGGAGCTGGCCCAGTGGCATTCTCATGTGCCATCACACGTGTGCCACCCCCCTGTGTCTTGCCCATCCTGCCTGATGCAGCTGGTGTCACCACCTGCTTCCCCTGGGACACGAGCTCATGCGTCTGCCGCCCGTCCCTCTCTCTCCCGGCTGCCTTCACCCCCCCTTTCCTCTTTGTCCAACCTGTTTTTCCCGTCCCTGATGCTGCAGCTGAGTTTGCAGGGGTTGTTTGCTGCCCTGCAGCTTTTTTCCCCCTCCTCTTCCCTGAGGATCTGGGGATTTAACCAGCCCTGGGCAGGTGTCTGTCTGTCCGCGCATGGCGCTGGCCTCCTCTTCCCCGTGGGCCATGCTGGGGCACAGGGAACGTGACGTGGGGGATGCTACACCACGAGGCAGGCGGGGGCCAGCCAGGGTGAGAGACGGGAGTGGGAAATCCAGCCACTTACTGGAAACGAGATGACCCAGGAGATGCCGGAGGAAGTTAAACCCGGGATAAACCAGCGTGCCTTCCTCCCACGTGGCCACGCTCCTCCTCCTCGCAGCTACACCCGCGAATGCTCTTCCCCTCCAGCCCTCAGCTTCCACCCTGAGATCCCCGAGGGGATGTTGCGGCCAAAGGATGTGTCCCATCAGGGTGAGACACCCCATACCAGCTCCATAGAGACCCCGAAATCCGGGCATCAGACCGGCAATTTTTAAGTTGAGGACCGCGCGCAATAAATTAGTGAGAGGCGATTCAGTTTAACAGAGCAGGATAATAAAAATGAGCTGGAATCGCCCCGATTTCAGACTAAAGCTTGTCCTGGCTGGGTCCATCCTCTCCTTGAGCTGCTCCAGGTGCCCCCAGCATCCTCAGGGATGCTGCCTAACACACACCGGCTCGTCCCCTTCTCTCTGCTCCCGGGGGGAAAACCCTCCAGCAAAAGCTGTCTCATCACGGCTAGGGTCTGTTTCCAACTGCAAGTTTTCTCCTTTTCAACATAATATTATGAAAATGAGTTTTTCCCCCCTCCCCTCCGGCCCTGAACTGAATCACAGGGGGTTTCTGGGCAGGAGTTTTACTACTGAAATTTTTCCTACTGAAATTTCCCCGACCACCTGCTCGTGGGCAGGAGCTGAAAGCTCGCAATGAATGGATTCACTTGCGGGGAGAGCGGGAAAGACCCCAGGATGAAATCACTGCCAAAAAGAGGAGGGCTTGGCAAAAAAATACCTGAAAACCACTGTTTTCCCCAAAGGACGAGTGCGATGGGCGGGGGGAAGCCAAGCAGCGTGTGCCCGCACATGGATGTGGGCTGTGTTTTTAAGGCATGAAAGTGATGCCGTCAGCTCCCTGCCCTTTATTCCAGCCACGGATTTCGTGCGAGAGCATCCCAGCGATGTGATGCCGTCCCTTTATTCTCCCCTTGCCCCCAAACCAGATCTGCTTCCAGCATCACCCTGGCTGAAGTCAGCCCCGTCCCGGCCGGTTCCCAGCTCCGCCAAAACACTTTTCCTCTGCTAAATCACTGTGGTCTTGGCATTCCCAGCCCCAGGTGCCCAAGGGATGCCGTGGAAGAGGGGGATTTTACAGGGATGTTGGGGTTTCGCTGGGGCTGGGGGTGTCCCCAAAGTAGAAAGCCGGGGGGTATCTCAGCAGCTTCTGGAAGATGTGATTTACCGGGGCGGGGTGGGGGCGGGAAGGTGTGAAGGGGCCGCACCATTAGTCACCCCGCTCGCTCGGGAGGTGACAGGCGCCAGGAAAGTCCTGCAGGTAGGAAAGTGAGAGTGTGACGCCCGCGGATGCCACCTCTCAGTCGGAGGAAACCCCGCTGGAGGGACTCCTCGTCCCCAGCGCAGGTGACGTGGGGGAAAAGGCCCCCAGGGAGGGGAGAAACTCTCCATTTCGGCTCTCAAAATAGGAGGGGATCTGCCTGAGTCATGCGGGCTCCGTGGGCGAGCTGCTGCCTGCGGAGGCAGTGGGGTAAAACGCCTCCTCCCACCCCCCTGCCACCACGGGTGGGCCCATCAGCATAAGAACCCCCGTCCCCGCCGCGATTTCGGCTGGCTGGGGAAAGAGTGACGCTGAGAGTTTCTGAGCAACCCTCCCCCCCCGAGCTATTTCCTGCCCCCCCAGTTTCCATGGGAGCCCCCCAACCGCCCCGGTTCCTCCTCCGCAGCAGCCGGCGGCTTCCTCCGCGAGCATCGTCCTTGGGGGCTGTCGGAGTGGGGACAAACCGTCGTGTTTCCTTCACGGTGGCAATGCCGTTGGGGAGGTGCCCCCGAAAATGTGGAGACCTGCTGGGGTGGTGGGGGGTGTGGAGGGGGGGCGTGGAGGGAGGAGACACAGAGCCCCCATGGAGGGTGTGCGTGGGTCCCCTTGGAGATGCGGGGAAGAGGCCTGGGGTGATGGAGCCCATGAGCTGGCTCCCTGCGCTTTGGGGAGAGGGTGGGAAGAGGGGGTGCAGGGGTGACACGGCGTGTGACGGGTGGCTGTCCCCTCTTGGGGACAGAGATCAGCCACAGGGCCATGTGTCCCTCTGTGTCCCCTGGGCTGCCACCTTTGGTTTTATGAGCACCAAAGTGGCCAAACTGCTCCCAACTGCCCCCATTCCCACGGCCAGAGGGGAGGCAGCAGGTCCCACCCGGGACAGTGACAGTGCAGGGGTGAGGGACAGTGGGGTGGCACTGTGCCACCATGTCCCCAGGGTGTGGGGCTGCACCTGGGTGGGCATCTTCGTGATGATGGTGATGGCAGCTGGGACAAACGACGAGTGGCTGGGGCAGGAGAGGACAGAGCCCCTGCCCCGGGAGGGGACAGGGACTTCAGGACGGGAGGGGACAGACCAGGTGCCCCGGGAGGGGACAGACCCTGTGCCCTGGGAGGGGACAGTGACCGTGGGGCAGGAGGGGACAGACAAGGTGCCCTGGGAGGGGACAGAGACCCTGGCTCAAGAGGGGACAAGGACCATGGGACAGGAGGGGACAGACTCCTTGCCTGGGAGGGAACAGTGACCACGGGGGCAGGAGGGGACAGACAAGGTGCCCTGGTGCCCTGGGGAGGGGGGGGGGGCGGAGACCCTGGCTCAGGAGGGGACAGTGCCCACGGGGACAGGAGGGGACAGCGCGGGTGCCAGGAGGGGACCGGCTGCGCGTGGCGGGCCGGGAGGGGGGGGGGGCCGGGCGGGTGGCAGCAGGCGGGGCAAGGTCGCCCCCCAGTGGCCATTGTGGCAACCGCCGCGGAGCCCGGCTCGGCAGCCGGCCACGACACCCCAAAAAGCCTCTCCCTCCTGGCCGGGGGCGGGGGGTGTTTGGGGATCCCGTACTACAGGGTAGCGGATGCTCTGGGGCAGGAGACCCCAGGAAGGGGGGAACGCGCGACCCCCAGCACCCCCTGCTCTGGGGAGGGTGGAGGTGAGACACCCCCGGCGATGGCCAGGCAAGTCCCCCAGGCTGTCCCCTCCTGCGGCGACCCATCAGGCCTGAGCTTTATTAAACCTAAGCCACGCTATTTTGTCTCCTAGGTCATTTTTACCATTTATTCTGCGGACCGAGCAGCCGGGTTTTCGTTTTCCGCGCTTGACAAGAGCACCCGCTTCTACTGGGGCGGCACGGGCAACCCGCTGGCGTCACCCCTTGTCACCCCACGCCACTTGAGACCCCATGCGTCACCCGTAACCCCCTCTTCGGTGAGGCTGGGAGAGGGGGATGCTCCTCAAACCCCTTTTGCCTGCCCCATGCCCCAATGTCTGCCGCCTTTGCCAGGGTGAAAGAGCGCCTTGTCCCTGTCCCTGGGGTGGCCGTGACTCATCGGGAGGCGGGTGAGACAATCTCGCCTTGAGCAAGGCCGACTGCAGGCCGGGGGGGGGGTGTGCGGAATAAGAGCGAGGCCACCCTCGCCTCCGTCCCCGCCACCCGCTCCCATGCTTGCCCGGGCTGCGTCCAAGCCGGGTGCTTTGCAGGGATGTCCCCTTGCCCGAGCCGGGGGCTGCCGTCGGGCTGGGGGGGTCGTCACCTCCATCCCTCCAGCAACTCCTCGACCCTTCAACCAGTTGCCCGGTGACTGGCGAGCCGGCTGGCTCAACCTCTACCGCTTCTGGCAAGAGGGCGGCTTCCATAACGTCCATCACATCATGGCTCGCAAGTTCCAGAAATTTGGGCCCATTTACAGGTGAGGTGGCGTCTGACCCCGGTTCCCCCCCTCTCCCCCGCTGCTCCCCAGCTCCAGCAGCCTTTCCATTCTGGGATGCTGCTATTCCCAACCCTGATCCAGGTGCAGAGAGAGGGGTTGGAAATAGCGGGGGCTGAGCTGCTGGAGCACCTCATCTCGCCGTGATGCCACTGTGAGGGGCGAGAGGGGAGACCTGCTTGTACCTTGCAGATGTTGGGAGGAGGGGGTGGCAGGGGGCTGGAGAGGGGCTATTCTCCCCCCCCCCCCCCGCCAGCACCCCCCCGTTGTACCTGCCTGAGCCCTGGGGGACTGATCCTGCCTGGTGCTGAGCCACTGCATCCCCTGGGATGGGACGAGATTTTGGGGTGGTTGAATTTAAGGGCTGTGGTTGATCTGGGGAGGTGGAGGGGTCCGGGGTGGGGGAGGGTGGGAGGGTCAGGGTGCTGGTCTGAGCCCCCCTCCGCACCATGCAGGGAGAAGCTGGGTGTCTACGAGAGCGTGAACATCATCAGCCCCCGGGATGCTGCCACCCTCTTCCAGGCGGAAGGGACACTGCCGGAGCGCTTCAGCGTGCCCCCCTGGGTGGCTTACCGCGACTACCGCAACAAGCCCTACGGCGTGCTCCTCAAGTGAGTCAGGGGGGCAGGGGGGTCCCCTAAAACCGGGGCCCCCCGGGTCCTATCACAGTAGCCTTCAGCACATGGGGAAGTTGGGGCATCAAGAGGTTGACGGGGACTTGTGCTCTGGGGGGTGGCATCCCCCGGGGTGTGTGTGTGTGTGTGCGGTGGATGGCGAGGGACGCCGCTGACGCCTCCCTCCACCGACTTTGGTGCCCCACAGGACAGGGGAGGCCTGGCGCTCGGACCGCCTGATGCTGAACAAGGAGGTGCTGTCGCCGGAGGTGGTGGAGGGTTTTGTGCCCCTGCTGAGCGAGGTGGGCGAGGACTTCATCCGGCGGGCACGAGCCCAAGTGTGGAAGAGCGGCCGGGAGCGCTGGACGGCCGACTTCACCCACGAGCTCTTCCGCTTTGCCCTGGAGTGTGAGTGTCAGGGGACTGGGCAACCCCCCCCACCCCACCGAAACCTGGGCTGAGTCCCTCTGAGACGTGTCCCTCCCGCAAAAAAAACACCTCTTTGCAGGATGCCCGAGATGGGCCACACGCTGCGTTTCCCCCAGCTTCATCCTCAGAGATGGGCAAAGCAGCTTCTCCCCGAAAGGCGTAGGGTCTAGAGGGATGTCCTCTCTCCAGACAAGTAGAGAACAACTCAGTGCTTCTGATAAAACAGCGTTTTATCATCAACTGGTCATCAACTGGTAGACAACTCTACCCAACAAGGGGTGCCTCCATGGCCCCATGATGCTCAGAGCCAGCAGGAGGCCAATCCAGGTCCCCACAGCCATGGAAAGGCTGGAGTTGGCCACGGGAGGGTGGAGGGGATGGGGACACGGAACGTCCTGGCCCAGTACCCTAATGAGTGCTGTGCTTGCAGCCGTGTGCCATGTGCTGTACGGGGAGCGGTTAGGGCTCCTCCAGGACTTTGTGGACCCCGAGGCGCAGCGCTTCATCGACGCTGTCACCCTGATGTTTCACACCACCTCGCCCATGCTCTACCTGCCGCCCGCCCTCCTCCGTCACCTCAATGCCAAGACGTGGCGGGACCACGTTTGGGCCTGGGATGCCATCTTCACCCAGGGTGAGTGCTCCTCCTGCCCACACCTCCCTGTGTCACCCAAGGTCCCTTCGAGGACTTGGCTTCATGGTGCAGCCTCATCTCACCGGTGTGGAGACCTTCTCCTGGGTCCAGTCACCCAGCGCAGGGCCACCAAGGCCAGGAAGGCTTTCCACATCTGGATCTTGTGAGATGGAGTGGTGGGGAGCCATCCAGGAGCAATGAAGGGCAACTGGTGGGCATCACATTGAGGGGAGCGGCTCTCCCAGAGGGGCTGTGGGCTTGGAGAGCTTTTGGCACCTGGGACAACCCTCCTGCAGGCACCTTGACCCCCCCACCCTCTGTGCCCGCCCAACCATTCCTGGGTCCCGTAGCAGGGACCGCAGTCCCAGGCTGCTGCAGGGACAACTGTGATGGAAAAGCCACCGACGTGGGGCAGCGACGTCCTAAGGTGCCACCTCTGGTGCCTCCCTCCTCCACCTGGGGGAGGAAGGCCATGCCCACCGTGTCTCCTTAGCGGACAAATGCATACAAAACGTCTACCGGGACCTGCGGCTGCAACGCAAGAGCACCAAGGAATACATGGGCATCCTCTGCAGCCTCATCATGCAGGACAAGCTGCCCTTGGATGACATCAAGGCCAGTGTCACCGAGATGATGGCGGGGGGGGTGGACACGGTAAGGAGCAGACAGGGTTGTTGGGCAGGGAGAAGGTCCTGGCTGGTGTTGAGCCTTTGCTCCTGCACCCCCTTCTCCAGACGTCCATGACACTGCAGTGGGCCATGTTTGAGCTGGCGCGGTCCCCGGGCGTCCAGGAGCAGCTGCGGGCAGAGGTCCTGGCCGCCAAGCGAGAAGCAGCGGGGGACAGGGTGAAGATGCTGAAAACCGTCCGGCTGCTCAAAGCTGCCATCAAGGAGACGCTCAGGTGAGGAGGAGCCCCCCTGTGCCCTGAAAAACACCCCCAGCCCCTTCCCTCCCCAAATCGCCGAAGCTGCTGGGATGTCGTGCATCGAGGTGGGACGTGGGTGGGCCATGCTGTCCCCAAAATCAGGTGCGAGGGACCTGTCCTCCCCCCAGGCTGCACCCGGTGGCGGTGACCCTGCAGAGGTACACCACGCAAGAGGTCATCCTCCAGGACTACTGCATCCCGCCCAAGGTGAGCACGGCCCCCGGGTCCGTCCTCACCCTGACCCGCTACACACGGGGCTCTGGGTGGAGGTGGGACCTGGAGGTGGGGGGTGACATGGAGGGAGCATCCGGGGGGCTCACCCGGGGCTGGACCTGCACCGTGAGCCGCTGGCAGGGAGCCCAGCCCCATGGGACTGATCCTTCCCCCGCAGACGCTGGTGCAGGTCGGTCTGTACGCCATGGGCCGGGATGCTGAGGTCTTCCCCAAGCCGGAGCAGTTCAGCCCCCAGCGCTGGCTGGCAGCCGGCCCCAAGCACTTCAAGGGGTTGGGGTTCGGTTTCGGCCCCCGCCAGTGCCTGGGACGCCGGATCGCTGAGCTGGAGATGCAGCTCTTCCTCATGCACGTGAGCATCCCGCTGCTGGGGACACTGGGGACTGGAAGGGACCAGGGAGGTGGTGGCAAGTGGGTGTTGGTACCTCCGGCGTTTTCCAGCCGCTTTTTTTTCCTCCTCCATCCCAGATCCTGGAGAACTTCAAGATCGAAACCATGAGAGTGGTGGAAGTCGGGACCAAGTTCGATCTCATCCTTATCCCGGACAAACCCATCTACCTGACCTTACGGCCGCTTGAGTCCCAGGCGTGAAAAGCCCCCTCTTGGGTGACACCCAGCCAGTCCCAGTTCTGGGGGGACATTCCCGACAGCCCGGCAGGCCGCTTGCTGCTCCTCACAGCCAGATTCCGTCCCGGACGATGGGATGTGGGGGACGGCTGGGAAGTTTTCACGGCCACAGCCTTGCCTTGGCACATCTCTGCCTTCGCTCCAGCCCGCTCAAGGCTGCGCTTACGCCACGGGGGAGATAAACCAGAGCAACCCCATATCTCTGACCCCCCCCTTGGGGCGGGTGGGTGCTGCTGCACCCCTCCGGCTTCTCGGGGGTCCCCAGGTCACCCCCAAGAGGGGAATGCCGGGGACGGCGGCCGCACTCCCCCGACACCCTCCAACATTTTGCTTCGCCTCCAATTTACTCCTGTTGTTTCGTCATGCGAAAAAGCACCAGCTCCTTTTTGGCAGCGTTCGGTTTCTTCGTCTCTCTCGCTGGGGAGGGGTTAGGGCAAGGGGGCCAGGGGCTGGAGTCTTCTCGAGGGGGCCATGGAGATGGCCGGCAGGCTCTGGTGGGGAATGGGAAAAGGTCTTGGGGAGCTACAAATCCACCTCCTGCCCCCCCGCCCCTTCCCCTTGGGGACATCCCCTGTGGATGAGAGCACTGCGATAAGGGGGTCTGGTGTCAGTGTGGGGGGTGTATTGTGTCATCCTGGGGATGCTTGGGGAGGGGGGGTCCTGCCCACCTAGGGACCACCCTCCCGCCTTGCCCATTGTCCTGTGGGGAAACCGAGGCAAATCCCCCTTGATGGGGCATGGAGATCCCACCACCACCCTCTCCACCAGCTGCCTGGCTGCAGTGGGACGGCTCTGAGCACCCCCTCCATCCCCCTGGCAGCAAACACTGGCTACTAACCCCAGTGTGGGGTGGCCCTGGTCCCCGCCTCCCCCTCCCCTGGGTGCTTACCGAGGTGGGGGCATGGGGGAATCTGTGCTCCCGCTCCAGCAGACGAGTGCCGAGATCCTGCTTCTCCCGTCCCCACCTCCTCGCCGCCTCCTCCAGCTGGGACAGACCCAAACCAGGCTGGTTTCTCTCCACGACATGGGGTCCGGAGGTGTCCCCCACTCTGGCCTGACACCCCAGGCCCCCCCCCCACCAAGCGGGGTGCTGGAAGGTTGATGCCCACCTGCCTCTCCAGCACCCTCCCACGTGCTTGTGCCTCCTCCAGCTTGGCCAGCAGAGACAGTTTCTCCGCGTCCCCAAAAACACCCTGTGGGCCACGAGACAAGCAGGAGAGGGGAAAAGCACCACCAGATAACCCCCCCCTTCCCACCCCCGGCTCATGGGGGGAACAAGCCACGGGGCTGGCTGTCACCCCACAGTGCTGGAGATGCCACCTAGGTGATGCCCCCAGCATGCCTGTTCACCCCCAAAGCATTGCTTTCTGGGGGTTCCACGGCTCTGCCCCCCATCCCAGCCCCATGTTCCCTTCCCCAGTCTCACCGGCAAAGCTGGGGGCTGTGGGGTGATGGGGGGCAAGGGGTGGTGGGGCCTCGCCAGCTCGTCCCGCAGCCTGTGGTTCTCCTCCAGCAGTGCAGCATACACCTTCCCAGAGTGGGCTTTGCCTGTGGGATGGGGTGGGGTGGCCACTGGGATGTGTCCTACACCCACTCCGCGCAGAGATGGGGGCTAGGAGCAAGCTCCCACCTCCCTCATGTCCAGGGATGGGTAATGGGGGGCTCTGGACCTCCTCTGATCCCCCAGCGCAAACCATCCAATGGTGCAAACCATCAGAAGGGGATGGCCACCAGCAGAGCCCAGCAGCTGTGTATGGCTCCACCCTGAGGGTCCCTGTCACCACTTGTACCCACCCGCCGGCTTCTCAGGGCTCCTGCCTGTCCCGGAGAGCTTCTCCTGCAGCACCCGCTCCATTACCTCGATCACCTGTGGGAGAGAGCAAAACCATCCCCACGTCACCAGCTCAATGCAAGGCTGCGGTGACCATCACATCTCGCCAGTCACTGTGGTCCTGGGGCCTGGTGATGCTCATGGAGGGGTGAGATGGGCCAGAGGGTCCCATCTGCTCCACAGATATGCCCCCAACCTGCCTTTCTTACCCCAGCCGCATGCCCCCCAAGTCACCTTCTCTTGCTGCCGCACTGTCTCCTCCAAGCCCTTCGTCTTGGCCACCTTCTCCTGGCACCTCCTCAGCGTGGCTTGCTGCTGCTGGTGGGCTCGCTGGAGCAGCACCAGGTCCTTCTCCCGGTCATTTTTCTGGGGGGGTGGAAGGGGAAAAACCCCCAGGGACCTCTGTGCTGACCCTCAAGCCTTGGGGCATTGTTTGTAGGGCTGGGACAGCCTCATGGTGGAGGTTTTGGGGCTCTCAGGCACTTTCTTGGCTATGGGGATGTTGTGATGCTCTCCCTGCTCCCCCACTGCTCCTCCACTCCCACCCCATCCCTTGGGCAGCCCCTGCCCGCTTCTGCCGGTATCCGCACCCGGATCAGCTCATTCTGCAGCTGTTGGACGCGGTCCTTCAGCCTCCTCATCTCCGCCGTGCTGGCTGCAAGCTTGCGCTTGAGGGTGTCTGCAACAGCCGGTGCCACATGCTCGTCACCTGGCCAGGGGATGGCGCGGTCGCCCCCGCTGCACCAGGGAGAGGGGTGTCCCCCAATTTCCACCTCCCCCTTCCCCATCACGCACTGAGCCTATCCAGCAGCTCCTCCCGGGTCATGACATCCAGGTCCACGTCGGCGAGCAGAGTGTGGCCCAGCTCCTCCTGCAAGGCCAGGCTGTGCCGCAGGTGCCCGTTCTCCACCTCTAGGCTGGTGACACGCTGGCGCAGGGACAGGAGGTCCCCCGCCATCCGCTTCAGCGCCAGGCGGTAGCTGCCTACCTCCTGCCAGCCCAAAGCAGAGCTGCTGGCACCCCGCTGCCGGCACCTCGCTGCCAGCCAGGGCTCCCTCCAACACCAAGAGCTCAGCTGAGGATATTTGTCTTAAGAGTCAGAACCACCATGGAGGAGCCAAGAAGCACCCAGGTTTTCCCCTCCTCTTGCAACCTCCATCCTTCTCTTCCCCATCCATCCATCCATCCATCCATCCATCCATCCATCCATCCATCCATCCTTCTCTTCCCCATCCATCCTTCTCCAACTATTCTTCTCCAGCCATCTATCCTTCTCTTCTCTAGCCATCCATCCTTCCATCCATCCATCCATCCATCCATCCATCCATCCAATCCATCCATCCATCCATCCATCCTTCTCTTCTCCAACCATCCATCCTTCTGCTCTCCAAGCATCCATCCATCCATCCATCCATCCATCCATCCATCCATCCTTCTCCAATCATCCATCCTTCTCTCCTGTCCCTCCAAACCTTCTTTCCACCTGCCCACCTCTCCCTCCAACCGGCATTTCTCCCTCTCTCCCTATTGCCCCCTTGATGGAAAAACAACTCTCCCAAGGACGTGGTGTGGAGCAGGGTCGGAGTGGGCGGTCACCCTCAAGCTCTGAGCCTTACGGGGCTTTGCAGGTCTTTAGAAGAAGGGAGGTGGTGAAGAATAATGGAGGGATGAATGTTTTATACAGATGAGCCTGGGGTTATTTTAGCACCCGTGTGGCTGGGGTGACGCTGGGGGGAAATAATTCCCCAAGGATTTGCATCTTCTCAGGCTGAACCTCCTGAATCCTTCCCTGCCATGCTGAGCTGCAGAAAGGATCCTGGCAGCGGGGACCTTGGATGGGGAAAGCCACGTGCCTCGAGCTCCCCCGGCCCCCCGCTCCCAGCCTTGGGGATGGCCTTGGCGGCGGGCAGGGGGGAGGGCAGGGCACGGGGAGGGGGTGCAGCAGCATCACGCAGCCTTGGGGAAGGGGGGGAAGGGGAGGGGGCAGGTGCAGCTAGAGGCTCAGCTCCTTCCTCCCCATGTGCTGTTTTGGTTTCTGCCCAAGATAAAGCCCCCTCCAACCAAAGTCGAGGGCTGACCCTGCCCAAGACCTTCACTCACTGGCAGCGTAGAGCTGACGGCAGCCTGGCTTCCGTCCCCAAGGGAGCCAGGACCCGCCTCAGGGACACTGCTGTCCCCCTGGTGTCCCCAGTGCCCCCCGTGCCTCCTGTCTCCCCAGAACTCACTGGCTCCTGCTGGCGCCCGATGAACTCCTGGGACCTGCGGAGCAGAGAGTGGGGGACACCCTTGGCCAGCTGCTCCTGACAGAGTGAAACACTGGCAAAGCCTTGGCCAGGCGACCCTCCGTAGGAGACGGGAGCCTGCTTGGGGTGCTGGGGGGCAAGGCACGTGCTGGCGGAGATGGGGGTGCAGGGAAGGCGGGAGCCTGGTGGAGATGAGAAGGAAAATTGGCAGCGATGGGGGCAGGAGGAGAAGCTGCTGGGGAAAACGTGGGGAGAATGGAGAAAGGAGGAAACCACCCCGAGGGGGATGAGAAGAAGGAGCAAAGAGGGGGGCTGCAAAACTGGCATGGCCCCTGTACCTCCACTCCTCTGACAGTGTTCCCGTCCCACGTGGGAATGGCTGTTTTCCGGGCAGGATGCGGGCCACAGCGTCAGCCGCTGGGAGGGACGCATCCTCTCGATGAAGCTAGCAGGAGACATCAGAGCAGAGGGTGAGGATGAGGGCCAGGCTGGGGAAAGCCCTCAGAGAGGAGCAGCAAGCTCCTTCAGCCCCTTCCTCATGGCCAGGAGCAGCTCTCCTGGCTTTCACGTGGGGCAAAACACTGTGCTTTGGGGTCAGGATCCAGCCTTGCCCCCAAAACCTCTGGCATTGCTGGCTGTGATGCTTCAGGCAACACCCTTTGGGGATCAGATGCAACATCATGTGGCCACAGGGATTGGGAGACCTTCTGTTAAGGATGGGGACACTTGGAAACACCTGGCTTTGGTTGCCCAGAGAAGTTGTGGGTGTCCCTTCCCTGAAGGTGTCAAGACCAGGTTGGACAGGGCTTTGAGTGACCTGGTCCGGTGGGAGGTGTCCCTGCCCAGGGCAGGGGGGTTGGAACGAGATGATCTTTAAGGTCCCTTCCAACGCAAACCATTCCATGAGTCTATAATTCTTTGATCATCTCATGACTGGACTATGAGAGGGATGGGGGGAAATCTGGCTACGACCAAAAGCAACCCCAATCACGCGCTGTCCCTGTAACGGGGACCACTGGGTCCTCAGCTCCCGTTGGTGACACCAGCAAGGCGGTGACGTCCCCCTCCCCCCCCGCCGCCCCCCCAGCACTCACAGTGGAGGAGAAGGGTCTGTAGTACAGCATCATCCCCACGCCTGGTGCCCCCGGCACCCCCTCCCGGCAGCCAGCCCTGCCCGCCGGCGGGTTGCCAGGCTCTGGTGCCCCAAACAAACTCGGTCACCCCCGGGCAAACATCCTGTCCCCACGTCTCCGCCTGGCCAGTGGACTTACAGCGACGCTGGGGGGTTGTAGCATGAGGAAAAGCTGTTTTTTTTCCCAGGCCTTTTCTGCTGGCAAAGGGATTTAGGTGGCATGGGGGCTCCCGGCAGCCTGGCCCGCCGGCAGTTGTTGCTACAACACAACCCTCCTCTTAGCAACTCCTCCCCGCAGCGGCTCAGCACCTAAAATCACCCGGCTGCACCCAAAACAGCTGCATTCCTGGGGCAGGTGGCTGGCTCTGCTGCTCCCCACCCCGGGGCGTCCGCATCTCTTCCCCTTCGGCATCCCCCCGACCACGGCGCATCCCATTGCCGCTTCCAAAGCCCATCGGGGACAACAGCAGTGCCGCCTGCCCGCGCTCCCCTTGGAGACACCAGCCCCTCGCTGTCCCCAGCCCTCCCTCCCCAGCCCCACTTTCAGCCACCGTGGCTTTATCTCCTGCTCTCCACAACGCAGACACCAAGGAGGGGACTCGGTGGCAGCCACCGCCGGGTCCCAGAGGGCTAGGTGGCTCTGGCAGTGACAGCACCTCATTTCCATGCCTTGGATGAGGGCACGGAAACGCTCTCCCTTCCCAGCACGCTCCTCTGATGTCTCAAACGCTCAATTAACTTCTGAGGACCCAACGCCTTGGAGATGCCGGGCGGCATCGGGCTTCAGCTCTGCCTTGGGGTTTGGCCTGATCCCGAGCGGAGAACAATCCACCGATCAAACCCTGCTTTCATCCCAAGATTGAATTTGTAGTTTTAAGGGCAAAGGGTGCTCAGCTCCAACCGGTCCTGTCCCCTTTTTGGGGTACCCACACCCAAGACACCCAAGAGGCTGCTGTGCCTCCCACCCGCTGCGGCATCCCGTGTCCGCCTCTCCATCGGCGTTTGTTAAGAAACAAAGGGGCCGGTGTCAGTCGATGGAGCCCCTCGATTCCTCGTCCCGTGCCATCAATTTTTCATCAAAGAGCCGGTGGGAAGCACGCAATTATCTGCTCCATCAATAATGCACGGGACCGCACTCGGCTCGCCCGGGCTGGGCAGCTGCTTTCCCTGCCTGCCCTGGAAGACGCTGGGTTCAACCGGGGCTTTTCTAAGCTCAGACACCACCTGCAGAGGCTGGAAAAGCATTCCCAGCCTTTAGTCCCAACCCAAGGCTGCTCGGATTGTCCCATGTTTCTGCCTGCACGTGTCCCAGCTCCCGCTCCCTGCGGGCAGCATCACCCCGGCGCTGCCTCTGGGGACGGGGGCAGAGTTAAGGGTATTTGAAAACATTTTCCCCTGCACCTCCTTTCTCAAATCCACTGGGAGATAGCTGCGGCTCTCCTTCCTGCAGGGGTCCAGGATGAAAGGCTGGGAATCCATGTCTGAAACGATGGAAACTTTGAAACTCCTGGCACTCGCTATTTATTTTTTAATTATTTTTTTTTCCCTCCCCATCATTTCCAAGCCTCTGAAGCTTCCTCTGCCTTTAGAGCTTTTCATCCGCCCCGACAAGTCGCCCCTCTCCTTCCCGTATTTGCTTAGGCCAAGATTTGTTTTGTTTTGTTTTTTTTATTTACTTAACAAATTGCTCCGAGATGCTTTGATGTCTCTGATTAGCTTGAATCGATTCATCTCCAGATGGGCGAAGGAGCAATGCGAGGAGGCGGAAGCTGGCAATAAACCTCTGCGGGAGGCAGGTGGGTAGCCCATGGGGCCAAAAATGGCTCAAATAGGGTATGCCAGAGGATGCTGCACCCACACGGCACAGCCTGACCCCGGTCCTGTCCAGGGAGGGGACGGCAACGCAGCCCGGAGAGAAGCTGAGGACGGGACTACTCGTTTCACTTGTGATCACGGAAGCATTGGAGTCCCTGGCAGCGCAACCGCCTCTTCTGCAGCACAGTCTCCCTCCAGCCCGACAAATGACACGGCCCTGGATGAGTATTAAGCCTGATTCCTTAATTGTTACGAAGATGGGATAAGCTCAGATTTACATATCTGAGAAAAAAAAATAAATTGCTGCAGCAGTTTAGGAAGATCAGAGGGAAAAAAAAAAAAATCCCATTTCCCCCTCTTTTCTGTAACAAAAGCTCATGAAACCATCAGGAGATAATGACGCCTTCATTTGCTTTGCCCAATTCCCCTCATCGACCTTACCCGCCCCCTTGGGACATGGGTAGCGGGATTCGGGGGGGCGGGGGGATGTCAGGTCAGGTACGCGGGACCCAAACCCACCCTCAGCCCAACACCTGGGTGGGCAGATCAGAGGGTCAGCTGTTTGGTTTGTTTTTTTTTTCCCCTCACCTTCCAAAATCAAAACTTTTCCCTGGAGAAACCCAACCCCCGGGGGATTTACAGGTTTCCCCCCGCCCCCACCAAGGGAAATATGGAGATTTTCAGCCCTTCTCCACGCACACCTTGGCCAGCGCAAGGCAGCAAATAAACGGGGTTTTATCTGATTAAACCCAGGCTGAACTCCCTTCCTGTGCAGTGGGGCTTGGGGAAGGGGTGGGGGGGAAGCCGTGCTAGGGAGGGGGCGTATATTAGCCAAAGCATTACAATTCAATTTAAGAGTTAATTGGATTGCATTGAAAAGCGCTTCATCTGAGCCGAGTTCGATTTAATAGAGACACTGCGTCTTCCGCTCCCTTCCCAGCCGGGATGATGATTTTTAGGGTGGGCGATTACCATCGCTATCCGGCTCCAGGCCCAGCTGCCAGCTGCTGATATCGTGTCGGACAAGGAAATAAAAGCCTCTGGATTACACTGGATAACTCGGGGAGGCAAGGGGCTGGGTGGAGAGACGGCTGCTCCTCGGGCTCCCACCCGCCTGCCTGCTTCTTCAAGATAAGGCTCAAGAAAGCAGGCGTGCCACCAGCAGCAGGGACTGCGAGTCCTCTGTGAGTCGCTGCTGGTTTATTTTGCTCAAAGGAAAAGGGAAAAAAAAAAAAGGAAGAAAAAAAATAGGGGAAAAAAGAGAAGAAAAAAAGAAAAAGAAACAAAAGAAAGAAAAAAGAAAAAAAAGAAAATAAAAAGAAAAAAGAAACAAAAGAAAGAAAAAAGAAACAAAAGAAAGAAAAAAGAAACAAAAGAAAGAAAAAAGAAGAAAGAAGAGAAAAGAGGAAAAAGAAAAGAAAGGAAGAAAAAGGAAAAACAAAAAAGAAACAAAAGAAAGAAAAAAGAGAAAAGAAAAAGGAAAAAGAAGTAAGAAGAAAAAAGACAAACCAGAAAAAAGAAAGAAAAAGACAAAGAGAAAAAAGGAAAAAGAAAGAAAAAAGAAAAAAGGAAAAAGAAAAATAAAAGAAAGGAAAAAAAAAAGAAAATCAGCATCTAGGAAGAGGTGGGATGACTTTTGAGAGCAAACTCCTGCTGAGTCAGCACCTGGCTCCTGCGAAAACAATTTTTCTCCCATCTCACGGCACGGGGCTGCTTTTGGGAGGGATGGGGACAGCTGGAGAGATGTCCCCAAGTGATGTCCTGCTACTCATGGTGAGCAGGGGGAAGGGGGGCTCAGCAGAGCCTCCCAGGATGGGTCTCTCCTCCTAGCATGGGGCAGAGAACCCCCCAGAGCCGCTGCCCTCCCCTGACCACAAACTGGGCCCAGATCTAAAAAAAAAAACCCTCCTGAGATCAAAAAATAAGGGAAACAGGTTACGATCGTTACCCCCCGGGTTCCCCGCTGGGTCTTTGCAGGTTTGTTTTGTTTTTTTTTCCCTCCTAGGAAAACATCCTCATCTGTGTTTTAAGATAAACACATTTCCAGCAGCTGGGGATGTGAAGAAGTGGAGAAATACCACCAAAAAAAACCCAGTACCAGCAGGAGACGTGGCAGCGCTTGGCAGCTCCCCAAAGGGTCTGTTTTCCAAGCGTATCTTTTGAAAAAGTTAAATACCAAGTTAAATACCTTAGCCCTACACTCTCAGAGAGTTTTCATCCCCTGGCTTGGAAAAATCATCGGCTGCAGAGGGATAAAACCCCAGTGTTCCCATCACCTCTGGTGACCGGCGCTGCCGTGACTTGCCCTTGGCCTGGCAGGCGGTTTATTGCCGACGCTGGGGCCGTCCATTTTCGTGTTTGCTTATGTATTGACTCGCTTTGCTGATAAAAAAGCCCCTCACGTTTCAGCAGCGAGCATAAATCCATCGACACCCCCAAGCCCAGCACCGCGCGGCACCCACCGCCCTCAGCATCTTCCTCCCCTCGGCCATCGGGCCCCATCCTTCATTAATTAGCGCCGGGAAAGGCTGCGAGGTCACCAAACGAGGACGGATGAGCTATGTTCACCGAGGGTTTAGTAACGCTGCCGGGGCTGGGTTGGAGTAAGACACACAAGGGCACACACATGCTGGATCACACATCCCCAAACACACAAAAACCAGTATTTTGGAGCCAGTTTTCTCTTTTTTTTTTTTGTCCTGACCTGGCTCACTGCCCCAGTCCATATTCCCCGCAGTCATCCGGTCCTGAGCAGGAGAACCACATGCGAAACCCACCAAACCCAATCCCTTTCCCACCCCTGCCTGGAGCCTGGAATCCCAAAAATAACACCAAAACCCCTCATGCAAAGTAACCGTGACCCTCAGGCCATTTGCAACCCCTCCAAATCCAGCCTCCCCCAACCCTCCGCCATCAGGTCCCTGCCCCTCCAGCACCCCCTGCTGCCCTGCAAAAACCATGTCCCTCTGTCCCCCCTCCTCGCCATCCCACCTCACCCCATCTTGCCCCTAAGAAAACAGCGTTTTCAGCTGGTTTTACTCTTCCAGTCAGGATGGAAGCAGGGATCGGGGGATTGCAAGCAGATTTGGGGTGGCTGGGAGGCTTCTGCCATGCCATAAATAAATCTCATCAAGAACCTCTCCCCGCCTTGTGCCTGCAGGTGCCCCCAGCTGTGCCCCGGTGTCACGCAGAAGGGGGACCCACCCTCGGCATCTTTGCGCCCCAGGGTCATCATCACGGAGGGGGAAAAGCTAATTAAATAACAGGGGAAGCAAATTGCTGGATCCTTAATCTCCTTGGGAAGTAAGACAGGCGTAAATATCGTCTGGGATCACATTAGCTGATTTATGGACCACTTCTATTAATTGGCTTAATCCTGCGTAACGAGCGTGCTGGGGACACCCACCCAGCCCTGAGCCTGGTGCCTGTGGGCGCTCGGGCACCCATGGGTGTCCGGCCTACCGGCAAACCTAACTGAGCCTCACCCGGGGCCAGGGCATCAAGCATCCTCATCCCAGCCTTGCCACCGCTCCTGCCTTCATCCCTCCCGGCCCTGGGGAAGAGGAGTAGCCACCCTGGGTACCAAACTGAAGCCCGGCTGGACCCACTGCTGGATTTCGGCTGGCGTTTAAGCTTCCAGTTTAAAAATAAACTCTAGAATAAATCCCTTCCCGTGGGAAGGGTGTTTCAGGAGCCGTGCGGAGCTGCTCCTGCGGAGGCCGGGCGCCGGCAGGGCGGCGGGGCCGGCGCTAGATGGGGCTGCAGCCGCGTTCGGGGCCGGCCGGCAGCCGCGGGGAGCCGGGGAGCGGGGCCGCAGCCTCCCCGGCCCTTGCGGCAGCCTTCTGCCCTGCAGCACCCTCGGTCCCTGCAGCTTCTTCACCCCGTGCTGCAGCACCTTCATCCTCTTGCAGCGCCTTCACCCCCTGCAGCATCCTTTTCCCTCGCAGCATCCTCACCCTTCGTATCCCCCTCTCCCCTCGCAGCATCCTCAGCCCTTGTAGCACCTTCATCCTTCTCAGCACCTTCTCCTTTTGCCCCACACTTGTTCCTTGCAGCACCTTCACCCCTTGCAGCACCTTCACCCCTTGCAGCATCGTCACCTCTTGCAGCACCCTCTCCCCTTGCAGCACCCTTGTTCCCTGCAGCACCCTCTCCCTTTGCAGCACCATTGTTCCTTGCAGAATCGTCACCTCTTGCAGCACCCTTGACCCTTGTAGCACCTTCTCCCCATGCACCATCCTTTTTCCTTGTAGCATCCTCATCTTTGCATCCCGCTCTCCCCTCAGAGCACCCTTTTCCCTTGCAGCACCCTCAGCCCTTGTGGCATCTTCATCCCTTGCAGCACCTTCACCTCTTGCAGCACCTTTTCCCCATGCACCATCCTTTTCCCTTGCAGCACCCTCATACTCCACATTCCCGTCTCCCCTCCCAGCACCCTCTCCCCTTGCAGAATCTTTTCCCTTCACAGCACCCTCTCTCCTTACAGCACCCTCATCCTTTGCATCCCCCTCACATTCCCCTCGCCCCTTGCCAGGCACAAGTCCAGAGGAGCTGCGAGGGGGCCGTGCCGTGCTGAGGGTCCCCTCCCAGCTAGCCGAGGCAGAAGGCCTCACTCAGGGGGTGCAGAACCCCCCATCTTCCTCAGAGCTCACCCAGCAGCTGGAAATGGGTCCAGCAAGGGGGTCCCGATGCTGCTGGCAAGCAAAACTTCCTGTCTCCCCCCCCCTCCCCACTGCTCTACCACCCCACAGTGCATTTTGGGGGGACAATCTGCACATCTGCGCTCTCATCTTACGTGGTGGAGCTGATGGCGCCCATGCAGCATGGGAACAAAATACCAGCAAGGGAACCAAAAACGACATTTACTTCTCCCAGCCCCATGAGAGGCCCTTTGGCTTCTAACCACCCCCCCCCTCCCGGCGCCGACAAGGTCAGGGAAATATGGGTGATGGGAGAGGGCAGAGAAAGGCTTGAAGAAGAAGCAAATGTTTGAAGAGGTTGGAGAAAATGCCCCCCCCCCAATCGTTAAGTGCTGCTTGTAAATTATTCATCGACTGGTAAGAGAGGCGCAAATCTATTCAGCGAGAGGGCAGAAGGGTAGGAAAACGCAGTTGGGCTCAGCCCGGCGTAAACCCCAGCCTAAGGACAGAGCAAAAACCAGCCCCAAACCTCCGTAAACCCAAGGTGGGGGTCTAACATCCCAGCACCAACCTTCACGGAGGCTTTTCTGCCTCCGTGGGGCCGGGGCAGGGAAGGGTTACCCCGTCTCTGGTAATATTCCTCATTGCTTTGTTTTCCTCGCTACCCCCCCCCCCTAACTTTTTAATGAAGTCGTTAACGAGCAGATCCTGAGTGGGACCTCCAAAGCCGCAGGGTGAGGATGGGGATCCGGGTTTGATCAGCCAGAGCGGAGTGGGAAGAAGTGACAGGGCTGTGATCAGCCCAGTGTTTCCCCCCCCAGCCCCGTAAGAACCCCCCCCCCAGCCCCAGACCCTGCTGTCATGTCCCGGCTCCCTCCCGCACACACGCTCCATTAGTAGGGTGTCAGCCCTGATTCCCAGGGTTGTCAGGAGATGGGCTTTCCAGGGCTTTCTGAGCAAATCCCCCCCTCTGCGTTGCAATGCAAGCAGAGTGAAAATAATTTGCGCTTTAGGGGGAAGGAGAAAAAAAAAAAAAAAAAGGCAAAAGAAAGAAAACGGCTGTCAAAGGTTGGGGAGTAAAACAAAATAAAATAATCCTACCAGCAACGCTTTCTAGCGTTTTTAGCCAGAAAAAGATAAGCTGCCTGAGCAGGGCAGGGGTGCCCAGGGCTTGTGCAAACCCTTTCTGGCCTCCCGTTGCTTCGCTCAGGCTTTAAAATTGGATGCTGGAAGCATCTTTGGGACCACTTCCTACCCTGTCTGGCTTTATCGACATAGGGATGCTCTTGTGAGGATACCGCAAGCTGGATTCGAGGCTGCTGGGGGCACCAGAACAAGCAAAAGGCAAAGCCGGGGGTGAAAAAGCATTGCACGGACCACGCGGAGACGGCAGGGCCAGATCCTGCGCAGCTCTGAAGGGTGTTGGGGCTTCTCTAGAGCCCCCCGGGGCAATTCGGTCCATCAATTTTGAACCTCGCGTCCCCATCGCATTGAAGCTGTGCCGTGGTACCCGCCTCCACACGCCCCATTACAGGTTTCTATTAGGCTGGGCATAAAGCAGCCGCCGTGGCCGCGGAAAAGGAAGCAATAAAGCTCAGTGGATTGGAGGAATTAAAACAGCTGGAGGAAAAAAAAAATAAAATAGCTCTTCTGTATTTTTATGGTGTTTTTTTTTTCTTTTTATTGCTAATTTTCTTCCCTGCTTTTGCAGCCTGAATGACAGGGAAGAGGGATTGGGTGGAAGGTGGGG
Organism: Chroicocephalus ridibundus; assembly: GCF_963924245.1. NCBI lineage: Eukaryota > Metazoa > Chordata > Aves > Charadriiformes > Laridae > Chroicocephalus > Chroicocephalus ridibundus. The sequence goes on from NC_086292.1 coordinate 26,489,266, forward strand.
GTTTGGGCAGCTCAGGGCCCCTCCGCCTCCTCCCTCCCAGCCATTTAATAAGCAGAATTTAGGTTTAACGACCTGTTATTTTTAAAGCCAGATGGCTTAAAGTACAGGAAGATATTAGGACCGCGAGGGCCAGGTTTGAATTCATCCAAGGGCTCCATTTATAAATACAAAGGGCTGGAGGAGGAGACCAGCTGCCGTATTTATTTTTTTTTCCTGGAGCCGAAAGGTATGAGCTGGAGGTGCCAGGGGTCTCCGGCATAACGCAGCGGTAATAGGAGAGAATTTGCTAAATGGATTTGGGACGGAGCAGGCAAATGGAAGCTGGTGCACCCAGGCTGCTCCGGAGAGCGCCGCCCCCAGCCGGATGACGGGATGCCATCCCCTCTCCAGCCCTGAAACAGCCGGGGACCAGGGATGCGACCACCCATGGAAAGTCTCCTCCATGGGCACGACACGAGAAATTATTGGTACAACCAGGCTACAGAAAAAACCCACAGCTTCCAGCAAGGCGTACATTGGAAGAGAGGTTACAATTTGGGATTTATGCCAGTTTTTTGCCATTACCAATCAGGGCGCACGCCTTCACGGCGGCTGGCAGGGTGATGCCGTGGGTAGCGTGTTGGTACGGCATCACCAGCTGCTCTCATGGGTTCTTACCTGGTGATAAAATGGGTGCAGGGGGGCTGCCCGCTGCTCTTCTTCCCTCTCGGTCATGCCGGTGGTGGTGACATCCAGGCTGGGAAGGGCATCGCTGCCCGACGGGGTCAGGAAGGCCGCCGGTCTCTGGGGAGGGAGATGCAACGGTCTGTGGGATGGATGGATGTGGGAACAGGGGCAAGGAGGGGCCACCCGCACTGAGCTGCCCCCCCGCATGTCCCCTGGCCCACCATCCACGTCCCCAGTATGCCACCAGGACTGCAGCGAGCGTGGGTTGGCCACACTCATCTTTGCAAGGGGAGCTTTGGGCTGAGAGGGAATCCCCGGACCCACAAGGCGAGGAGGGAGAGGAGGAGGAGGAGGAGGCAGTCTTTCACCCTCAAGCCTGTGTCGGTGGAAATAGAAGGTCTGTGCCCAGCTCGGCCAATCTCTCCCTTCCCCATGTGGGCAGGAGGTGGGTACCCAGGTCCTTCGGGGGCAAAGGGATGCTAAAAGCCACTTTGCCGCCTGGTGCCTGGTGGATGAGGCATCTCCGGCACCCCGGCACCCCCCACCAGACCCCCTGCCAGACGCTGCCGGCAGCAGTAATGTGATTTCCCTGCCCCTCATTTCCCGCGCCCGGTCCTGCGCTCCCCGCTCTCCTCCCGCCAGCCTGGCTTTTATAGACTCCCCTCTAATCCGGTTAGAAGGGGAAGTCAGAGATAATGGAATAAACGATGGAGTCCACGCGCTCCTCGCTGCCGCTTGCGATGGCGAGGTCGCGGACGGGGACCCTCGCCCTGGCCTGGCCATCCCGGCTCCCAGTATCCGGGTGGATTTGGGTGATGGGGACCTGCTGTGCCGCTGGGATCCTTGCATCAAGGCATGGCACTCTGATACCCACCTATTTCACCTCCTGAGAGCCAGGGACCGTGACCCGGTAAATATTTGGTTCCCCCCCTGCCCTCCCCAACCTCGCAGATGCTCACTTCGCCTTGCCAGCCAAGCGATCAGGCCAGGGGCCCTCGCCAAATTAGCTGTGGGCATGGGCAGCGGCAAAATGGCACTCGCCGGGTATTACTCCGTGCCTGAGCCCGGCCTCGCCTCGTTAGTGTGGCTAACGAGGGCGGTGATCATCCCCCCTCTCTCCTGCAGCAGGGAGGATGAGGAGGTGTCCGGAGGCGTCCCCGTGCCCTTCCCCGTCGCTGCCTCATTAACACCATCAGCATCACCGTCCCTTGTGCCGCCGCTTTTCATTACGCTGCCGGCCCCGACCTCAACCGAGCTCCTCCAGCATCAAAGCCGGGTTGAAGATGCCCCCCCCCCCCCCGCCCTTCCCCGGCCCCACCACTCTGTCCCCCCTCCACCTCCACCTCCCCAGGGACCGCTATCATGCAAAATGCAACAGTTTAGGATCTGCTTGCAATTACCGGGGGCCGGCGTACAGCTGCTGCCCGCCGCCCCACAGCCGTGGCCAGGCCGGCCCCGTCGCCATTGCCCACCGGAGAGCTGCTCGCCGGAGCGCACGTGCTCTTAATTCAATTAGCGCTGCCCTGAACACTCCCCTGGGACACCGGCGGGTGGAAACCAACAAATTCTCTTTAACGAAGACATTCCCTGCCTTTTTTATTTTTTTCGTTCCTCCCTGGTTTGGCTCTTCCCGGCTAAGGATGCTCCCGGCCAGCAGCGATGCCATAAAGCCTCTTGCAATGTTGCCATGCAAGAAGAGGGGTAAGATGGTGACGTGGTTGATTGACGGGTGTCAATCAAGAGCTGGCAAGAAGGAGTTGTGCCTAAAGCCTCCGGAGGGTTTGCCGACTCACCAGGACAAGATGCTCAGCAGGGAAGGGCGATCCTCCCCCATAATAAGCCTTTCACCCCCCGCGATGTGTTTTGGGGATAAAAACCCCCCGTTTTGATGCTCATGGAGGACAAACCTGGCCAGACAGGCTGAGATAACCGACGCGGCGATTCCCCCCTTCCCAACCAATTGTAAACTCTTTTTTTTTTTTTTTAATTTTTTTTTTTTCACCAGCCCAAAAAGGGTTTGATGGCCGGGCTGGCACGGTGACAATTTACACCCCAGCGCTGTGACAATTTCTGCCAGGCGCCGATCTGCTTCTGCTTTTAAATGGCAGCAATTACATAAATTAAGGCTGTTTAAGCAACGATATAGCCAGCCTGTTGATCTTTTTTTTTTTTTTTTTTTTTTTTTCCCTTGCCTGGAAAAAACCAGCACTAGCTTTTCCCTTTTTTGTCAGAGGCTGTCACCGACATGCCGGCACGTCCCCAGCCCCCATCTCGGGTGACACGACCAAGGGCCCTCAGCAAAGCGGGTGACAGAGGCATGAGGTGACTCCTAAGGTCCCCAGTGCCGAGTTAATGGGCCGAGCAAGCTGGGGTCATGCCAAAACGAAGCGTAAACCAGGGCTGGTTAATAAACAGGGCATGATGAATAAATCCCTTAGGAATAAGGATGCCTCCAGTGCGTATTTCCCGGCCCCTGGATGGGGCTCAGCATCCCCTGGGCGCATTGGGGACTGCATCCTGCTGACTGCTGCGTGATCAAACTGAGCTTTTCCAGGCCAGACACCGAATTTTGGGGTGGGAAAAGAAGAGGAAAGGGAAGACAGGAGCCTTGCTTTGAGCCGAAAGCCCATACCGAGGAGGATGAAGCCGGCTGCAGGTTTTCCTCCTGCAACAGTTTTTTCAGCGACAGCCGCTAATTTGCTAAAACGCCAGCGTTTTGCTGAAGTCTTTGATTTCTTTGTCTCCCTGAGATGATCAAAGTCTTTTGTTCTCCTTTGGGCTCCAAAGAGGGAGCGCAGGGAGATGGAGGCAGGGGGGAAATCAGCTGGGTGGGGGCAAACCCAGGGGGTCTTGGTGCCTTTGCTGGGAGGAGGGGTGTGTGTGTGTGGGTGCTGCATCCCAGCGCTGCCCTTTCGGACCTTTCCCTGGGATAACACCGCTCCTGTTTGCTCATCCCTGGCGTCAGGGCTCTTGGCTTTTAATAAAGCAGCCCCTCCAAACCCTTTCCCTGCACCTATTAAAAACGTCGCAGGGTTTTGAGACCCTGCAGAAATACTGGAGGATGAATCCCGTTTAACGGGGAGCCCCTTCATCCCGAGAAAAACCCTGCTGCTGAGGACATTTTCCCAGCACGGGGGGTGGATGTGAGCATCCGAAGCCAAACTGGGCAGCATCCAGACCCCAGGTAGGAACCGATGAAATCCCCACAGAGGCCCTGGAGCAGCCGGGATTTACACCCGGCTCCAAGCGTGCCGGGGAGTACAGATGGCCCAGGGTTTATTTAGCTGTTGTTTGTTATAAAAAGCCCAGCCAATCTAGGTTATGCATTTTCAGCTCCCTACATTAAAAGAAATAAAAAAGAAGAAAAGAAACGAGACGAGCTCGGTGGTTCTGTTCTCCTTTGCCATCTGGCTGGGGAGAGCTGTGGGGCGAGGGAGCATGGGACAGGATGGGCAGGGATGGATGGGCAGGGATGCTGGGGCTCCTCGCAGCCCAGGGATGGGCAGGGATGCTGGGGCTCCTTGCACACTGAAGATGGGCTGGGATGCCGGGATTCCTTGCACCCCAGGGATGGGCAGGGATGCTAGGGCTCCTTGCACCCCAGGGACGGGCAGGGATGCTGGAGCTCCTCGCATTCCAGGGATGGGCAGGGGTGCTGGAGCTCCTAGCACACTGAGGATGGGCAGGGATGCTGGGGCTCCTCGCATTCCAGGGACGGGCAGGGATGCTGGGGCTCCTCACACCCCAGGGATGGGCAGGGATGCTGGGGCTCCTCGCACCCCAGGGACGGGCAGGGAAGCTGGGTCTCCTCGCACACTGAGTATGGGCAGGGATGCTGAGGTTCCTTGCCCCCCAAGGACAACCCTGGTACAAAGGCTGCCCCAATGTCTTGCCATTCAGGTCCTGTATTGACTGCCTTTGCCTTTTGACCCCCATTTGGCCACTTCTTGCTGTCTCGAAGCCGAGCTCAGGACTAATCCATGAGCTGAGGACTTGGAAATCCAGCCTTCAAGCATTCTTTGGACCCTGTGGCTGCCCAGAGCAGGAGAGGCTCTGCCCCTGCAACAGCAGCAGCATCTCCCTTGCCCACTGGGCTGTGGTTTCAGGATGCTGGGGATCACAGCCACCTGGCTGGGGCATCTTCCTCAGAAAATCCTGACCTCCAGCAAAAAAAAAAAAAAAGAGCCTCAGCAAAAACTGGGAGGAGCCGAACCTGCCCTCACCATGCTCAGTAGCGGCTTGCTCCTTGATTTGCATCGCTCCGAGTCCGTCTGCCCGGGCTGCCGCCGGATGAATTAACCAGACGCAGAGCCCAAGGCCGGCTCTGGCTCTTCTGGTTTTTGTTTCCACTCCCAGCTCTTATATACATTAAGGAAGGCAGGGCTGGAGCAGGGGGGAAAGGGAGAGGTTGGGGAAGAGGAGAAAAAAAAATATTACAGCTCCCAGATCAAAACAATAATCAGCTAAATGAATTCCGCAGCATTTTCCCGCATGACTGCGAGTGATAATTTAGTGCAGCAGCCAGCTGGAAGCAAAAGGATTAATTCTGCACTTAGTGACACCCATGTGAATAATTCATCACACGCAGACCCCTTTTCGCTGACCCCCCTGGGCAATCACTCCAAAGCCCCTCGCCAGCCGGCCCCCGGCCCGCTGCAGCTCCTTGGGGAAGGGGGGAACGCAGTCGCCAGCGCAGCATCCAGACCTGTCCCAAATTCGTTTTATGGATAGGGTTATTTTTTTACAGATGGGAGTGGAGGCTGGTGGCTGCAGTATTTAGACCGACCAGGCTCACGGCTGCATCCTGACCTGCCCAAGGGCCGGTCCTGGAGCCAAGGGCAAGTGGGCTTTCCCCTCCCCGGGATGAAAAGCAGCCAAATTCCCTCCCTGCTGTGATGTCCCCAGGGACCATGAAGGCTGAAGGATGAAGACAGCTGGACATTTGTCACTGTGGTTAACCAGCCTGGCCCTTCTCCATACGGAGATGGTGAACAACCTCTCCCGAATACCCTGTCCATGCCCTGCCTGCCCCACTGCCTTCAGCTGGGATTTCCCGGGAATACGAGCACATGCCAAAAGCCCTGGGAAAACGATGGATGTGTGAGGGCATGAACAACGCTGTTCTTTCCAGCTGCTCGGTGGCGTGATTCAGAGCCCTGAGACAACAGGTACAAGGGATAAAACCTGGATCCAGCCCAGCTGATCCCCACCTGAGAGGTTTGGAGAGAGGATGGCAGCTCTAAGCAGCCATCTCCTGCCCTGTCCCCATCCCCGTCCCTCTGTGCCTTGGGGTTCGCCATCCCCAGCGTCTCACCTCCGATCGAAGGAGCTGCAGGCAGAGCCCCACGGTTGGGATGGCCCCAGACGTGGTTCTGAGGTCCGTGCCCTGGGGAGGCAGAGGAAGGGTCACAGCCCGCACTGGCCTCGGGGTTTCTACCAGGGCTCTGGTGGCTTTGCCATCACCCAAGATGCCATCCAGGGATGCGGGGCTGCAGTTTGGAGCAGAGACCTTGGCTTCCTGCAGGATGCTCTGCACCGGGCTGCCCACCCAGACATGGACATCCCTCCCACCGTGGCAGCGGCTATGTCCATCACCTATAGGTACCATCACCTATAGGTACCACCACCTACAAGTAGCATCACTCTGCAGCCCCCAGCTCACCTGCACAGCGAGGCCATCCACACGCATCCCATCGCTCCGTGCTGCCAGCTCCCGGAAAACACTGCTGGTGACGGGCAGCACCGAGTATCCCATGGGAATGAGGGTGCCTGGAGCATCCCACACTGGGGAAGGAGGGAAAGGCTGGGGGCATAGCAGCCCAGGATCTGCCCCCAGCCAAACCCGGGGGTGAGGGAGAGGATCCTTGGTGGGGTCCCCAGACTCACTGGCTTTGTATGGATAATATTCGATCACCAGGGCGGTGTCTTCGGAGAAGATGGTGGCCATGTCTTGGCCTTGGAATAGGAAGGAGGTGTCCCAGGTTGGCTGCTCTGGGGGCCCGGCTGGTCGGGACATCTGAGGAGACAACAGGAAAGCTATCATCCAGATATTTTCTCTCCATAGAGATAATTAAGCAGACAGATAGGAGGGAGAGGAGAGGTGGAGGTAAAGAAAAAGCACAACCTGTGCAGCTGCATGGCATCCCCTGCTCAAAAGCAACCCCAAATCCCAGTTGCTTGAACTGGTTTTCACTGGGCTTTCAAGCTTGGCCGCTTCTCTCCACCTAATCCCTGCCTGCCAGCATCTTTCCCCCTCGCAGAGCCAGAGGAGGAAAAGAGCACATGGAACGACTACTCCATGCTTAAAAACGTGATGGGAAGAGCCTGGAGGATAAGCTGTGCTCATCCAGGGTGAGCCTTTTGATAAATCTGTTGGGCAACCCAACGCTTGCTCTTGGGAAACGGGTTTTACGATGATATATGGATCGTCGCAAAACCCTTTCCCAAGTGCAAGCGTTGGCTTTCGGTGTCCATATATCATTGCAAAACCCTTTCCCAAGCGCAAGCATTGGCTTTTGGGGCCCGTATATCGTTGCAAAACCCTTTCCAAAGCACAAGTGTTGGCTTTCGGGATCCATACATTGTCGCAAAACCCTTTGCCAAGTGCAAGGTTGGCTTTCAGGGCCCATATATCGTCGCAAAACCCTTTCCCAAGCACAAGCGTTGGTTTTCGGGATCCATACATCGGCCCAAAACCCTTTCCCAAGCGCAAGTGTTGGGTTGCCCAACAGATATGGAACAGCAGGCAACATGTTTATCCCCAGATCCCCGAGCTGTCGTTGGAAATGGCATCAGTCCATCCCCGCCAGCAGCTGCTCCCCTTCGCCTTTGGAGAGCCCCGTCGCCTCTCCAAAGGTCAGCCTTAACACTGGCTGCCCAGCGCAAAGAAATTATTGATGACGGCTCCTTTTTTTTTTTTTAATGCTGTTACTCCATCCCCCTTCGGCCGAGCATGGAGATGCCGATCGGCTTTTCTGCATCAGCACATTTCTGCTTTGCCGGGGAGGGGGAGAAAGGGAGGCAGGGTGTGTGTCTCCCTCTGCTCACGTTTGGGGATGCTAATGGGCATGACGCACCTCGGAGACCCGCAGCGGTGCATTACCCGGTCCTGGGGGCTGTTAGCAAGGGGAGAGCGGGGCTGGAACGCTTCAGAGCCCGATAACACCTCCATGATGGGCTGAATCGGGCAGTGCTGTCAGCACCGGGCTGGATCTCTCGCCTGGGAATTCGTCAGGGTCTCCCCAGCATCAGCTGGGATTTTTAGTTGGGAACGAAGCTTGTTTTGACTAGAGGGAGCCTGTAAATCCTTAGGGAAAACCTGCACAGATTGGGGCAGTCGGATCTGTCTCAGCGCCCTCCTTTCCCAGCCTGCACCCCAGCCCACGGGCTGTTTCATCAGGCTCAGAAAGCCCAATCCGGGGGGGAAATCTCCTAAAAACCACCAAACGCCGCCTCCGGTTACTTTTCCTGGCATCCACCTGTACAAGGCGCTGAGAGATGGTGCCGTTTTAGACTCAGCGGGGAAGGGAAAAGTCAAACGCGGGAGCAGATTGTTAATTTGACCCCAATTGTCGGAGGTCCCGAGCCCACATGGCTCCTCTCACTGGGATAGGGATGGGAGATGACGTTCCCAAATTCCCCCCGCTCCCCGATTTTGGGGGTTGGAGGGGGAGCAGAAGCGCTTGCCAGGGCTGGGCTGTCTCCCACTGGCTCGGCAGGACAGATGGATGCTCTGCGCTGGGGTGTCAGAGCCGATGCACTGATTTGGGCAGACATCTTGGCACAAACAACCGCCTCTGCCAAGGGCCACCTGGAGAACACAACAAAGGGGATGGGGAGGAGGAGGAGGAGGAAGGAGACGCCTTCATCCTCCTCGGCTACCCTAGCTCATCTCCCAAAGGCTAGTTCAAAGGCAGCATCATTGGCATGAGCAGAGATAAAGGTGGCCAAGCCCACAACACCTCTCCTGCCTTCCCAAGGGATGGGGCCAACCCCTGGTCCTCACGGCTGCCTGTCTGGAGGTTGCAGACCCCCAAAAAAGAACGAGGAGCTCCAGATAAGTGGGTTAAACTGGAGGGTCCCCAAAGGAAAGAGTCCAAATGGAGATTTATCTCAGAGGGAACCAACATCACGAAGGCTTGAGATTGGTGCCAGGAGGGCAGACACGACATGGCTTTCTGTAGGAGGCACAGCCCGGTGCCCATCCACCCCATGGGCTCGTCATTGCCACCAGCATGTCCAAACCCATCCCTTTAGGTGAGAAAGGGGCTGTTGGCCCAAGGAGAGCACCCAAGGAGAGTACCCAAGGAAAGCATGAAAGGAAAGCATGCAAGGAGAGCATGCAAGGAAAGCACCCAAGGAGAGCACCCAAAGAGAGGACCCAGCCCTCTCGCAGGTGGCTCTGTGCAGGTCTCAGCGAACTCCTGGCCAGGGAGACCTGGTCTCCAGGAGCCCTGGTGTGGCACGGAAGGGTTAACCGCCCGGCAACCCAAAAACCCCCCAAGTAAGGGGGTGCCCTGTTGAAGGTGAACCCAAGCGCCATTGTCTGCAGATGCTGATGGGAACTGACAGGCGAGAGGACATGCTGGGCTGGCAGAATTATCGAATCCGATTAGCCTGCCTTGGAGTTCGCTCGGGGAAAGCCATTAACCTCTGGAACTGGAGCAGCAACCCTCCCTCCTCCTCTTCTTCCCAGCCTTCCCCTAACCTTTCCTCCTGGGAGTTCATCCTCCCTGGGCATAAACCATGTCCTACAGGTGGGAAAACTGAGGCAGAAGATGGTGCGGGGGAGGGAGAGCGGATGGGGGTGATGCAGCTCCCCGGGGCACCCTGTCTGTGCATCCCCGGGGACAGCATCCTCTGTGATGTGCAAAGACAGGCAGAACCACGAGGGCATGGAGAGGAGGAGGAGGAGGAGGAGGAGGAGGAGGCAGCGTGCACACAGGCCAGATGGCCGGGTTTAATCACTCGTCCTCCCGCGCTGGGCTCCCACGGCTCCGCTCTGGCACACCGCCGCCAGTGCCGGGGCTGTGGGGCTCAGCTTGGGCTAGCCCAGCGGCTGGGTCCCACGCGTTCACAAGGTTTTGCTTGTGCATTTACCCATATAAATCCCAAAGAAATGGATTTTGACTGCCTTTAGAGGAGCTAAAGGCTCCGGCTGGGAAACTGCAGCCTTGGGGTGCTGCATCCTGGAGCAAAGAGACAGAGCCGGGGGGACGATAATGTGGGGGGCAAGCGCACGGGGATTTCTTTCCTAATGTCTGCTCCGGAGCATGGAGCAGCCCAAACCCCTTGCCATGGTGGGGCTGGGGGTGCCGGGGGGTCCCAAAGCGCTCACAGACCTAAAGAAGAGGGTCCCCAGCGCTCCCCCCGCCTCTCACCTGCAAAGAGCAACACAGGGAGGCGGGGGGGCCAATAAAACAGCAATTATTGTAATGAATGAAATGCGCTAGCGACTTTTATGATAATTCACCGCCTCGTGGGCGACTTGGCATTTGGCTGGCCTCCTCTAAGTAATATTTTATTTATGGGCTCCCCGAACGTGTTGATACAAGGCGTTTCGCTCCAAGGCGATCAAAATTCAATGCATGCCGGGGAAGGGGGGTGGGGGGAAGGACTGAGACGGAGAAACTTGTGCTCTTGCCGGCCTTTGGGACCAGCTGGATCCATCTTTTTGGGGAAGCCGGACATCTGCCCTCGCCATGCTTTCGGCTGGCACTTTTCAGAGGCGAAGGGATGGAGCAGCTCTGGTTTTGAGGGGGTGGCAGCTTCCCTGCTGGCTTCTGGCTAGGATGCCCCATCGCACCTCCTCCCTGCCCCAGCATCCCTCCAGTCCCCTGCCTCTCCCTCCCTGCCAATTTTTGGCAGGGCTCGAGAACAAAAGCAGGGCTCTCCTCCCGCTCGCCGACGATGCCGCGTGCCGAAAGCATATGTTTCCCTGGCAACAGCTATTTTGAAGACGTGCGTAGCTCTCCGGAGACGAGCACTTGAGGCCTGGGGAGGAGAAGGTCTCTGCCTTCGAGAGGCAGCACTCAAGGCACGAGTGGAGCAGGGGGAAAAATGAAGGACAAAAGCACAAACGAGGAGCTGCCAGGGGATTTCTTTAGGCAGGGCGAGGCAGATGTGCGGACTGTGTCTTTGATGCTCAAAGCATCGATTTGCCCCTAAAGCTTTTCCCTGTGCGGGGTGTTCAGGTGCCCTGCCAGAGGAGGGATGCTCATTGGTACCCAAGCGGGATGGATGCTGCTGGACCCCCAGCTGGACGCTGTGGATGCGCTCGGCTTCCTACCTGCGGGCAGCCGTGGTTGGCAGCTCGGGCGATGCTGAAGGCTGCTGCCGGAGGGTCCGGGAATGTGATGGTGGTGGGGCTGATGCCAGGAGAGGAGGTGGGCTGCTTCTCCATGCGGTGCCTGAGAAGTTATTGATGGAAAGGGGGAGAGACAGCGTGTGTGGGGCTGCATCCGCTCCCGGCAAGCCAAGCACCATGGGAGGGGGTGATGGCACAAGGGATACTCAGGTTGTGTGTCCCCCCCTTTCATGTCACCGGCGGCTGCCACTCACTTGTACTCCCGAATGTTGGTCACAACTCTGGCCACGGCGACGAGGGCTCCAGGGGGGTTGGCCAGGGGGGCTGACAGCCCCTGCAGCAGCACCTGGGGAGGTGGGGAGCCCACAGTGAGGGGGAAACAACATTGCCAGCCGTCGGAGCAGGAGGCAAGGTGCAGCCACATCCTCCCCGAGGCGAGAAGCTCTGGTCCATCCCAGCCCTGGCCACCTCCTGTCCCCAGGGCCACCTCTCACCTCCAAGGCCACGTAGCTGAATCCATCGCGGCGAGGGATGGAGCTCCCTTTGCGGACGAAGGTGACGCACAGGACCATCCCCGCGGGGTCCCGCATCCTCGGCTGGTGGCGGAGGAGAGCGAACCATGGGAGGAGGAAGGGTCAAGGCCACCAAACGCAGGCGCTGGGCGCGCAGACAGCCCGTGGCTGACGGTAAAGCATCGACTCATAATTAAAGCTCACTGTCCCCCGGAGCCTTCCCGGAAAAGATCAATATAATAAATCCTTCTGCATTTAAATATTTAATCACTCCCAATTTCTGTGCAGGGAAGAGAAAACTCGTTTCTGCCAGCCAGAGCATAGGAAAGGCTGATTTGGGGGAAGTATTGCGTGAGTTTGCCAGGTCTCAGCTGTACGGGGAGCTGTCAGCCAAGTCCCTGAGACCGTTAACACGTTGGGATGGAGAAATCTCCACCAAGGGGCTGAAGAAGCTTCTCTCTGGGGTTGGGTACATGCCTGCATTAATTAATGCACAGTGGCCCCTGTTTAACGAGCCCTCTGATTTATGGCCCAGGCCCGCAACTCCTTCCCCAGGATGCTGAGGGCAAAAGCGCTTCCCAGCTTGCAATCCCATCGCTTTTCCAACAGGTTTTCCCACCAGGGAGAGGTGAAAAAAAGCCCAGCACAACGCCTGCCTTGTTCCCACCTCACGGGAAGCTCACGAGCCTCTTTGAGCACCTTCTCCGACTTGCCAAATTCAGGTTTCCCACCGGGATTACACCGTTACACAAGGCTCCCTTCGCCCACAACCCCCAGCTACAGCTGGGGTGAAAAATCAGAGTTATAAGCAGGAATAAGAAGTGTGATGGAGGGGAAGGAGCTGTACCTACCAGCACCAGCCTGCAGTGGTGGGGCTGGAAGGGCTGGAGGTGCCGCACTGGCAGCTGAAAGGTCCCCAGCGCCTCCTTGGTAGCTTTGTCTGCCACGGTGAGAGTCAGGGCTGGAAGGGAGAGGGTCAGCCATCAGGATTTGAGGAAGGGGAAGGCAGGGGAAGCGATGGGGAGAGGTCTGGGTGAAGAAGGGATGGAGGCGATGGGGTTATTGATTCATTTCCAGCGGCCCCCTTCCCCTCGCAGGTCATGGTGGGGTGGGCAAGGGCAGGATTTAACCAGTCCTGGGTTTATATCCCCCCCGGCACACACCAATGCATCCCAATTAGCCATTGAGAACGTGTCCCAGGCATCCTCAAGAAAGCAAAGCCCGTGAGCAACCGGCACCAACGCAGCTCAGATTCCCATGTAAGAAGCCAGGATTTCCCCTCGATCCATCCAATCCTCCTCCCTGTCTCCAGCCCACCCCGGCTCAGCTGCCGGGCTGCCATCCTGCCCTGAGCCCTCCCTGACTGGTGGGGTTTTGCAGACACTTGCCACCACGGGCCTCTGCCCTCTCAGGGGTGCCAGGTCCCCATCTGTCCCCCACCACAGTAGCATCACCTCCACGGGTGCTGGCACCCCCAGCTCTTCCCTTCATTTAAAGCAAAGCTGCAATTTAGTTGACAAGCACCGAGCAGGAGCCTTTTATCACAAAAAAAAAAAAATAAGGAGCTGATGGAAGGGAAAACCGCCCTCTCTTTATGCTGCCATCAAGACTTGGGCTTCCCTTCCCCCAGCTTAATGACTGTGCCGAGGCACCTGCCTTAACTCCTGCTTGGCCAACCCGGTGATGTCACAGGTAGTGTGTGTCCCCAAAAGGAAGATGATGGACCAAGCAAGCGCGTGGACCACGCTTTCCCGAGTGCCTGTTTTTCAGCAAGTGCTCGATTTACATGGAGATTTTTCCTTTTCTCTCAGCCCCTTGTGGAAAGAGCACCAGAGGAAACGTTCGAGCGAGAGACGAGTGGCTTTTCTGCTAGTCGTCACCAATGATAGATCACGCTTGGCAGCCCCACCGATGAAAATCCTGTTCCCGGACAAGCAAAGGCTGGAAACCATATTTCTAGGCAAGAAAAGGTGTGAGCTGCACCTGTCACTGACAGCTTTGGTTTGAACATCTGGGGGATGAACATCTCTGAACATCTGGGGGATGCTGGATGGTGCACAAGAGGGGCCGGAGGTCCCATCAGGTCTCTCCATATCTCTCCCGGTACCGCACAGGGCAGGTCCAAAGTACATCAAAAACTACTTGATTTCATCGAGGTCAGGGCCTCACGGGATTAGGCATGATGTGAAGATTGGCTCCCACAGTTTGTTTTGCAAAGGTCTGATTAGAATCAAATCCCAGCCCCTAATGCCAGGAGTTTTATTACAATTACGGAATTAGCAGCAGGGAGTAACAGCTTCGTGATGTGGGTCCAACCCATACAAGGGGTCAGGGTCGGGATGGCAGCTGGGAAAGATTTGGGGTGCTCCCTCCTTGTTGGTGATTCCCATGGGATGCTTTGGAAGACACCCAGAGCTTGGCACTGTCACTTGCCCCATCCTGCAGCACTGTATCTGGGGGCTGGTCCTACCCTGAAGAAATCACAGCCACGCGGGGCTCTGGGCATGGCTTGTCCCCATCGCGGCCACCCTCTGCCTCGGGGTCCTTCAGAGCACGGGCTCCCTAATATCCCAGAGTTCTTCCTTTTAGGAAACGAGAGCCATGTCCCGGTCCCCGGTGTCCCTGTCCCCATGGTCCTCTGATGCTCTCACCTGCCCAGCCTGCGTCTTCAGCATCCATTTCCACCGTCACCTCCTCCTCCCAGGTGGGCGCGTGGGTGGGCGCCGAGGATGTGTGGGTGGCCTGTGCCTCTGGTTTCTGCTCGTCCCCTCTGCTGGTCTCGCTGGGAGGATAATGGAGGTAAAACGGGCTGGTTACTGGCTGAGGAAGGGGAATGCATCGGTGGGGAACTTTGCGTGGGAGAGGGATGAGCACCGACCCCGCTCGGTACATCTAACAGCAGCCACTCTCCCAGCACCCTTAGCCAAGCTCTGCCCCTGCGCCGGTGGGGGGGCTGCGCTGGGGGACCAGGGCTGGTTTCACTCCTGGCTGCTGGCTCCTGCCGAGTCCCCAGTGCTGGGGTTTGCAGCCCCTTTTGTCCAAAAAGGCTATTTCAGACCCCGGAGGCTAATTATCCGGCTGTATTGATGAAGGGACAGGGAGGAGGCTGCCGGGAAAGGAGAGAGAAGATTGAATGTTAATGACTGCTGTCATTAAACGCGACACATAATGAGGCTGAGCAATAATGACGGAGGCGTTAGTGTCTACGGGCCCCAGGTATTTCTTCATCCGTGTTGGTGCAGGCCATCACCATCAAGGCTGTTTTGGGGTTGTTCCTCCCACTTTTATCAACTGATCATCAATTACTTGTGAGCTTGGCTAATGATAATAACATCCCCGTCATTAAGGGGGGGCTGGCAGATCTTTTAGGGGGTCTCCGCTGCCCAGTGAGACACTTGGTGTTATCCTGGGAGTCCCAAGGCCACGGCAGAGTCCCACCACGTGGTGACACAGTCACCTGGTGACATCCCCAACCATGGGGTGAAGGGGGACGGGGATGTGGCAGCTGGCCAACGTGACACAGATGCCCCAGCCCTGTCAATGGGTTGCTTTGGATATTAAGGTGATAAAGTGTCCGATGCTGGCTCCTCCAGGAAAGCTCTTGCTGGAGCAAAGCCAATGTGGGCTCTTAGGGAGAGGTTACGAGAGCGCTGTGGTGACTGAGAGCAGATGGTGGCACTTTGCCACCTCCTAGGAGCTGGAGACCCCGGCTCTGTGGGAAAGGAGATGATAAAGGTCCTTCCAGCTGTAGGGTGAGCTCCAGGTAGTGGTGGGACCAAGCAGGTTCATCCCAGCCAGATGGCAGGGTGCTCTGTTCTTGCAAGACCCCCATCCCCTCTCGTTGATGAAAAGACTGGTCTAATGGACCCTCAGCCACGCTGCATCCATGTCCCGTGCTCCTCACCCATCTCCCACATGTCCTCTTCCCCACCGGAGAAGCCCACCTTCATCCCACAGGGATGGAGCCAAGCTGGCCGGCTCTGGCAGGTGGGAATTAAGATTGGGCTGGCACCATTGTGGAGAGGCTGGAAGAAAATCGGCTCTCCAGTAATGAGCTCTGTGGGGGATTGCTCTACCAGCAACGTGCTCGGAGTCCGAATGAAGCCAGACCTGGGCTGGGGGGCAGGGGGGGAGGGGGGAGAAGGAGGAGGAGGAGGGTGAGAACCGCCTGCTCTGGGCCCCCATCATTATAGACTTGCCTAAGGACGAGAGAGCATTCAAAAAGGGCTGTGAAGTGGGGAGGGGAGGTGGGGGAAACAACTCACGACAGCACAACACATGGGGATGCGCTTCAAAATCAAATGAATAGGCCGGGGGCAGCAGGAATGGTGGAGAGCGAAGACGGTTTGATGTCTCCTCCTCATCCCAGCCAGCTCCAGACCCGCCGGTGGGGCAGGAGACGGGGTCTCCAGCGGGCAGGAGCCCATGGGATGCCATGCCTTGGGGCAGGACACGGCTGGGATGGACCAAGTGATGCTCCTCTGCATCCCTCCCCGCCTGCTCCAGGGCAGGCACATCGCTCTGCTGTGCAGGGATGCACCAGCCACCCACTGCTGAGATAAAAGATAAAGATAAAAGATAAAAACACCCCCCGGGGAGTTATTATACGTCAACATCTCGGCTACTGCACTTGGGGACAGCATTGCTCAGCCGCCCCGCTGTGTGTGACACCCGGACGGCCAGCAAAGGGCTTGGCAGGGCTGCGCCCAGCCCTCGTAAATATTTATTTGTCCACCGTAAGGAGTTATTATCTCTACAGGGCGAGTTATTTCTTGGGGCCGCCGTCCCCGCAGAGGCAATGTGGTGGTGCAGGTGCATCGATCGTTCTCGGGGAAGAAAAAACCCCATGTTGCACGGCCACGGTTCCCAGGACCGGAAGGCGGGGTGTTATCCATGCAGCGGTTGCAGGATCTGGCCCTGGGGAAGGCAATGGTGCCCCCCACCACGCAGCCCCACTGTGCTGGGCGCTGAGCCTGGGGGGCTTAGATGTGGTCTGGGTAAATAAATACGGATAAAAATAAACCACAGAGTTGTAAGGGCAATTTCGGAAAAGATTCAGAATGAGGAAGGGAGAATTATCATTTCCCCTCTCCTTTGAGAAACCCAATCTTTACATTGCTCCTGACCCTCTGACCCGGGCCTGGGCCGTCTTCATCCCACCATGACCTAAGCCGGCTGCTGGGGCCAGGAGGGGACCCCCAAAAACCCTGCCTGGTCCCTCTTCCCACCCCCACCTCGCTCTGGGATTATCAGCTGAGCCCCTGCTTTATTTGGGGGAATATTGCAGAGCCAAAAGGCTTTGCTTGCAGGAACACCCTTCCCAAGTGGAGCATCCCATCCCCACCAGGAGCCCAAGGCAGGGGGACATAGGAGCCCCCATCCCCCAGGCTGGGAGCAGACGGCGCATTCAGTGGCGACCTTGAGTTTCTTCTCTCAGCGCCGAAGAGCAGAAAGGAAGAAGCGAGGAGGTGTTTTCACCCGCCCGCGGTACTCAATGGAGAGGAGAAGGCGGCCGGAGCCAGGCGCTTTGTGCCGTTAATTGCAAAACACACCTGGCTCCGGCATGCCAAGGTCATCCCTGCATCACGCCGGTCCGGGAGCGATTTATCCATGCGGACGAGGGAGTGAAAGGAAGATGCAGAGCAAACCCACGGGCGCCCCTGAAATCAGGGAGGGGGGATTTGCTCAGCATTCAGAGGAATGAGGAGCAGAGCCGAGCCCCTGCCAGGTCCCCAGCACATCTCCAGAGCCCCATCCTCCCCCAGGGCAGGCATCCCAAGCCCATCGGGATGCCTGTGTGGACTCTCCTGCTGTTTGAGGTCTTTCAGATTGACTCTGCTAAGCCTTTCCCTCCCCAGACCTCTGCACCAAGAGCTGGAAGCGATGCACGCAGCTACGGAGCGCTGTGGGATGCTGAGTCCGGGCAGGAGTGGCTGGGCACAGCCACAAAGGGCTGGCGGGGAGTGATATTCCTCCCTTCCTCCCCTCCCGCTCCTGATTTTGGGGGGTGATGCTCTGGGTGCCGGGAGTTTGAGCTCGGGCTGGCTCCGCTGGTGGTACCCAGCCTCTTAGGCAGGGGGGGGATTGGCTGCCACCAGGTCCCCACCGGCACATCCACCGACCGCTTCTCCTTCCCATCCGTAAAAACCCACCTTTTAACTGCAACATGCTACTCTCCTTCAATAGCAAGTGCCCTGAAAAACAATAGCTGATTCTCTTCTGCCTTGGCTCCCTCACTATGGTTACTAAAAGGCCCCTCATGTGTCCTGCATCCCTAATACCACACTCCCCTCCCCTCCATCACTCCCCCGTTACCATGGCAATGCGGTGATGGAGCAGCACCAGAATGTAAAGAGAGACGCAACGATCACACGCCACCCTCGTGCTATCATTTAGGATATTGATGTTTAAATCTCCTGAGATTATCTGGGTATAATTGGTTTATGGAAATAGAGACAACTCCTGCGGTGGAGTTACTCAGGCTGTCGGGGCGGAGAGCAGGTCCTTGGCATGGGGAGGCTGGGAAAGATGGGAAGGGGTGATGGAGGGGCAGCAGTGGGGGCCGCCAGCCCGTGTGCCAGCCAGTTCCTACTGGGCTGCAGGTGCCAGCCAGCCCCGAAAACCCAACAGACACTGACCCACGATGGAGAGTCGCATTCCTCCTGCCTAGGGAGCCTCTGGGATGTCTGACGAGGCTGGCGCCAGGCACCGTGGAGAAAAGGCACATTGTGCCACGCCGGCAGACCTTGGGACCCTCTTCCCCACAGAGCTCAGGGTTTCTACATTGGAAAACACCCAGCGAGCAACAGTTTGCTCTACACGCTTGCGGCGATGTTTCCAGGCTTTCACAGCCCCGGCTGCTGATAGTGCCTCAATGGATGAGTCCCGTCCCTCAGCATTGATGCACCCACTTGGGTACCAGCCTGCCGGGCTCAGCTCTGGGGAGATGCCCCGGAGGAACCAAACTCGGCAGCCAAGCGATTCTCCGAAGCCACCGACAGCTGCTTTCTCCCCCCTTTTCCAGATGCTGAAGCCTCTCTGCTTGCTGGAAGGGCTCTTTGGGATCGCCGGCTCACCCCGCAGCAGCGCCGAGCGGAGCGGCCTCCCTCTTAACACAGACCAAAGCATGACCGGCTAATTGAGTCCCCTGGCACATGCATAATGCACGAGGAGCCAAGTTCTCCTTACCCAAGCATGCTGTTTTATTTATTAAAACACTCTTTTATTTATCGTGATATCATCTTGAAAGCCAGGCAGCATTACCCTGTGGATTCTTTGACATCATTTTATACTTTCAATATTAGGAATGCTTTCTTCCCGATGCCCCTGTGAGCCAAAGCACCCCGTCCCCTGCCTTCTCCTGTCTCAGTGAGGAGTCCTGGCTCCTCTCCCCACGCCGAGCATCCCATGGAGGCGATGCTTGTGTGTGTTGCTGCTAAAGAGGTTCCCCCCTTCCTGGGGCTTGCAAAGAGTTAACAACAGAGTGGCAACTGCTAAACCCTTTCGCTGTGTCCCCACGATCTCTGTTGTCCCCCTTCGTGGCTGCTGGGTACTCACACAACAACGTATGGCCAAGGCACCTGGCCCTCACGCGTGGCTGGCAGGTTGCTGGCGCTATGGATGGTGACGGTGATGGCTTCCTTCCCCACACGGGCCACGTGTCCCTCACCAGCCACTGGTTCATGCCTGAGCTCCTCCATCTCGGCGGGGGACTTGGATACCTGCCATAAGCAAACGGGAGAGACATCAAGGTGGGGAGCAGCTGGCTGCTCCTGCAAAGCTGCAAGCACGTCCCCATCACCCAACCTCATCCCCACGGCCCCAGCTCAATGCTGAGAGCCCAGGTAGGGGAGATGACATCCCCAGCACATCCCCATGACCCAAACCTGTCCCCCACAACTCCTGTTTAATGCTGAAAGCCTGGATGGAGGAGAACAAGCTGGGGAGATGGTGTCCCCAGCACATCTCCATGACCCAGGCTGGCCCCCAAGACCTTTGCTCCATGCTGAGAGTCCATATGAGGGAGAAGAAGCTGGGGAGATGATGTCCCCAGCACATCTCCATCGCCCAAGCCGGTCCCTGAGACCTTTGCTCCATGCTGAGAGCCTGGATGGGGGAGAACAAGCTGGGGAGATGATGTCCCTGGCACGTGCCTATCACAGTTGCCTCTTCCCTGTCCCCAGTGCCCAGCTGCAGCTCCTCACCATGAATGTCACCACTCCATGGCAAGGCCACAACGGGTGCCAGGGTCTCCGGGAGGACGCCCAGCAGCATGAGAGCATCCTGCACAGGGTGTAAACCTGCCTAGCATCCCTGCTCAGCGTGGTCCCATGATGGCCAGCTACGCCATGGTCCAACAACAGACCTCCAAGCCAGGTCACCAAAACAGGGATTAACCATCTAAAGCACCTCCATTTCCCCTGTAGCCCTCTGATCTGCCAACAACCTCCCCTCCCTGTCCCCACCACCCTCTTGCTTCCCCTTCTCGCCAGCCCAGGCATCTCTGCAATTTAAAGGGACTCCGCAGGAATCGGGATCTCAGCCCGATCCATGAGGGGGAAAGGGGAGAACACAGCAGCTCCCCCCTCCCCAACTCATTAATTCCCACCAGCTGATGTGATAAGGAGCAGCAGAGCCACAAGCTGCTGCTCCTCACCCACGGTGGCGGGGGGGGCCGTCCCCAAGCCCATCACACCCCGTCCAAGTGAGAGACGGCGCCATCCCCCACCGGCTGCGCCCTCGCCGTGCCGCCATCCCGGGCAGCATTAATACAACTCATATTGCATCGTGCTGTGGCTACAAGGGGTTAAAACCCACTCTGTACCACTTCAGACCCTGAAAAAGCAAACCCTTCTGTGCCCTCCTTCTGCCCTCCTGGGGTGAAAGCATGAGCTCCAGCCCAGCATCCACCCCGCGGGCTTCTCAAAGCCACTGCCTGCAAATCCCCTCCGACGCGTGGGTTTGCCTCCAAACTCTCTAACGAGGGGCTGGTTCGTCCTAAACCCTCACCCTTGTCTCTCCCGAGGCCGCCCGGCCGCAGCAGTGATGGGCTTGGCAGCGGGGAGGTGACCCACCACCTTCGGGGATAACAACCCCAAACCTAAGGAGTGCTTCTGGGATGGAAACCTGGGTGCTCTGACCACCAACAGCCCAGAAAAAAAATATTTAAATCAGCTTTCCCCCCCTTATTTTTTTTGTTGTCAGCTCAGAAACCAGGTGGAGCCCAGGGCTGGGTGCTGGGGCCAGGCTCAGCATCCCTGACAGCCAGAAAGCGTCACCGAAGGAGCAGAAATAAGGAAAGAGGGCGAGGAAGGATCCCTCAGCCTGCAGAGCGGAGGGTGGGGGATGGATCCCCATCCCGCCCCCCCAGCTCCAGCTCCGTGGCAATTATCCCCCCTTCTTGGTGACGTTGATGGAGAGGGGAAATTACAGGGTTTCTTGACCTGATGTGAGATGATACCCATCAAGTCACCCCCACAAGGCTCTCCCCACTGGCAGCCAGAGCTGCTCCGCGCCCTACCGAGCACCCCAGCTCTCCCTACACCCCAAAAAAACACAGCATGGCAAGCCCTGACACCTTCCCGAGCCTTTTCCAGAGAAAAAGGGAAAAGGGGAGGGATGTGGAAGAGCATGAACGCTACCCTATAAAAAAAAAGGCATGATTTTGCCCCATCCCAGCATCAGCGAAGGCAGGGACGCTCTCCCTGGAGACCCCTCTCCTTTCAAGAAAGCATCTGTCCAGGCTTCAGTTCTGGGGTTTTAGTGAGTATTTGCACCCCAAAATGCTCCCTAAAAACCCAATCCAGAGGAATTCCAGCTGGTGGAGGTGGGAAACAACCTTGCTTTGAATTGCACCGAGGCCTCTGAGCTCGCTGACGGAGCCCTGCTCTGGGGGACTCCAGGCTCTACGCTGAGATGCTGGATCGGTGTCCCACACCCCACCCTTATTTACAGCTCCAGATTACTATTTTGGGAACATTTTCCTACCTTTTCCTTGTTTTCTTTCACATTTCAGATAACAGAAGCAGGTTTCTTAGCGCATGTCTTCATACCCACCCTTTGTATTTACATAGCTCTGAAAAAACACGTCGGTTTTACTGCTAAGCAATGGTTCCCACACGATAATTAGCGAGGGGTTTTAATAGAAAATTCACAAGGGGTTAAGCTAAGTAAAACTCAGCAGGAGAACAAAACGTTTTAAAAATAGCAGGCGTGAACGATGCCAGGCTTCGCAGGCAACCAGTACCTGAAGCCCTCAGCAAGGCTGTGATTAACTACAGGAAAAGAAAAACAAAAAAAACCCCAAACCAAAAAAACCCAACAGTCGCTATTCAAAGCCAGGAGGAAATTCAGTATTTCTTCCAGAAAGGAGGGTGCCTGCCGTTCCAGGTAGAGCCCACGCTTGTTTTGCAGCTCAGTGGGAAGCAAAACTTCCCCGTCCCTGCCAAGCCAAGTGCTCTCCCCCAGGAGTTTGCAACCTGTCGCTGGCGGAGGCAGAGGAACAATAAAGTCCCCATGTCCCCAAGCTGGGGACACCGCACGTTAAAACCCTTTTGAGGTCCCTGGGAGCATCTCCGACTCCTGCGGAACATCTCGAGCACCTCACGCAATCTGCTGCCCCGATCCCACGCAGCACCTTAACCCCAAGCCGCCCTTAAAGCACGCCTGACGATGATCATTAATTATTCACGCTGCGATGTGGCAGGGATGTTGATTAACGGTGCCTGAGCTGCCATCGTCGTAATTTGTTTTTCTATCAACTCTTTATCATCTCGAAAGAAGCATGGGGGCCCAGACAAGCTCCTCAACAGCAGCGTTCTGGCCAAGATTAAATTGCTCCTGGCTGCGGGCTGACAAGACATAAATACCCTCAAGAGCCCAGCGTTTAGCTGGGGGAGGACAGCCCGGGCTGGGAGCCAGCGGGGACCTCCAGGCATGGCACTGCAACAGGATGGGGGCCTCCTCCATCCCCTGCCCCGCAGCCGGCAACTGCTTTTTCCACCCCTCGCAGAAGGTCGGTGCTCGCAGGGATCGGCTTCTTGAATTTTGATTTCCCCGGTGGGGTGGAGAGCAGAAGACCAGACGGGGAGCGCTGGGGGTTGTACCCCTGCAGCGTTCTTCACCTCCTCTGCACCAAACACAGCCCTCCTCGGGACGATGCGCCACTGCTCTGCAGGAGAAGACACCTCTGCCCTACTATGGAAGGACTTGGACCCTCCTGGTCCTCAGTAGAGAGCCCCCCAAGCCCCCGCTAAAGCCAGGAGCGATGTTGCCACGGGAGCGGGGATCCGCTCCTCTACGGCAGGAGCATCTGCAGCCCCAAGCTCTTCCCAGCCCCTCGCAATTTATGACCTGCTGTTGGGAATGTGTCAGCTTTATTCTCCTCCTGAGACTCCATAAAATAATAGTAGGCTCCGTGAGCGAAGATGGACTGGGGCTGGTGTGAGTTTTCCAATGTGATGTCTCCCCAGGCTCCTTTCAAGCTTCCTTATGACAGCTAAACACCGGCAAGCCGCTTCCCCTCCCCTGGCAGCCGAGAGGACGGGAAATAAAATGCCACTTGGCTTTAAACAAGCAGCAGGATGGGGCCACAGGTTATACCCCCAGCGTCGTGCCACAGAGGGGCTGAACATGAGGTAGGACTGAAGCATGGCCAGGACATCCCGGGGCCAGGCCAGCCTGAGGATCCTGGTCCCCAGATGTCCCCTGGGGTAGCCTAACAGATCCAGCCACCTCTCAGGGCTGGACCTCTGGGATGTAGGAGCACACCAAGCCCAGAGCGTCTCCCAGTAATGGGGATGAGCATCCAGCTAACAGCCCATCGGCTTCATCACAGGCAGCGAGCAAGCACGCACCTCTGGGCGCTGGGGAACTGGGATGGAGAAGCGGATTTTACACATCATCAGGCAGCAAAATGGGGTGAAATATGAGTTTACAGACCACGAAGAGCCCACGAGGGGCTGATGGGTGAGCGGATGCAGCTGCTTCACCCAGACCAGCCTTCTCCCAACACGCTGTGCAAGGGACAGCTTAGCATCCTGAATTCGGGGTTTTCCGGGGGTGGGAGATGCATTGCATCCCAGCTGCACCGTGCCCTGCTGTGTCCCCGTGTCCCCATGCTCCGTGTCGGTCCCTGCAAACCCGGGCTGTTAGGGTACAGCATGACATCCCACATCCGGATGGATTTGCACCCACCCTCCCCCCCTACCCCAAGCATCGCGGCTCCTCGTCTGCCTGCCCCCACTCTCCGAAGCAACCGGAGCCTCGGCGCTAATCAGATTTGAGGCTGTGAAATCTCATTTGAGGCTCTATTAATGCATAGCTGGCATGACACAGGCCCCGGCCTGTCTCCAATGAGCAAAACAAGGAAAGCAATCTAGCCAGGGAAAAAAAAAAATAAAAAAAAAAAATAAAATGCATCGCCCGGAACAAGCTCATGGGAGCCGGCCAAACGCAATTACAGTTAAAAGGAAGGTTAAAACAGTATCAGCACTCTTCTTCCTCCGACCCCGGCTCCCACCCGTGGGCATCCCCGGCACCGTGGTCCTTCAAGCAGGGATGCAGCGGCAGCAGGATGCTGCCCCTTCAAAGCAAAGGGCTTTCGCACGATGCCACAATCTCCCTGCATCCGTGGAAGACACGTGGGCCCATCCGTGGGTGGCTGATGCAGCACTGGGGGGTGGGGGGGGTGGGTGTTATCCTGCTGAGTCCAGCCCTGGATGCTTTTTCTTTGCTCAGACAGCGCCGAGGTTTTGCTCCCTGATGCCTTGGAGCTGCTTGGCATGGGATGGGAGGAGAAAACCAGCCCCTTCATAACGACACTTACAATTAGCATCCAACAGAGAAGCCCTTGCCCTTGAAAAAATAGCCTTTGGGGTGACACAGAGAGCACAAAGGAAGGAAGAGCCACCAGCTTCCCAAAATGAAAGGGGTCGGCGCACACGTGGTTTCCATTTCGAGGAGCTTGCAAGCGGATCCTCCCCTCCCTCCCCGCCCCGGCAAAGGCTCTAGACTCTGGCAAGCGCAGCTCCAAAGGCAGCCCGAAGATAAACAGCCATATGGTTCGGAGAACTTCAGCACCACCGGCGGCCCGAGGCAGCCCGAGCTCGTTTTCGAAGCAAAACCCAACCGTATTCCGTAGGGTATTTCCCAACACCTTCACCCAGCCAGTTTACACCGCCCTCCGAGGGAAAAAAAGACGCCCAGCAAAACAAAAGCGAGAGGAAGAAAAGCGATGCGGGAAAGCCAACGCTGTTTTATTCATGGTTTCATCCCGCCAGCCCCCCGCCCCGGCTGCTCCAGTAACCCCCATTGCTGCGGGCGGACACCGCTGCTCCGCTCCCATTTCCCAGTCTGCAGCAGGGACGGCGGCGGGAGGGTGGAGGCTGGATTTTTACCTTGGATTCGGGCCGAGCTTGGTCTATTCTTCCTATGATTATTATTATTATTATTTTTAAGCAAGTCGTTTCCTCGAGGGGACCCTGCGGGAGCTCATTAGAGATCAGAGGGCGGTTTCGGGGTGCCGGGAGGGAGGATGCTCTCCCCGCCATCGGCATGCAGGGATGCCGACTCCAAGCCGATTTCCCCGGGGAGCCCTGTTGCCGCCGGCCGGGAATCCCTTTGGGCTAAAAAATGCCAAATTCATTTTCCTTCCATTTATGTAGGAAACTCCCAATTCACCTGTCAAATAATTAAATGGGCCGGCAGCCCAGCGCAGCCTCGTCTGCTCCATTAGGAGAGTTTTACACTTTCTATATTTGTCAGTGGCACCAGTGCAATTTCCTCCCCCCCCCAACCTCTTAAAATGGACCAATTTTCTCTTTTTAACCCCATTTGCTTTTCTCATCAAGGCAGTTATCTGACACTTAAAGGGACATGCTGACTTAAATTGCAGGAATTAGAGCTAGCAGCCGCTCCTCCTGCCTGCGTCTCCTCCAAGCATCTGAAGAGTTGGTGCTTTACAGACAAGCAAATCAAGAAGCAGCTCGGAAAACCTCTTGAGGATCTGTCTTCTCCACCCGAGAAGATTTTTCTCCATTTTAGCTAAGAAAAGGCGAATTGCCACTCTGCACTGGCCTGTTTCCATGCCAGATCTGCACCAGGGCAGGGAAAAGCATTAACCGAAGACCTTTGGATCAAGCCGGGCGGCCTCAGCTCCCTGATATTATGATAGGGAATATCATTTCCTTGCAACACGCATTTTCACACCCCAAAAAATCACCTTTCAGTAAACCTGAGCTGTGCAAGCAACACCCCAAAGCTATTTGCCTCAGGTTTCCGTTCGCTGGCGGTTCCCTCCGGCGCGGAGCGGGGATGATCAAGGGATGCTGAGAGAAAGGCGAAGTCCCCGATGAACCCGTCAAGGCTCGCTCCTCCCCGGGCTGACAGCTTTTCAAAGCCCTACAAATTGCTCGCCGGAGCGGCGTGATTCATCTCGCCCGCGTCCCGGAGCGAGCCCTGCCGGCAAAGTTTGTTTTTCAGCCTCATTGGGCTTTCAAGCGAGTGGAGGCGGCTTCAGCCCCTCACCCCGGTGTCAGGGCGGGAGGCTGGGGAGAAAGGCTGGACCCCTGCCACCCTCCCTGTGACGCTGTCATCGGGATGAGTGATGGATAAGCCGGCGGGGGGGACAGACAGGAGACACGCGCCATCCGTCACCCGCTAACAGAGACCTCTGCCCCAGCCCTGCCACTCCGGTGATGGGAAGACAGAAAGCTTTTATCCACCATCATCGCTCGGTGAGATGGGGCACACGGCGAGGGCATCTGCATCCCGGCGCGAGCATCCGCATCCCAGCACAAGCGTCCTACTGCTGCAGCCAGACAAAAATGCCACGTCTCAGCCCAAAACCAGCCCAGCTGAACGGTTGAGCCAGGCTCACAATCGGATCTGGGCTTGGATGGGAAGTGTTTAGGAGAGACCAGGCTTGGACTCTGCAAGCCAAAGCAGTTCATGGCCCATCATCCACATCTGACCAGTGAGGAATGGACTCCTGAGACCTCCTCTGCGTGCATTAAGGAAGCCCCAGCCTGAGACACCACCCCCCCTCCCCCCCAAAAAAGGGGCCAAAATTAGCCCAGCCGTGCTCAGACTCCCCCAGGTCCCCGTGCCTGGAATACACTCCGTGCTTGAGGAGTTATTGCTTTACTTTCAGTATCCTTCCTTATAAAATAAAGGTGAGCCTTATTCCCTGGGGAGCTGCTTTGCTCGTCACTGTGATTTATCTTACACCAAGTCACTTTGCACCCCCTGCGCGCTGTGCTAGCGAAGCCGTTTCGCTCCGCAGGGAATCCAAAGGGATAAAGCACAGCAGAAGCGGAGCGGGGAGAGGGTTTGCTCCCGTTTTTTTCAGCCCTGTTGAAGCTCCGCAAGCCGTGGCCAGCCTTGCATGGCGCGGATTGGGGGGCGCTTAGCACGGGAAGTGCCGGCTGCGTCTCACCCAGCTGCCTGATCCCCCTGCGCTCGCGCAGCCTGGTATACAAGCGAGACCAAGCGGGAACACAAGCTGTGCGCCAACCCATTTGTTTGCTGCCGAAAGGGCTGCGATTCCTTGTACCCCGACAGCAACAGATTGCTGTTTTGGGCCGGGCGCCTCGCTGCCAGCTGGTCCAAGGAAACTGGAAACAAACCATCTCCTGCGGGCTCGCAACCAAGTCCCACTGCCAAGGAGATCTCCAAAAGCTGGCTCCTGCTCCCCCAGCACCACGTAGACCTGCTGGAAGTGAAATGGGAATTGTTCCCAGAGGAAGGGACTGTCTTCTGCTGACCTGAGGGCTGATTCCCCTTAACCAAGCCCTGTGCTCTGCTGCAAAGTCACCTGGGGAGGAATAACCCCATGCGCCAGGACATATTGGGGGTGACCTGCTGGAGAGCAGCTCTTTGGAAAGAGACCTGGAGTCCTGGTGGACAACAGGATGACCATGAGCCAGCAATGTGCCCTCGTGGCCAAGAAGGCCAGTGGCATCCTGGGGGGCATCAAGAAGATTGTGGCCAGCAGGTGGAGGGAGGTCATCCTCCCCCTCTGCTCTGCCCTGGGGAGGCCGCACCTGGAGTGCTGTGTCCAGTTCTGGGCTCCCCGGTTCAAGAAGGACAGGGAACTGCTGGAGAGGGGACTGCAAAGGGCTACCAAGATGCTGAGGGGACTGGAACACCTCTCATATGAAGAAAGGCTGAGGGATTTGGGTCTCTTCAGTCTGGAAAAAAGACGGCTGAGGGGGGACCTTGTCAACGCTTATAAATACGTAAAGGGTAGGTGTTGGGAGGATGGGGCCAGGCTCTTTTCAGTGGTGCCCGGGGACAGGACAAGAGGTAATGGGCACAAACTTGAACATTGGAAGTTCCACCTAAACATGAGAAGGAGGAACTTCTTTCCTTTGAGGGTGGCAGAGCCCTGGCACAGGCTGCCCAGAGAGGTGGTGGAGTCTCCGTCTCTGGAGACGTTCCAAACCCACCTGGACGCGTTGCTGTGCCACCTGCTCTGGGTGACCCTGCTCTGGCAGGGGGGTTGGACTAGATGATCTCCAGAGGTCCCTTCCAACCCTATGATGCTATGAAAGTCCCCAGGAGTCCTGATGAACCCAGACCCCTCTCCTCCATCCCTGCCAGGAGGTGTCCCCGGAGGTTGGTGTCCCTCCCTGACAGCTCCAAGGCTCAGCCTCAGCCATCCCGGTGACTGAGATTTCATCCATGGCATGTTATCGACCTGCGCAGTGCCGTGCCCAGTCCTGGGACAATTAGGGAACCGTCTGGCCCTGCAACACGTGTGAGGCATTTGAACAGCCATCAGAGCCTCCCGCTTCGTGCCTAGGAATACATTATCTGCAGGTTGCGGTGAGATGAGAAAAATCATTATCCCCCATGCCTTGGCCTTTCGGGCAGCCCTCAGCGCCCATCCATCACCCCCCACTCTCCCGCAGATGAGATGCGCGGCACGGAGGCAGCGTCAAGGAGCTGGTCCCCCACCGGGATGCGCCAGCATGTCTTTACCATTTGGGAAAGCAAACCAGATGGATGCGATATTCCGGTGTCCAGAATTCCCAGGACACCGTTCCAAGCAGCAACCCTGCGATGGGACCCCTCACCCCTCTGAAGTTGCCCCCTCCGTGCCCCGGCGTTACTGACTCCCCAAACTAACAATCACCCAGGTCCTGCCTGAATTTAGGAAGGTATTTAGTCTCTCAAACTTCAGTTTAGGTTTTGCCTTCACCGTGCACTGCCGGATCAACATGTGATGCTTTGAGACGCTCAGGTTTGGACCGCCAAGAACCAAAACTGCTCCAGACTGGCACGCAACTCCCGCAGCTTCAGCTTGCTCCAGAGAGCAGCGCCCCAGGAGAGCTTTTGGAGATCAAAACTTCCTCCCAGCTCCACCTGGTCCGTCCCCCTTCCCCATAACCCAGCCAAGCTCAGCCACCCTCCACCAACACTTTCCATCACTCCAGCCCTCTCCCAGGAGGGCAGGGAGTCAACATCCCCCCCCCCCAACCTCCCCGCCTCTCAGCTTTTAATTTTTAAATAAAAACCATCCTGGCAAATACTTGCCGGGTGACATCAGCAGCAGGTGATTTATGGCATTCCCTCTGGGGGCCCAGCAGCAAAATTGCATTTGCTAATGCCTCGCCTTACGCCCCCGGCCCAGCACCGCATCCCGCGCTGCATCCCAGCTGATTGCTATCGATTTCCGCAGCTCGGAAGAGTTTACGTCTAGACATTTGCTGAGCAAACTCAATCAAGCCTCGCTAATAAGTGTTTCTGGCCAGTAAATTTTCAGCGGATCAGGGCCGGGATAGCACATCCACTTGAAAAAATCAAGAGAGGCCAAGCGCTGCCAAGGGCGAGGAGTCGCCGCGGGGTGCTGAGGGTTTGCAGTGCTCAGCATCCTGCCTGCAGTGGGGCTGAGCAGCCCAGCAGGGCTCTGACACCCCATAATTCCTGTGAAACACATAGACCGAGTGCCCCAGAGCCACCACCAACAGGTTTATCCTGCCCGAGTGAAAGAGCCAAGGCACAAAAGTGTCCCCCCATGCAAGGACAACCCAAGTTTTACCCTACAGCCAAGCCAACGGAGTCACCAGGACCAAGAAGCATGTGGCCAGCATTTAGAACACGCTGGTGACAGCACTGCAGGCGCAAGCCACCACCTGCAGAGTCCCTTGTCACCTCCCCGCCGCAGCAAGGTGGCTAAGGGCTGCCAGCTCCATCCCTGAGCCCAGAGGCCACGGAAGACTTTGCCGTCAAGCCCACCATGCCCAGTTCTCCCAGCTGAAGGGCACGGTGGACTGCCTGGAAGGAGAAGAGAGCCCAGAGGATCCCTGGGGAGGGTTTGCGAGTTCAACCCGGTCTCCGGGGCTGTAATCCAGCTTTCTCCGGCAATGTTTTCACAGGTGTATGAGACACCTCCGAGAGCAGCATAGACAACATCTTCACCCACAGATGTGTTATTCTTGCAGCGAGATGCAGGAAACGGAGCCCCTGGGGTAAGGGCTGGCTTTTTTTTTTTTTTTCCCTCCCCTTTATTTAGACAGCTTTTAACTTAACTAAGGAAAGAGAAACGCAGCCTCTCTGTCTGCGTGAGCCCTGCCCTCGGGTTTCTGCAGTTTTTAGAAGTCCAGATTCGAGCTACAAGATGAACTATTTAAGAGGTGTCAGCCTCAGATGCCTGCAGTCCGCATTTTAAGGAGCTTTGAGGTGACACCACCCACTGCCCGGGGACGGCCCGCGTGCAGGGCTGCCTTTTGGTCCTAGAAATGCAAAGTTTGATGGCTCATTCCCCCATCCCCACCACCAGGCTGGGGACACGGTGGCCTAGGGGAGCAGGAGCAGCGCTGGTACCCAAGCTGAGCTGGGGACAGGCTGGAGGTGGCCTTGTCCCCTTGCACCCCCTCCGGCTCCTCTCCAGCACCGCAAAGCTCTAACAGGAAGCTCCTACCAATAATAACATTTTGTTATTAATTTAGGATGGTGTCTTCTCCACCGGCTGCACTCACCTGCGCTGGCGAGGAGGCCAGATCCGGGCTGTAGCCTGGCAAGGAGAGGTGGAAGCTGCTGCAGCTCAGCGGTCGCCTTGGGGCAGGCACCGAGGAAGAGGAGGAGGAGGAAGAAGGATGCTCATCTGCTGAGTCACCCGGGAGCTCCGGGGAGGAGCTGAGAGCAGGGTCAGCCCGCAGTCTCTGGGTGTAAGAGAAGGGGTTTGAAAGCCCAGCTTTGGGTTCCAACATCCCTTTCCCTGTCCACCCAGGGTCCCCCATACCATCTCCTCCCCACATCCCCAGGACACCCCCCCTGAATCCTGGCTCCATCCTCTAACACTTGGGCTCAGGACCTTACCCCTCCAGGGCAGAACTTTTGCAAGAAATTAATTAAAAAAATAATAAACAAAAACCTCACCATAAACCAGCCATAACCACACCAACCGCATTGATTTTAGACTCAGAGACTCCCCCACACACCCCTAAGGACTGCGCTTCCACAGCCCCAACTGCCTCAGGAAAAAAAAAGAAGAAGGAAAAAAAAGGAAAGCACAAGCCTATTCTAATTTTTAAAATTATCTTATTAATAAGCTTTTTAGCAGCCCAGCCCTCCCTCCATCCTTCATAGGGAGCACTTGCCCAGCTCCCAGCTGCCTCTGATGGGGACTGGCTGGTCCCAGCCCTTAAAAGAGTGGGGCAGAGAAGGGCAGGGTGATGCTGGGGAACTTCATCCTTCTTGGGGGTGTCTCTGTTGGAGGGGCTGCCCTACACCAGCCAGGAAGGTGAGGGGTGTTTGGGTGGGTTAGACAGGCAGGTTGGAGGTCCTGGTCCTGTTGCAAGTGCTATGGGTGAGGTCTGGGGCAGGGTGCAGGTCTTGTGCTCGGTAAGGGGTGGTTAATGTTGCGTTGGACCACTCTGGGGTGGGCAGAGCCAGGTGAATACCCCATAAAGGACATTTTCCTACAGCTCTAAGTGTGGTTTGACTGTGGGACCATCTTTACTGGCTTTGTTTGTGTGGTTGCTGTCTCACCAAGACTCTCCTGCATCCTGAGCTTGCCCCAGCTTGCTTCTGTCCTGGACAAAGAGGGTTCCTTACTTTGGTGGCAGGCAGGGGGTGGGTATCAGGCTTCTACCCAGCAACGCTGGCGAATGAGGGAGGGGAAACTGAGGCAGGGCTGTGCTGTTTACCAAAGACACCCCTAAAAGCCATAGAGGCCTCTCCTTTTCGGCTTTTACTCCAACTGGTGGCTATGTGGGGCCATCAAGCTACCCTTGGGCCAAAGCCTCTCCTAAGCAGATTGGTCTGCTCTTGTTTTGCTGCAGCACAGGGACCCCTGATGCCCAAGTATGGGCTCTCTGCCCTCCAAATTCGGAGGGTCTCCTACCTCAGGGGAGCGGGCATGGCCCTCGGTGGGCAGCGAGTGGTACGCAGACTCGGGTGTACGGAGCAAACGGCTGGGGACAGGGATGTCCAGGGCTGGGGATGCTGGGGCTGTGCCTGCTGCTTGCTGGTCCTCTTCCCGGGTGCTGGGGGAGGGTGGTGGGGGTGAAGCCGGCGTGGTGGGTGGCCGGTGCTCATGTAGGGATGCGGTGAAGGCCAGACGGCCGCAGTGCATCGCTGGCTGCTCACTGCCCACCCGCAGCAAAGCCATCATGGCACTGTAGCGGTACCAGTCCTCGTCCCTCCTGGCGGAGAGTTTCATCCGGGGCTGGTTGGTGCGAGGGTAGATGGCGAAGAAGGCTTCGCCCACCTGCCTGCTCCTCCTCATCCTCTCTGCCCTCCCAGGGAAGTACAAGGCCTCAATATGAAGCCGTACGTCGTGGTTCTTGTCATTCTTGCAGAAACCTGCCAGGAGTGAATCACAGAATGGTTGAGGTTAGAAGGGACCTCTGGAGATCATTTGGTCCAACACCCCCACCAAAGCAGGGTCACCCAGAGCAGGATGCACAGGAACGTGTCCAGGTGGGTTTGGAATATCTCCAGAGAAGGAGACTCCTCTGGCCAGCCTGTGCCTGGGCTCTCAAAGTAAAGAAGTTTTTTCTCCTGTTGAGATGGAACTTCCCATGTTCCAGTTTGTGCCTGTTGCCCCTTGTCCTGTTGCTGGGCACCACTGAGAAGAGTCTGGCCCCATCCTTTTGACACTTGCCCTTTAGATGTTGATAACCATTGATGAGATCCCCTCTCAGTCTGCTCTTCTCCAGGCTAAACAGCCCCAGGGCTCTCAGCCTTTCCTCATCAGAGAAGCGCTCCAGTCCCCTGATCATCTTCATAGCCCTCTGCTGGAGTCTCTCTAGTAGTTCCTTGTCTGTCTTAAACTGAGGAGCCCAGAACTGGACACAGTATTCCAGATGTGGCCTCACCAGGGCAGAGCAGAGGGGGAGGATGACCTCCCTCCACCTGCTGGCCACACTCTTTTTAATGCACCCCAGGAGACCATTGGCCTTCTTGGCCACAAGGGCACATTGCTGCCTCCTGGTCAACTTGTTGTCCAAGTCTTGCTTAAGAAGGCCAGTGGTGACAGGAGCTCATCCATCAGCAGCCCTGGTTAGCTCTGCTCTGTGAACACTAGCAAATGGGTTATACGTATAGATCCTGGGGGGGTTGTATCATTGGCGGTGTTGGCCCTGCTCCAAGCTAGACCTGCCTCATCCATCCCACTAAGCATAAACAGCTTAAGACTCCAGCTTGGGGGGGGTTGCATCGTTGGTGGTGTTGGCTCCTACTCCAAGCTAGACCTGCCCCATCCATCCCACTAAGCTCAAACAGCTTAGACGCCAGCTCAGGGGGTTGCTGTAGGGGCCTCTGCCATCAGCCCATCCCTGTGGCATCCAGCCTCTTACCTCTGGGCAGGGTAAAGGTGAATTTCTTTTGCTGGAAGGAGTAGATCTGGTTGAGGTCGCTCTGCTCGATGGTGTCGGTGGTGCCAGCGCTGCTCTGGGTGACCTCCCCATTGTTGATGCGGAGCCGGATGCCAGCGTTGGAGCCCTGCAGCAACGGGTTCTCTACAGTGAGCCGCAGGGCGTAGCGACCCTGCCGGTTAAACTGGGCACTGACCACCTCAAACTCAAAATCCAGGGTCTTCTCCTCAGCCTGCAGCCGGGAACGCTGCAGGGCCAGCGGGATACGAGGTTCCCCTGCCTTGTCTGCCATGGGGAGAGAGGTGGGGGTTCATCTGGAGACGAACCCTCCTTGAGAGCAGGGACCTTGAGGATCTCTGCCCTGGAGCAAGCCCTCCTGGCAGCCTGGGGCAGGTTTCTGAGCCAAGAAACCTGCTGCCACTCTTCTCTTCCCCTCTCCAGCGGGGAAAGTGCCTGGGGGTGCCCCTGGGTATGTGTCGGCTTCACATCTCCGCAGGCAGCTTTCAAAAGTGGCAAAAAAAAAGGAAAAGAAATCGCCGTCCCTGAAAAAACACGCGGGGAGATGCTGAGAGAGCTTTTCTGCCCCAGTGCACTGGCAAGGACAGGGGCTTTGAACTCCAGTTTGTTTGCTGGGAAACCAGGTAACTAGATGCGAAGCGGTGGCTGCCTTCCAGCAAACAGCCCGGGATATCCAGGGTGATGCCGAGCGATGCAACACAGACGCATTGTGTGTGTGCAGGGTGTGCTGGGGGGTGCGTGCATTCCTGCACCTGGGAGTCGGTGGCTCCTCGAGCCCTTTTCCTTGGGAGATTCGCCACCAAGGG
Organism: Chroicocephalus ridibundus; assembly: GCF_963924245.1. NCBI lineage: Eukaryota > Metazoa > Chordata > Aves > Charadriiformes > Laridae > Chroicocephalus > Chroicocephalus ridibundus. The sequence continues at coordinate 26,523,398 of NC_086292.1, forward strand.
GTTTGCAGCATGTTGCAGAGCCTCCAGGAGATGTTGGTGTTGAGGATGGGGCAATCAATGCCAGTTGCTCCCACGTGTTGCTGACCCCTGTGGGGACAATCCTGCTCCTCCTGCACCCATGGGACATTTTCTGGATCTCCTGCTGATGGGACCAGGCAGCCAAGCCTGCGGGCACCTTTTAGTTTGTCTCTAAGGCAAGTTTTGAGCTGGGTTTGCTGGTGGAAGTGGCACCCCATGGGGTTCAGGAAAGGGATGAGCCTGAGGGGCAGTGCTTGGCTGTTGGATCAGCTCCCAAAAGGGATAGGGAACACTCGCCCACCTAATCCTAATGCCTGGTGACTTCGCAGGCAAGTCCAGGGCAGAAACTGTTCCAGTAGTGTCTCTACAAAACAAGCAGTTGAAATGGTTCTTTGCGTTGCCCGGCTTGGGGATGTGCATCTGCTGCTGAGGAGCTTGCTGGGCTTTGGGAACCAAGGGGTTGACCCCCAGCTGGGATTTCACCACGGCAGTGAGGGCTGGAGATGCCCTGAGAGTCGTGGCCAGGCTGCAGAAGGGAAATCGGAGCTGGTGGGATTCCTGTGCGTGGGTTGGGAGACTTTCAAGAGTGTTGTCTTGAGTCACAGCTGGCTGCAAAGGGCTTTTGGTCCAGGTCTGCTCTCCTCCAGCTCAGTGTTACGTGGGCTGCTCTTTCCCCGCACAGGACTGCGTGTTTTCTGACTGGTGCAACTGGAGCTGAGCTCCCTGCCTGCTAAACCTGCTGCTGAGCCAGCTGAGCATCTGGAGGTTACTCCCACCGCGGATATTTTGGGACTGACCTCAAGGGGTTTGGTGGTCCGGGGTGGGCAGGGAACTGGAATGGCACCGTCCCATCCTCGCCTGGAGCCCCCCTGTCATATCTCATTCCCCCATGGCCGCTGAGAACGGCACGTTCCCACAGCTTTCGGGATGTTTCCAGTGAAACGTGAGCTGGAGCTGGGCTAGCAGATGGCCCTTCTCTAAGACAGCTCCCCACTCCGTGTAAAACGTCGCATACCAGTTTCTTCACGCTGGTGCAAGCTTGAAACAACAAGGTTATCCTGGGGGGGGAGGGAACGGGTTGGGGGGATAAAACAGCATCTGAGACCCTGGGGCGTAAGATTTTTTTACTCTATTTGTTTCTAGTCTGGGGGCAGCCCAGGGATCTGCCAGGCGGCCAGCCCAGACCTGTATCGAAATCCCCGCCTCCAAAAATCCCCTTTGGAAGGGTGCATGAGCCATGGGTGGGTTCACTAAAAATATATCCTGGTCTCCCACACCTCCCTGATTCTTCCAGGGAGGCTGGTTGTACGTCCTGTTCCTTCCTCAGATTTTATTTGGGGAGGGGAAAAAAAAAAAGGCAGGTTGGAGTCCCGGACACAACCTTGGCTGATGCATCCAACCTCCTGCCGTGGTGAGGACGCTGCAGAGGTCAGGATGAGGACAGGAGGCAAATGGGCCACAATTCAGAGGTTTTGGGGCACCAAGTTGGGTTTAAAGTGGAAAAGGGTGGTCTGCGTGGTGCTAAGCTTGAGCTGGTGAAATGGAGGTGGTGGCGGGGGGTCAGTCCCCTGCCAGTCAAGCCTGTCGGGAAAAGTGCTAATGTCTCCAGAGTGCTCAGATATGCTGATGGCTGGATCGTTTCCTTGAGAGGGCTGAGAGCATAAATGCTTTTAATGCTCATGAGGGGCTTGGTGGTTCCTTCCCCTGATGGCTGGAGACTGCTCAGTGCTCCCAAAGCAGACGCCTGTGAAAAAGGTGGTTTCTCCCAGCTGAGAAGCCAGGGACGGCTGGAACTGAGTGTGTGGTGCTGCTCTGAGCTGTTTCACCTACCAAATTGTGGCAATCTGAGCTGCTAGTGCCCCATGGAGGTCACTGAATGGTAGGGTTGGAAGGGACCTCTGGAGGTCATCTAGTCCAACCCCCCTGCCAAAGCAGGGTCACCCAGAGCAGGTGGCACAGCAACGCGTCCAGGTGGGTTTGGAATGTCTCCAGAGACGGAGACTCCACCACCTCTCTGGGCAGCCTGTGCCAGGGCTCTGCCACCCTCAAAGGAAAGAAGTTCCTCCTTCTCATGTTTAGGTGGAACTTCCAATGTTCAAGTTTGTGCCCATTACCTCTTGTCCTGTCCCCGGGCACCACTGAAAAGAGCCTGGCCCCATCCTCCCAACACCTACCCTTTACGTATTTATAAGCGTTGACAAGGTCCCCCCTCAGCCGTCTTTTTTCCAGACTGAAGAGACCCAAATCCCTCAGCCTTTCTTCATATGAGAGGTGTTCCAGTCCCCTCAGCATCTTGGTAGCCCTTTGCAGTCCCCTCTCCAGCAGTTCCCTGTCCTTCTTGAACCGGGGAGCCCAGAACTGGACACAGCACTCCAGGTGCGGCCTCCCCAGGGCAGAGTAGAGGGGGAGGATGACCTCCCTCCACCTGCTGGCTACACTCTTCTTGATGCCCCCAAGGATGCCACTGGCCTTCTTGGCCACGAGGGCGCATTGCTGGCTCATGGTCATCCTGTTGTCCACCAGGACTCCAGGTCTCTTTCCAAAGAGCTGCTCTCCAGCAGGTCACCTCCAACCCGTCCTGGCGCATGGGGTTATTCCTCCCCAGGCGCAACACCCTACACTTGTCCTGTCACCATCGTGCTTATCTGTGGAGCCAGGACTTGCTCTTGCGCCCCCGTACCATGGTGGGGACCCTGTGCCGCTGGGTTGGGCTCTGCTTTCCTGGGGCAAGGCAGCAGGAGGAATCGTGGTGATCAAATTGGCGTCTGTGTGAAGGATCACTCCCTGGTCTTCACCTCCCAAAAGCATCTGAAAGTTTTTTCTGCCTCAATTAAAACCCCGCCAGGCTCTAATGTGGAGAAATGGGACCTATTTCATCCTTAACTAGCCTGCTTAATTTCCTTCCCACCCTTGTGCAAACTCATTACCGAGCCACCGCTAATGACAGCATCATCAAAGGCTAATTTTCACATAATCTGATCTAAGGAGCAGTTCATTCATGCAGCCTTTTCCCAGCCATGGCAGAGGCGCACGCGCAGCAGGTCCGGAGGTGCCACATCCATCGTGTTACCGTGGCACGAAAACTGGGGCCCTCCGAATTAAATACTAATTTCCCCCCCACCACCATTAAATACTAATCTCCATGTCTCTCTCTCAGGAACGAGCCTGATTCATAGGACAGTGTGAGGTCTTTTCATTTTGGCAGCCGGTGGGTTTTTTGTTCTGCAAAAATGAAAGGTGGCCTTTGATGGCTGGAGCTCTGCCCGTGTAATGAGCTCAGGGTCTGGGCCTGGAAAGCTGTGTAGAAGTGATGAGAGAGGGGTGTTTTGGGCCAAAGGTGGGTTCCTGTTGTCCTGAGCTCTGTTCTTCCATGTGAAAGTCCTTTCCTTTAGTGAAATGTGCCCATGGGTGCAGTGAAAGGCAGTGATTTGCTTGTGGCTGCTGGGTTGCCGAATCTCCTCCCCAGCCTCTTATCCGATGGCTCAAGATAAAACAGGCTCAGAGCATGCAAGGAGAGGACGTTTCATCTCCAGGAGCAGAAAAAAGATTTGGGAGAGACTTTATAGTGCGGGGCAGAGGCCAAGGATGCACATAGCAAGGTGTCGGAGGGTCTCTGCGCCCTGCAGCTGCCACTGAGGACTGGGAGAGGTGTAAGGAGCAGGGAAAGCAGCCCCTTTCCATGCTTATCCAGCAGGAGCGGCAGCATCTGGGGCTGCCACCGAGCTCCTGGCTCACCCACACCTTGCAGAGCTCTTTCCAGCCTGGTCCCCGCTGCCTGGGGAGGGGGCAGCAGACCTTGGCAGGCAAGGTGGGTCGTCACAGCCTGAGTGGCAACCACACATATGAGGCCTGCGGCTGGTTTCCCAACGGCCGTTTTTGGGTTGAAAATCCCGAACGGCTGGAATACCAATTTTTTGCAGGGAATTAAAGGGTCTTGAGAAGCTTTGGTGGAGACAAAGCCCTTCTGTGCATCTGTAGGGTGATGACTTTGCTAAGATCAGGATGGACGTCGCTAGAATATTTTTGTCTGGGGCCAGAAACCCCGTGACTCTGAATTTCAGCCCCATCCCTCTCCGCTGGCCCTTTCCTCAGTCCCTCAGCTTTCCCAGGAAGCACCTTTGGGATCCAAGAGCAGCATTTCTCTTTAAAAACAAGCCCAGGGAAGGGGAGAGGGGGGGGTGTGTAAAAAAAAAAAACCTGTGGGTCACTTTGTTCAGCATTGCCACAAAGTTTTTGGCTAAAAATTAAGCTAAATCTTCAACCTTGATTAATTTTCCTTTGCTTCACTTGCTGTCACGTGTGGAGTGTGTGTATTTTTCTGGCTTATATTCTTTTTTTTTTGGTTTTTTTTGGGTTTTTTTGTAAGCTGCTGTCTCCTGAGCGAAGTGTAGCTGGTGGGTCGAAGGACGTGTTGGCCAAGGGGATGGGTTACTCCTGGGGTAAAGCATCCCCCAGTTCACACCCCAAGACGTTTTGCACCCCGAGGTGTTTTGCATCCCTTTCCTGCTCCCGTGGGACCGTCACTCTGCGCCCGTGGCATTTGCTGTGTGAGCCCTGGGCAGGATCCGGCCATCTCCCATGGGCTGCGGGGAAGATGCTCTGGCGGTGGTGTCCCCGGACCAAGGACACGCGTCCCCAAGCTTGCACCAACCCCAAACTTTCCTTCCCTGTTCCCACCCCTCTCGAGTCGCACTGGGGAGGGGGGGGGGACGGGACATGGAAAGCAAATAAATCTGCGAGATTTGAGCGAAGGATTGGGCTCAACTAATTTACAACAGTAAGGAGCTGGCGGTTTAATTTACCCCAGGAGGAAGCAGAGATGTTTGCGTCCCATGGAGGGGGACACAGCAGCATCTCGCTCCCTGAAAACCTCAGCGCGGGGTGGAGGGAGCAGCTAAAACCCAGCTGAGCTGGGGAAGAAGGGGGCTGGGTCGAGCTGCCTCCTCTCCCGAAAAGCTCTGCCTAATCAAAGGGAGAGCAGAGCACGGGGTTGGTTGTTTTTAATTTTCTAAACCCCCGGGGTGGCCCCCAGCCAAGGCCTTCCTGGCGATGGAGGGGATAAAGTTCCCCGAGCCGCCGCGAGCCTCCGCTCTCTCGCCGGTGCTCTGAACTTTGCCTCGAAGCTCGCATGGCCGCATCCTGCACTGGGCTCCCGCAAACAGATGCTCTAGACCCAGCTTAGCGAGGCCACACGTCTCTCCCGAGACCCCCATCGAGCCAAGGCTCCGAGTGCCCTTTCAAGGAGGTCGCTGGTTGGAAGAAGAAGGTAACTTTTTTTCTTTTTTTTTTTCTGGTCATCTGTCTTCTTATTTTTTTCCCCCCACCCCCTTTTGGTCGTTGCTTCTTGCAAACTTGGCGTGGCGGGGGGGACGCTGGGCTTAACGGACCCTTTTAAGCTTCAATCTGCAGCTTCTTTGCTTACGGTGGGGTAAATCCTGCTCTGGGAGTGCAGAAGCAGCCTCCCCCCCCCCCCCCAGAAAAAAAAAAAAGAGTCCCAGCTCTGCCCTTAAGTAGGGATTTCAGCTCCCTCTTGGGAAGGAATCCTGGGGTGGGGGGGGAATGTTCCTGGGGGCTGCTTGCTCCCTTCCAGTGTCGCAGGAGCTGAGGTTATGGGGTGCTGTGCCCTGACCTGCCCCCCCCTCCCCGCAGCGCTGCTTTCCATGCTGATCTACAACTTTATCAGCAGGTTTTGGTGCAATCCTGCAAACTCCTGACTTTTCCCCTTCACTGGCTTGTCGGGGGGGCGGCTTCATTGTGCAGCAGGTGCTGCCGTCTTTGCTTTGAAAAGAGGGAGCTGGGGTGGTGGGGGCCGGGGGGGCCAGGAGCCTAAAAATAACCTCAAAACAGTTTCCTTGGCTTAAATGTTTAAGCTGCCTTTGCTTTTAAAATGCAAAAGGAGCTTCTTCCTCTGGCTTGCTGGTGTGTTTGTGATCTCCGCGGTGGATTTATTATCTACAGGCTCCAGCTTTGCAGAGGGAAGGGGGGTTTGTGAAGAGCCGGAGCAGCTCCGCTACTCTCCCCAGGGTGGGGGGAGATCGGGGTGCGGGAGGGATTTTGGGGGAGAAGGTGGTGGTGGTGGTGAGGATTTGGATCGGATGAGAACTGGCCTCGCCATGGCTGAGCTGGGGGGAAAAGACTGTCGGAGCGGGATGGCTGGGTGGGATGAAAAACTTCCTCCGGATCTTTCCCTGCCCCGGGCAGGGGCTTTCCCGAGGGGATGGGGAAAGCCGTGGGCTGGGGTGCAGTGAGTTCACCAGCCCCCACCGGGCTTCCCGCATGGACTCATCAGTGCAATGAGTTCAGCGTCCTCAGTCCCCTGGGGCTGAGCCTGTCTCGGGGAAAGGGTGGGCAGTGACTTCCCGGCCATCTCTGGCTGGACCGTCCTGGGTGTGTGTGGGCTCCTCGGCACTTGCGTTCGGGGAACTTGAGGGACAGCATGATCTTCATGCTGGGAAAAACTCCGCTTTTCCAGAAAGGTGATCAAAGTCTTCAAAAAGCTCTAGGCAACAGCTGGCCGGGGGGGCTTTGGTGCTTGGAGGGCTCCAGAGTCACTGGCAGAGGGAAGGGATGGGACCGACTGTCCTCTTGCCCCTCCCAGCTGAGCACGAGGGGCTTCAAGCCAACTTTTCTCATCTCATTTTGGGGCTGGGACACTGCATTTGGTGGATTTGGGGGCTGAAGTTGGCTGGCTTGGCTTGTCCTGATGCGAGACCAGGCTTTGCGTCTCCAAGCGTCAGATGAAGCTGCTAAACCCACCTTTGGGGATGAGCATCTCGTGAGCTGGGTCACCAGCTCCTGTACTTTGATGTGTCCTCCAAAGCCATCGCCGTGCCACCTGGCTTTGCAGGGACCAGCCCGGCAACCACCCGTGCAGCTCCCGAATGGCAATTGAATTAGAGGAGATCTCACTTAAACAACTCTTCCCACCCACCTCCTCCCCCCCCGGCCCCCAGTCTCGGCCCAAGGGCTCCCTGAACAATTGTGAAATGAGATCTTTATCATTTTTATTAAAAGCTGTACATGAGGCATCACCATTAGGCTAGATGGGAGGAGGGGCGGGGGGGGGTTGGGGGGCGGGTAATTCCCTTATGGCTCCCCCCTTTCCCCCCTCCAGTTTAATTCATAGTGGTGGGATGCAAAAGCTCCCCGGAGAGTGATGGATAGTGGGAAATGAAGAATATGAAGGAGCTTTATTGAACCCATCAATCTCGGGCGAGGCTGCCGCGATCAAAGGCCCAGCCTGTTTTGGCGGAGGTTATGCAGAGGAGCAAAGAGATCAGGTTTCGGGGAAAAGCAGGGCATGGAGGGACTGTGAAGCTCCTGGCTTGGCTCCGGCCAAAAGAGCCAGCACCCGTGGAGCAGGGTGGAGAGCGGTGGCTTTGTCCTGGCCAGGGATGCTGATCCCGCTGTGGTTTTTGGCATACCTCTCCCTCTTCTTCCTCCAGCACCCCAGGATTTGCAGCCTGGGCAGTAATAGGAAGGGTTAACTGCCACGGTGAGGCTGAAGAGCCTCATCACATCCTTCTCCCCAGCTGAAATGCCCATCCCCAGTGAGGTGTCTGCTCCAGCACAGCACCAGGGCATCCACTGGGCTCCAGGCTTGGTTGTTGCTGTGTCAACACCATCACTCATGCAGCCTTGGGCTGCCATGACTTGCCTAATAGTGTCCAACAGATGGGTTGGAGACTCTGAAGCACCTCCTGATTTCTCCAGACACCTGGTTTTTGTGGATGATGACCAAGATGTTGCCACCCTGCTTGGTGGACCACGAGAGGGGACCTTCCCCTGGAGTGGGCCAGCATCCATCTCCTGAAGATGAGCAGGCTGGGCTGGAGGATTTGAAGATCACCTGGTGCTGGGACAGTGTTGACCCACCTTGGTCCCATACCCAGCCAGAGTCAGGCACAGGCAATATTCCGAGCAAGGACATGCTGGAAGGGGAGCAGGCACGCCACCCAGGGAGCTTGTCAGCTTGGTCTCGTGATGTTGCTGCCCGGCTCAGATTCAGGCTGCAGCTTGCCCCGTGGGGCTCCCAGAGGGTGGTGAGCACCGTGCCTCTCACTGAGCCTTTCTCTCCTTTCCTTCCTGCTTTTCCGTGGCCGCCGTGTTCCCGAGCGGCTGCTAATCAGGGCATCAGCAAGGTGGCATCTGCTGGCTCGTTCAGAGGTGGGTCATACGGGGCAACGCTGCCTGGGTAGGTAGATCTTGCTTTCTGCTGGTTGTCCTCCTTTGGGTGACCACCACGGGGGAGGTGAGAGGGGCACAGGCAATCCCACAGTAGCTTTTGGAGACCGTCCTTCATCCAAATGCTGCTTGGCAGGGGAAACAGCATCCCAGGAGAGATGCTGCCCTATGTCGTTGCCTTGCTTTACCTGCATAAACCACAGCCCCAATTTCCAAGCTCTGCCACCCTTTGGTGACCCCACGGGAGGGGAAAGAGGCTTGCAGACGTGTGTACTGCCATGAACTCTGCAGGCTCCTTCTACCTTTTTACGTTTACAGAGTGCTACATTCCTGGGAGATGAGGTCAGAGCCGCTTCCCTGTGCAGGCAAAATCAAGGGATGGCTGGAGAGTCGATGCCTTGAGGCTGGGACACAGTGCTGGGTGGGTTGAGGTCAAGGTCTGGGGTCCATCTGAGCGTGGTGCTCACCCAGGGGTGGTGGGGTCTGTCCTTCCTCTGTTGGAGCCTGCGCTGGTGGGGAGCAGGATGGTGGTGGCACCCTGACGTGGACCGAATGCTGGGGGGGACCTGCTTTCTTGATGAGTTTTGGCCCTCTGGGAAGGGAGGCGGAGGTCCCAGGTCTTACGTCCTGACCTAGAGGGAGTCCCTGGAGAGGACCCAAAAATCTGGATGGGCTTGTGACATCCAGCAGAGCATCAGGCCATGGAGCAGTGTGGCCATGGTGGTGAGTGCCACTTGTCTGTCCAGATACAGGGCTGCCTGTGGGGCCGCAGCCCTGATGTGGGGAATTTCTTTGAAGCTGGTGAGCTATATCCATCACGGTCCCCGGTGAACACCAGCTGTACAAACAGCAGCCCAGAGCAAAGCTGCCGGCTCAGTCATCCATCTCCTGCCTGTCTGGTTGGAGCCACCGAGCAGCCCTGGGTGGTTTGGGATGTCCCCAGGCTGTGGGATGAGGTGTCCCCAGGTCGTGGACTGGGGCTTGGGGGCTGCACTGAGCATCACTGTCCGGCATTCGGGGACATCTTTGGGCACTGCCTTTCTGATAGCGGTGGTAGCTGAGGCACGTTGTGGCTTGTGTGACGTGGCTCTGGGACAGCAGCGGAGGGTGTGGGGCCGTCTGGACCAAAGTCATCCAAAAATAACGGGGAGAAGGAGAAACGAGAGCGTGTTGGGTCTGGCACCGCGACAAATCCTTCTTCCTTTTTATTGCTACAAAAGGAGAGGGGCTGAGGTCCCCTCCCCGGGGCTGGGGGAGGCTGGATGCTGTGTAGGGCATCCGGTGGCACGGAGGGACACTGGGGACACGGGTCATGAGCTCCCCAACTGTGGTGAGATCTCATCCCTGCTTTCCCAGCCAGCCTGTGCCGCCGAGCCCCAAACTTGACCCTTGTGCTGGTTTTTGAGCTGTTGGCGTAAAAGCTGTTAAACAACCCAAACAAAAAGGCTCCGAGTCTATCAGCATCCCGTGGCGGGCAGGGAGCGGCTGGGGGATGATTAGGTGTGCCCCAAGCACTCAAGTTGTGTGTGGGTGGGGATTCATCCCTTCTCCCTCCCTTTGAGTCCAGATAAAAGCCAGATCCTTGGAGGCCCAGCTGGATTTTGAAAGCTCCTGGTCCCCTCCAGCTGCCGGAGTGACCTGAGAAGATAAAGCCTCTTGGCTCAGCACCTCCATCCCTGCATTTCCAAGAACCCAGGAGGACGCGCCTTGGGAAAACCAAGTTGCTTTCTACCTCTCGCCATCTCTCTCCAGCCCACAGAGGGAAGGAGGAGATGGCCGTGGCAGCCAACGGCTCTGGTGGGACGCACGATGTTCCGCTGGACATCGGCTTTGCTGGCACCGAAGACCTTGTTTCTGACTGGTACATCTATGAAACCGTGGAGCCAGCCGTGCCACAGGATGAGTAAGTGTCCAGCCTCGCCGGCGGGTGCCACGTGTCCCCCTGTCCCTGCTGGGGTCACCCTGGGCATCTACCAGCCTCCTGCCAGGCTGCTCTATCCCCTTTCTGTAGAGTGAGGTCTCCTGAGCAGCGGAGCCAGGATTTATTTGCCTAGTGAGTGGGAGGTGATTAAAAAGGCTTGTTTTGCCCCTCTAAAAATGTTTCGTTTCTCTAAGGTGCTTCTGACAAGAGCCAGAGTAAATCCTGCAGCAGGCATCTCTGCTACTTACTCTGCCTTTCCCTTAGCCTTCCCCAAAATGCAAAGTCAAGTTGACAGCGTTAACTTGCTGCCCTGACCCCTCTGGAACCCCCGGGAGGGCTGCTCTGGCTCCGTGCTTCTGGGTTTGAAGACATCCTCATAACACAGCCCTGTCCCCTGCCTTGATCCCAGCCCAGCTCCCCGCGAGCAGCCGCGCGGGCTTTTGGTGAGGGGCGAAGCGATTTGGCAGCACAGCCCGATCTACCGGTGGGGAGGCAGGGCTGAAGGGGGGCCCGGCCCGGTCCCTGCACGGTGATGCTAAAGCAGGTTTCCTACCTGCAAAATAGGGCTGAGCACCCCCGGGATTACATGGATGCCCAGCCGTGGCATCACCTATTCAGCCTTTTCCCGCAGCTGGTGTATCAATGGGCCTTGTAAAGCCTATTCCCTCTCCATCTGTAATGATCTGCTCTTTACCGGGGTGTACTCCCAAAAGCAGCGCTGCATGGGCTGTGTTTGCCCCGGGGATGGGACCCCAGAGCCCAACCTCACAGCAAGGACCCAGCATTTCATGCCCTTCTGGCTGAGTGCCCTTCCCAAGGACAAGAGAAGAGCTATAGAGAAGGGAAACTGAGGCACGGAGCAGTAGGGCAATTATCCAAGGTGCCCTACAAGGCTCAAAGCTGAGCATCCCAAGGCCCATCTATCAGCACCTATTGTCCCTCTGTTGACTTAACCCTCTGCGGGTGGGTTTTACACCGCTCAGTTGACTGATACCTGATCCTGAGGACAAGCAGGAGGAGATCCCAGCGGTGACCAGCCCAAAGGGTTCTTCCTCATCCTTAATCTTCCACCTTGCGAAATGGCCTTTGAAATCTCCTTGCCCAGCCCTGGTTTCCCCAGACAAACCCCCACATGCATGACCCACACTTCTTCGAGAAGCCTTTTTGGGGTATTTCTGGGTGTCCTTTGCAGCAAGCCATGGTTGGTGAAGGGATGGAGGCAGCATTGGCGGGTGGTTTGCTTGTCTGATGGCTCCTGGCTGCTCTGGATTTAGATGCTGACGCCCTGGTGACACCAGAAAGAGTTTTGGTGTCCCTGTGCTCTTAATCGTGTGGGTGGGTGCCCTGGATTTCCAGAGCCTGGATATTTTGGGACAGCGGGAACTTTCTGATCTATCCAAGGCCAGCCATTGGCAGTGGAAAAAAAGGCAGAAATCAGAGCTTTGCCGATGGCAGCTGGTCCTATAAAGCCTTTTCTGGGCAGGTTGGTGACAGCCTTGGACATACGATGCCTGAGAAATCCGAATTTCGCTATCAGACCCTTCGGAGAATGATGGTTCCCTGCAGCCTTGCTCCTGGGCTCTGCTCTGGGGCTGGTCTCCCGTCTCTGCCCACCCCACGGATTTCCCCCACACTGCGAGTTATGGGGCTCAGGGGGTTCCACTCCCCCGGCACGGGGATTTGCTGCCCAGCGTTGGGAGAGGGTGGCTGGGCACGATGGCGCCTGGCCTTGGGGAGAGGAGGAGGGCTGCAGCAAGGCGGAGATTAAGGGATATAATGGAGGCCAGAGCGTGAATAAATAAAGCGAAGCCTGGCACGCCTGCTCGGCTGGCCTTGGCTGGCCAGGGGATGTGGCAGCCAGCCCCTCCGCCATCCTCCCGGCCCTGGGGCTGGTCCCTCTCCCATGGGAAAAAGGCATCAAAACACCCTGCAAGTGGTCTTCAGCTGGTCTTCAGCCTGCCGGCTGGCGTTTAATAAACGCGGTGCCTTAGGCAGCGAGGAGAAGTGATGCTTTGCAGGCTGAGTCCCTCGAAAAGGCAGAGTGAGAATAGATTGGGGTGTAAAAGAGGTAAACGGGTGGCTTCATCCCTCATTGCTGATCTCTTCTTCATCCCTGTACGTGCGGGGAGGTGGCCCGGGCACTGCGGGGGATCCATTCAGGGCCCCTCCTGGATGTTATCTCTCTCGCTTGATCATAAAATCATCTCGTGAGGGTGACTTCATCCCTGGTTATTGGCAGTTGTGCAACCCAGCTCTTCAGAGGTTTACCCCTTCTCAGCATCAGACAGAAATCTCTGCTGCCGCCACGCGCATGGGCAATACCCTGGGATCTTTGCTTTGCCCTTTTGGGACTAAATACAACCCAACACATCATTTTATTTTTTTATTCCCCCCCCTCCCCCCTCTTTCTAGCATGTTTCCCAGCGCAATCCCAGACTGCGACCCCACCGTTTCTCCCAGACTGTATCACGTCTGCATGGCACCCGTCTCTGTAAGTACCCACCGAGTCCCGCGCGGTGGGTTGTCTGCCCCGACATCGTGTTTTCTGTCCCCCAGCTCAGGTCATCTACCCCCAGTTAGCAGGTCTGGGCCCTTCAGCTTGAGCTGGAGCGAAGTTTGAGCTGGGATGCTCTAACAAGGGACTCGCACAGCTCCAGACTTTGTTTCATGCCCATAGTTAATGGAAAGCTTTGATTTATTTTTATTTTTTCCCAGCACGGTCCCTCTGAGGCGTTTAGAGCCTGTAACTCATCAGAGTAGGTTGAGAAGCGCTTGTCCCCGCTTCAGCCGTGGCTGAATTTAGGGTGTTGGATGGAGATGGAGTCTCTGCAGAGGCTCCCATCACAGAGCAGCATGTCCAAGACACCCACCCAGACCCCCCCGCCCCTCCTCATGTATTTATTGCTCCCTCAATTGGGTTTCTGGCAGCTGGCTGTGCTCGTGGGCTTGTCCTTGCTGGTGAAACGCAGGCGTCTCCATCGGAGCTGCTGGAACGGGGTCCCAGGACTGCTCAGGTACCCTGACCCGTCCCCAGGGTCCCTGTCACTCCGTGGGTGGAGGGATGCTATGGTGCAGCATGGGATAAACCAGCTGTGGAGCAGACGATGGTGGGGAAAGGGTGGCCACCATCTGGTGGCAGGCTCATCCCTTCCTTGGCTTGCAGCCCGGCCAACTTTCTGGAGGAGGAAGGCAACCGAGGGCTGGTGGCTGCGGTGTTTGGCATCCTGTTCTCCTCCCTGTGCGTGCTGGTCTTGGACAGGGACCCTCTGCCGCTCATCACCCACTCTTCCCAGAGCACCCGGGGTAAGGCGAGCACCCTCCTGGCCTGCAGACACCCAAATCCTCCCCACCCAGGAGGCATGCAGCTTTGGGTGGCATCCCCCGAGCAGCCTGTTCACTCTGGTCCATACTGAGGGCACTGCCTTCTCTTCCCTGTTTTGCTTGCCCTCCTCTCTTCCCACCATCCCATCTAGAGTACTGGAAGATCCTGGCTTTGCTCTACTACCCTGCCTTCTACTACCCCCTGATTGCCTGTGCCACCGTCCGGCACAGGGTCAGCTACCTCATGGGCTGCCTGCTCTCCTGGTGTCACTGCGTGGTCCACATCTGGCAGAAGGTGGATTGTCCCCAGTCACCCAAGGTACATGTCCCACTGCCCGGGGAAGGAGCGAGGAGGCTGGTGTGGCCCAGGGTTGGAGGTGGCTTTCTCACCACATCCCTGAAGTGACACGAAGGTGTCACCTGCCTGGGCTGGGGCGGTCCCACATGTGACAGCTCTGCTTCTTCCCAGATATACAGGTACTACTCCACTCTCTCTTACGTCCCCATCATCCTCTGCCTTGTGCTCTTAAGTCTTTGGTATCCAGCCCTGCTCATCAGGAGCTTCACTGAGCAGGAGGAGACCTTGGATAAGGAGGTAATGAAGATCCACAGGGTGACTCGGGGAGTGGTAGCACAGGAGAAGCCCTTGATGGACCTGCGTGGTTTTGGGACCTCTCCTGCCCTTGCAGCCCCTCTGTCTGCCTTGGGGACTGGGAGAACTGGGGTGCTCCCCGGAGCACGTGTTCCCCACTTTGTTCCGGCACTGAGAGCCGCCTTCCCTCCACCCATCTCACGGCATGGATCACGGCTCTGTTTATCTCACTGGATTTGGAGAGGGAGTGAAAAATCCATCTTTGGAGTAAACTCCTTAGTACAAGAGGCTTAAGGCATCAATGCATCCCATTCAGGCCGGGACTGGGGTCGCCTTGTTTTCCCAGCAGGCCGGATAATCCCCAGCCCTTTGGGAAATGCCGGGCTTTGTTGGGAAGAGAGGAGGAAAAACCTACTTAAAAAAAAAAAAAAAAAAGCCGTCAGCCCAAGCGTGGACTGAAGTGACCCCCAGCCTCTTGCTGGGAGCTGGCTGGTTGGAATGGGAGTTTTCGGCTGTCTTACCGGTGTGCCTGGTTTTGGGCCGCTTTGTTGATGAGAACAAGGCGGATTTATTTCCACCTTTGCCGTGCCGGCAGATTTGATGCCAGCATCGCTCCAGCGCTTTCGTTATCCAAATGAGGGCTGGGAGCCCATCACCCGTGTCCCATACGGAGGGTGCTGTGGGTGGCAATGGGTGGGTGGCTGGTGGTAGCTGAGCAAGGAGATGCCTGCTGGGTGGGATGGAGATGCTCTGTTGAAAGCCTCCCCAAAAGAGTCACCTCCCCATGTTCCGAGTGCCTGAGCATGTCCCTGTGTTCAAATCAGGCAATTTATTGCTGTTTTCTTTAAGGTTACAGGGAAGGGTTATTACAAGAAGTACCTAAAGTCTGTCCTGTCCAAACGCCCTCAGAAGGGGAGGTAAGGACGGCACCTTCCCGAGACCAGCGAGCACCTGTGCCAGCCCTGCCTGGCTGCAACGGGGGCAGAGACGGTCCCTGCTACCGAAGAACGTGCATTTCACCCTCTTCTTTCCCCTCCAGCTCCGCCAAGATAGAAGAAAACCTCCTGTCGAGGGTCCGGACGTATTTACGCTCCTACATCTACGCTCCCGAGGAAGGTGGGCTGCGGGCAGGCGCAGGTCGCGCTCTCGGCCGCGGCAGCGGCTGGGTGAAACGGGCTGCCTCCCCCTCCCCAGGGAGAGCAAATGCCTTTCTTGGCTCCTTCCCCAAAGCATCTGTGCCGCGGCAGCTGCTGCCCGCCGCACGTGCGACGCCTCGGCTTCCCACAAACTGTTGCGGTTTGGGGTGGGGAGCTGGACCCCCCTCCACCCCCACCCCCCCCACACCCCCCGTGGTGAGCTGTGGCTGTGAGGCTCCGGCACGGTTTGTGCTAATATTGTAGCCTGATTGCCTGATAAGGCTACAGTAAGGGAATAAAAATCTATGCAAAGGGGATAAAAATCCCTAACGGCGCAGGAATGGGGAGCCGCTCCTCACCCCCTCTGCCCATGGGAGAAGCAGGGGCTGTCCCGGGTGGTGGCCACCCCAAGGGACGTGGCTGCTGGGACTCGGTGCTGTGGGTGCACGAGGTTCCATGGGCTTGTGGGAAATGCGGATCGAAGTACGGAGAAAACTCTCCCGGCTATACATCCCCTTTCCCTGGGGAAATCCCAATTAATATTTGGCCTCCCCGTTCCAGCGCTCTCCCCCAGGGCGTTTGCTTTGGCTGCTGGCTTGGGTGGACTGCCATCCTCCTCTTCTCTTCCCCCATGATCCCACATCCCGACTCCTCTCTGATAAGACCCCTCCCCTTCTGCATTCCAGGTTTCCGGATCCCCCTGAAGCTCGTCCTGTCCATAACCACGGCCGTGATTGCTGTCTACCAGGTGATGCTGATGGTTAAATGCCGAGAAGAATCCCCTCCCTGCCTTCTCGGCTTCATCCTCTGGAGGCAGAGGAGCCCAGAGGTCATTGCCATGCCACAATTTTGGCTATGGGGATGGTATTAACGTGCCTCGAGGTATTACCATCCCTCGGCTGAGCTGCAGTAACCAGCCATGTGCTTCCAGGGCTCAGCCAGCCTTAAGTCTTTAAGCCAAGGCGATGGCTCAGTGGAGGGATGCCGTGACCCTGGGGGCTCACATGGCACCGCTCCCTTGCAGGTGGCCCTGCTGCTCCTGGTGGCCGTTGTCCCCACCATCCAGATCGTGCGGGCGGGGATGACAAAGGACATCGTGGTGTTATTGGTCCAGTTTGGCTTGGTGCCCTCGGAGAGCCCAGCCATCCCAGGTGACATGGAGAAAGAGCTCAACACCGTCAAATATTACCTGTGGTCACTGGAAGGTGGGTTTCCTAGCCAGCTCCTGCAACCGTAGGTGATTTTGGGAGGATTTCAGAACTTAATCAGAGAGATTTCTAACCCAGAGGATGGTCCAGGAAACTGGTCGGGAATGGGAGCAGCTTCCAGGGAGGCTTAAAAACCAGCTGCCGAAGCCATGCAGACATGAAAGGCGGCCGCGGGAGGCTGGTGCCGTGCCAGGCATCTCCGAGCAGCCGAGATGCTGCCCTTCGGCTGCGGGCTTTGATATGTGCTGGAATCGAGCAGATGGCCACCGCCTTCCCCCCCGGATAATTAAAAGCCCAGGATTGTGGAGGGGGGTGTATGGGGATAGCAGGGGTGTCCCACTCCCTCCACAGCATTACTTTAGGGTACCACTAAACTTGGGGGGAGGAATTTTATGGCTTTTCTTGAGTCACCAAGCCTCTTTCATCCTCTTTGTTTCCCTGACATCTCCATCCTTCCTACCAGACCTGCTTCCCCTCCCTCCCCCCCCAGCATCCATTTTTCCGAGAGCATCTTCCCAGGCTCTCTCCATCGCACTGCCTGCTCATTGCGGCTTGCTCCATGATTTTTCCAGTGCTGAGCTAACCCAACCGCTGGTATTTCCCCCGGTTGCTTGTCTTTCCCCTTCCCTTTCACCGTCTCACCAGCTCATGCCCACCTGGGAGATGGAGATCCCTGTATCACACAGGGGGATAGGGAGGGAAACTGAGGCACAGCACCCCATAACTCAGCCCATTGCAAGGCTCCTGAGGTATTTTACAATAAAATGCCTGACCCAGCCATTCTCCCCACTGCTCCTCCCCAGTCTGCTACATCTGCTCGCTGGTGCTGTGCTGCCTGCTGACCTGTGCCATGCTCCTGAGGACGCTGGTGATGCACAGGTATACAGGGTGGTCCCCGCTCCTCTGGCCCCCACCACGTCACCAAGCCAGGATGCAGCTGGTCTCTCTTCCCCAGGAACAACCTGAAGGCGCTTTACCAAGGGGCTGTGCTGGACGTTTTCTACAAAGCCCATATCCTCCGCCCATCCCGACGAGCCATCGTCTGCTGGATGAGCTTTGCCAGCTTCCAGACGGCTTTCGCCTGCCTGGGTAAAGGGTGTTGGGTGGGCGGGAGGGGGTGGGTGGGTGACGGACCCCCCTGCCTTGCACAGCCTACCCCAGGTTTAAGCATCTCTTCCCCTTTTCTTGCCCCATTTTGCAAAGGGATGGCTGTGGGGACTTTGTTCCTCTTTTCCCTCAACGCAATCTGTCCTTCTGTGGGGAGCACCACGCTGAACACCAAATGGTCGGGAATTAAAAAAAGGAGGGGGGGGGGAACAATGACTCCTTTTGGCTCAAGCCCAAATATTTTGATTCGAGAAGCTGTCACAGCATCTCGTGCAACCGACTGTCTGTCTCCTCCAGTCCCAGTCTTCACATCCCGGGTCCTCCTTGCTGCGCGTCTTCCCCAGCGCAGCCTGGGTCTCCCCAGTTGGGGGAAGGCTGTCCGTCCCACAGATGGGTGGAGGACATCAAGGGGGTTAGAAATCCTCACCCCACCATGGGTCGGAGGTGTTTTAAGGCCTCTCCGCCCCACGGCAGGTGACTCTGGGCAGCGTCTGCGGTGGTGCACGTGTAACACTAACCATATCAGCACCTCAAGGCTGCACAGGAGAGTCGAGCTGAAGATCCAGGGGGGATGATGGAAGGGCCAGAGGGTATCACCAGGTCTGTTGGTGACCGCTCCTCAGGAAAGTGGACCTATTTTGCAGGCAGATTGCAGAGATCACTGTGGAGGTAGGAGCTGGGGAGCTCCTTGCACCCCTTTGGCAGCAAGGAGCAGCTTTCCTTTGGCCACCCAGTGCTTGGACCATCTCTGGCAGAGCTGGCTGCATCTCACCATGCTGCCGTGAATCTACCTCCTGCTTTAATCTCTTGGTTTTCAAGTCATTAAAGCAAAGCAGTGGAGGTGAAACACGAGCTCAAGCACAGGAAACCGCAGCCGCTGCTGATCTCGGTGTGATTTATGATTAGAAATCAGAGCTCGGGCTGATTTTTATGATGAGGCATCGCAGTTGCAGCCCCGAGTGATGGCTCTTCTCAGCAGGGATAATGTGGGGAGCGATAAGAAAGGCTGAACTTGTAATTAAATCCCGTGCAGAGCATTGTGTTTGGAGCGGGGGAGGCAGGTAAGGATCGCGCAGTCTTTTCGTGGGATTAAAATGAAAGACGTGTTCAGCAACGAGTAGGAGTTTGGGGAGTAAGACTAAGAACAAGAACCGCTTCTCCATCCTCCCCTGACATGGCTTGTCTCCCCGTGTCTCCCTCCCAGGTCTCCTCATCCAGCAAGTGATTTTCTTCATCTGCTCGGTGGGGTTTACCTTCCTCTTCATCATCCCGCTCCAGTCTGGCACAAATACGTACCTCTTCAAAATGATTCAGAACATGTGGTGAGCGCTCGCAGCCCTTGGGGAGGGATGGGAGACCCGTTACCATGGCCATGCTGTGCTTCGGGCTATTGCATCAAGGGGAGGCTCTATCTTGGCCTCTTTCAACTTTGCTGCAGGCTGCTGCTGCCTGGGATGGTGTCTCATGCTTGGGACCCTCCTGGTGTCCAACCTGACTCTTCTCTCCCACGCAGGCCCTTCTGGTTGACCCTGGTCATTGCCGTCATCGTGCAAAATTTGGCAGCTCACTACCAATTCCTGGAGCAGCATCCCCTCCGGAAGGAGCTCACCAACAGGTATGGGGATGTGGGAAGCCTCTGGGGCAGAGCTGTACCTCCTGAGGTCCGAGACCCCAGACTGTGTTGCGTTTACACGTGCCCCTCCCCTGACGTCATGGTGTCCACTCTACTGTGAGCTCAAGGGGCAAATCCTGTGGGTTTGAGGGGTTTAAGTGGCTCCATGCACCAAGAGAGGTTTCTTTAGATGCTTTGGAGGGTTGTGGGTCATTTACAGCCTTGATTTCAGTGTGGTAAAGCTGGTGAGGTCTGTGCCCTGCTCCACCACCCCATTTGCAAGCCTCGTATTCCTCAGGATCCGGTGGACAGGTTCAGAAGCTGCCAGCCGATGTGTCTCCTTGCTCATGCACGGAGACAGTCTAAGCTGTTTCCTTATGCTGAAAACCAGGGTGACAGATGGATCTGGGTGTCCTGCTCTGTCCAGCCAAGGCACTTCCATCACCTCCATCACTTGCCCAGCATTGCAGGGAGGCTGCTGTAGGCTCTTCTGGCCTCCATAGGAGCTGGTGTCCTCCATCCCAAACCTCCATACTCAGGATTTATCTGATTTCTGAGCCTTCAAGGAGAAATGGAGGCCAAGCTTTGACGTCCTGATGGTGCACCAGGCTGTCTCCTCTCCAAGAGCCCTAAAGGGTGTTTGCTTCTCTCCATGGGATGGTGACACCTCAAACAGGGACCATGTCTGCCGAGGAGAGAGGGAAGGGTGGGAGGCTTTTTTTGGCAGGAGGTTTCTCTGGCAGGGAAGGGCTGCGCTTCCCGTCCTGTGGTGTTTGTGTTCCTTACTCCTCCTCCTCCACCCACAGGCGAGCTCTCTACATAGTCACCTACCTGCTCTTCCCCATCAACGTCTTGGTGGGTGTCCTGGCTGGGGTATGGAGGATGGTCATTTCTGGCCTTTATAACTCCATCCACTTCGGCCAGCTGGACATCAGCCTGCTAAACCGCAGCGTGGAGACCTTCGACCCAGGTAGGACATGGCGGGGTGGGTCCCTCTGCAACACTGTGAGCATGGGGGCCCTTCTCCCACCATCAGGCTCCCAAGGGACACAGCCAGGGGCTCCTGACTCACCTGGAGCTGCTGGGAGCGAGGGTGGCTTCAGGTCCTCATGCTCTATGTTCAGAAACGGGCAGATGGGACAACTGGAGCAAGTGGCTCCTCATGACGGTCCTGCTTTTTCATCCATCCCCAAGGGTGGGTGATGCCCTGCTGGGGTCCCCTGGGCTTCACCAGTGGCTAGACTGTGTCCCCACAGGCAGCAGACCCTCGTCTCTCCCACACTAAGAGCAGGAAGGCAGAAAGCTCAGCCCTTCTTTGGCTTTTCCTGCTGGGATTTTGGGAGCGGAGCTCATCTCCGGCTCCGGAGGCCGAGCAATTTTGTCAGGGCAGAGACGGAGCCTGGCAAACAACCTTCCCCTCTGCTCTAGGGCAGAAGAGAGGGGGGGGGACCATGAAGTCTGGCCCCTCCGCCCACCCCATATGTGGGCTGTGTTCCCCCAGGCTACCACACATACTGCCACTATCTGAAAATCGAGGTCAGCCAGTCCCACCCCGTGATGAAAGCTTTTTGCTTGCTGCTTCTCCAGCCAGCCCGGTCGGAGGGGCCGTCGGGGCTCCGGGCCACCAACGTGGAAGAAGGTAAGACCTTCCCACCACCAACTGGTGGGATGCACGGGCAATCACCATGGGGTGGTATTGCCATCTCCTCTGTGGGTTTGCTGCTCCTCCGGGGATGCTGTTGGGGCCTTGGGGTAAAGGCATGGTTGAGGGTTGTGATTCTGCTGCTCCCTCGGCTTTTACGCCACCTCCTGTTTGGCGTGTGACCATATCCATCTCAGGAGCTGCCCCAGCTCCTCGGCCCATGCAAGGGCAGGATGGGGCTCATCTGCTTTCAACCCAGGGTGTAGGTGGCCTCTGGGCACCCCCAGCGAGGGGCAGCTGGGGGGCTGAAATCATTCCCCCCTCCTGTCCCCTTTCAGGCATCCAGCTGATGCAGCCCAAGAAGGCACCACCGAGCAGAGCCAGGTTCAAGCAGAGCCGAGCCCGGTGGTGGCTGGCCTACACTCTCCTCAACAACCCCTCGCTGACAGCTTGCCGGAAAACCGCCCTCTCCGACCCCACAGCCAACGGCACCCAGCTCAGCCACCCCAAGCCCTGACCTCCAGAGAAGCCTCCCCACCTCTCTCTGCCTCCCTCCTCCTGCACACTCCTGTCCCATCCCATCCCTGTCTCCCGTTGACTCTCCTCCTGCTCTGGCAGGAGTTTTGGGCACCTCTTGCCCCTCTCCAGCCTCTGGTCCCTCTCCAGTGGTGATGGGGGCTGGTTTTTAGCTCTACCAAGGTCCAGAGGCGAAGACAGAGCCAAGGCCAATGGGTGACCTCCAAGCCCGACCTAGATGGAGAGGCCTTGATGAGCCAAGCTAAACCCTTCAGGCATCTCAGAAACACCTTCTGAAGAGTCACTCCTGCAACGAGTCTGCCAGCTCTCAACGGTTGTCTTTCTGACGTGTGGCAAGGCAGGCACAAGTCCCCAGCACCAGGGCAGTAAGGAAAGGGGGAGAAGGTGTGTGTTTGTGTGTGTGTGTGTGTAGGGATCCTCAGCCAGACAGAGCACAAGGAGTTACCTGCGTCCTGGCGTGGTCTTCCTGCAGAGAAGGTCCCTGCTGCCAACCCCATCCCCAGCTTCTCCCTTTCAGGGCTGATCCTGGCTCTCCTCGAGTGCCATGCCTAACCCCGGGACTCTTATTCCCCACCCCAGTATCATGAAGGCTGAAATCCCCATCTGCTCTGTCCTGGGCCATGAGGCTGCAGAGCCATTCATTTTCTGTTCCCTGTAACTCTTGTCCCCTCGGTGCCTCTTACTGCCACTCCGTTGTTTTTTTAAAGCCAGCGGTTGCCCAGGGTCAGTGACCCTCTGAGCGAGCTGGGCTTGAATCCGTAGAAAGCAGTTTTACACCTCGCTTGGACGTGCCGAGTTGGGGAAGGTTAATAAATCACATACCTCATTCCTACACTCGGGCTGTGCTTTATTGGCCATTGCCAAACGTCAACGCTGCCAACCCGGCAGAAGGGACAGGAGGATCATCGTAGACATGTCTCTGGGTGATGGCTGGGACCGACCTTGCTCAGCAGAGGCTTTGTGGTAGGTCTGCTTGACCTGGTGGTGGTGGAGGGGGGGGGTGATGGAACCAAATCTGTGATTCCCCCTCCCCACCTTAGGGAAATTTGAACACAAAGCGGATCAATTTGCTTTCCCATCAAAAAGTTTGGCCTCTAAACCACAGCTCCCATAAAGAATGGGAACGGAAACAGGACATTTTGTGGCGAAAGCACCAAAGGTCGGCATCCAAGGTGTTGCTGGGTCACGTCTTCCCATGATGTGTCGCTGGAAAATCCTGCCTTTGGTGGCTGGAAGGATGCCTGGCATCAGCCTGCTGTTGCAGGGAGGGCTCGTGGCAAGTCGTACTGGTGGCTCCTTGTTCTTCCATCTCAACACCTTCTCAGCCTCCTCAGTCTCGCTAAAGCAGGCGCCTTTGGGACCTTGCAGTCCACCTTGCATGGAACAGGGCGGCCAGGCCATCCCCGCTGCTCAGTGTGGTGATCGATCGATGATGATCAGAGGGCTGGAGCCCCTCTGCTATGAGGGCAGGCTGAGAGATTTGGGGGTGTTCAACCTGGAGAAGAGAAGGCTCTGGGGAGACTTTATAATGACCTCCCAGTACCTGAAGGGGCTACAGGAGAGCTGGGGAGGGACTCTTGATCAGGGAGTGGAGCCATAGGATGAGGGGGAACAGTTTCAAACTGAAAGAGGGGAGATTTAGATCAGATCTGAGGAAGAAATTCTTGGCTGTGAGGCTGGTGAGCCCCTGGCCCAGGTTGCCCAGAGAAGCTGTGTCTGCCCCATCCCTGGAGGGGTTCAAGGCCAGGTTGGACGGGGCTTGGAGCAACCTGGTCTGGTGGGAGGTGTCCCTGCCCAGGGCAGGGGGGTTGGAACTAGGCGAGCTTTAAGGTCCCTTCCAACCCGTACGATTCTACAAGCCCCTCACACTGGGGATCTCCTTGGAGGTGAGCAAACCCACTCTTCACAGGCTTTCAAGGACCCTGTGCCCTCTTGCAAGCACTGCTGGTGTGGTTTGGAGGTGAGGGAGGCTGAGCCCTGCGCTTCGGGGTTTGCCTGGAGGGTCCTTGCATCTCCCCACAACATTGAAGCTCCCTGGGTGGGAGCCATCTCTTTCTCAGGAGCCTGACACCCCCCTCCTCCTCCTGGCATTTCCATCCCAGCGAAGAGAAGGCGGGGGTCCCAACCTTCATCTGCTGCCCCAACAGCCACCCGCTGCGCTTGGATGCTCAAAGCCCTGTCGCATCCGCTGCCCTGACCAACACCGGTTTAATCTCATTTGATTGCTGTCTGGCACATAGTACGATGTCACCAAGCTGGGTGACAGTGGTGGCACCTCCGGAGGCAGATTTGGGTCATTTTCCTTTTAAGACAGCGGGAGCCTGAGGTGCGATTCCTGCTGTTTTCCCAGCTCGTGCTGGGCTTCGCGTGTCTGAGCACAGGAGAGGTGCCTCACTGATGGGTGCCGGGTGCCCTGCCTGTGTCAGGTGAAGGGATGCCCTAAGGCAAAGACTTTGCCTTTCCCTTGCAGCCCATCCCAAACCATCTCCGGTCTCTGAGGCACTGGGGCTTTGAAGGCAGCTTCGGTAATCCCTGAAATCTTGTACAGCTCTGGGCCATGGGTGGAGCTGGATTTCGGCATCTGTTTACACAGCCCTGCCCGAGGCTTCCTGGAGATGTCTTGGCAGGCGGTGGGCTGGGACCGAGGTGAGAGATGACAGCCCTGGGAGGAAGACAGGAGGTTTGCTTGTTTTCGTTCCCTTCGCTGACATAAGCATGGTGTCCTGGGGCTGAACTGAGCTCTTCTTCATGGTGGCTTCCCACCTCCTCTCCAAACCCCCAATATTGGTACAGCCACAGGATAGCTCTGCCCCAACGCACCCCGAGTCCTCTCCACCCAACCTTGAGGTGGTTCAGAGAGCTGATCTGACTCACAACCACCATTAACAAAAAAACAGGGAATGGAAATTTGGGTCTGGGCCATGCCGTGGCTTCGCAAACGTGAGGGACAGAGAGGAGCTGATGGGGGGTTGCGGCATCCCTGACTTCGCACCAGCTGGTGGCTGTGCCGAGCTGGGATTGTGATGCCAGGTGTGGCGTCACCTGCTGCATCCAACCCAGGAGCTGTGTGGCAGGGTGCCCTGTTTGTTATGAACGAGAGATGCTTAATATCGCTAATAATTTGCCGTAAAAGCTCTGAGTAAACTTGGCAAACACAGAGCAAGTCACCTTCCTGGTGACAGAACAGCAGAGCTGGGGGGAGCAGCCACTCTGCAAGGCAGGCAGAGACTTTCAGGCATGGCTTATGGCTGCTGGGACCCTAAATCTTATTTTTTTTTAATCCTTATCCCAGGCTTCAAACCCTGTTCCCAGCCAAAGTTGCAAGAAAAATCTCCCATACCTCGATGTTCCCGGGCAGGCAGGGAGGGGAGGACCCTGACTGGGATAAAATTGACGTTAAAAGTGGTATCCTATAAAATGAAACCAAAACTCTCGTTAGGGCTATGATGTTTTTCATCCTTTCTGCCTGTAATGGGAAAAATATGCGCCTGCCTGTTAAATATCAAAGGCCGTTCGTGCGAGAAGCCGCTTTCTGTTTCTGGGCTCTTTCTGCCTTGGGACCCCCGCGGAGACCTCGGCGCCGTACCCGGACGGTGTTGGCATGTGGCAGCTCCTTCGCCTGCCCCTGTCCTTACCCTGTGAGCTGGCTGGACACCAGAATGCAGGGCTGGAGAGCTTGTGTGGAGGCTTAAGGCTCCAGGACGGCTGCTTTTCAGCTGGTTTTGGCGCTGCTGCCTTCCCCTGCCTGCTGCCAGCAGCGATGTGTGTGTGTGTGGGTGATTTTGGGGTACCCTATAAATACATCCTCCCTCCAGCGTCGTCATGGGGGGATGCTACGGAGCTGGGAGGGCTTTAGGGGAGCTGGCGGGGATGCTAAAAGCCAGGGAGGGATTTGGGGGAGTGGAGGGGGGAAAGGGAGTGGTGACGAGCCGCGGTACCCCAGATGATTCTGGGTCTGGGGGATTCGGGGGTGCACAGAGGCAGCACACTCTGGCTTGTTTAAAAAAAAACAAATAAAACCAAAAGATATTTATTGCTGTCCGTACAGCTTTGGTTATAAGGCGAGGGTGGCTGCAGGGGTCCACCCAGCTCCCCCAGGCGAGCACTGGCAGAAGGCACAAGAGCTGGAACCCCCCACCCCGTGCCTTGGGATGGGGAGACGGAGATGCTCAGCCCACCCCACCATGAGACAAGGGGTTCCCCCCAGCACCCCAGGGCAGCCGGGTATGGCGTATATGTCCCGTGCGGGAATGCTAAAGCACTTAAGGAATGTGTTTATAGGTCAGCTCAGCTTCTCTCTGTCACCTGGGGTTTTTCCCAATCTTTCTTCCTACCACTCCATCATACATTCCCCGCTTGGTTTCCCATCAGAGAGGAGCAGTGGGAAATTATTTTGGTCTTTTATTGGGCTCAATCCCTCCCCTCCGGAGTCGGAGCCGGAGCAGTGTGGCTCGGTGGGTCCAGCCCAGCCCGAGTGTTTTGGACTGCAGGCTTCAGCGGTGAAAGGGAAGGGGAGGGAAAAAAAATAAAAACTGCATCGCATCTGGGAGAGGTACCAAGGGTGGCAGGGCCTGATACTGCAACGTGCAGGGAGGGTGCAGGCACCCTGGGTGCTCCCAGCACCCAGCCAGCAGGAGCCCTTTGAGCTCCTGCAGGGATGAAGCCTGTGGTAAAGCTTCTCCTGCTCCACAAAAGGGCCTGGTCCAAGCCCATGGCCCCATCCAATGTGTCCTACCATACCTATCCTGCTTAAAAAGCACCTTCATATCTCTGTCCCCCAGAGCCACGTGCCCTGGGACCCCTCTCTGACTGGTCCTTCTGCTCCTGGCACTCCATGCGAGTTTGGTGGTAGGAAGGATGCACCCAGCCAAGGGCCCGGGCGCTGGTCACAGCGGGGATGTCATCTTTGGTGCCACTGGACTGATGGGATCCTCTTTGCGAGAGATCCCCTGGCTGGTCACAGCTTGCTGCTGTGGGTGGAGGAGGGCTCATGGTGGTGGGCTCTGGGGATGGGTGACGGTCACCCTGTTGAGAGTGGCCTTTAATCCTGCAGCCGCACTTTGGTCTTAGGAGGGAGATAAGTCAGGAGGTGGTGGATTTGGATGCCTGGAAAGCGGCAGCACAGTGAGGATCTGCTCTACATCCCCCGAGCTTGTTTAAAGCTCCCACCTAATGGAGCCCAGCCCTGACCCCCATGTAAGGAGGGGTTGAACAACCAGCCCTGGACCTGAGTCTTGGTCCCCTTTGACTCCTGACCGCCCACAGTTCCCAGAAGCTCAGCAAAGGCATGGCACTACGTGAAGATAAATGCTACAGAAAGAGGGGGAACCCCGAGGCACTGTTTCCTTCTCCCCCCTTTAATACCAGAGCACGATGCCCAAAGCCAGCAGGAGGGTCCCCAGGTCGACCTGGGGCACCACTCCTCCGGACCTGCTCTTCGACTCCCTTGGCATATGGTAAACGATCACCAGCTTTTCTCCAGCACCAGAGGGATCCATTTCGTCCCCCTTGTAGCAGCTCCGACCCCCGAGGTGGCTGGCTTGGGGGTCATCTTGGAGCAGGTCTTCAGCTGGATTCTCTGACCCAGCCAAGGCCACGTTGACCGAGACGTCCCGCGTGCCCACGTCATTGACAGCGAGGCAGGTGTAGATGCCTTCATCCTCCTTGCGGAAGTTGGGGATGGCCATGGTGCCGTTCTTGAAGACCAAGAAGCGCTCTTGGCTCTGCTTGACGTTTCCATCCCGTGCCACGTTGGGCCCATTGATCTCAACACGGCGGCTGGAGGTCTGGATCTTCCACCTGATCTCCGGTGGAGGGCTACCTGCCACACTGCAGTGCAGGGTCAGGGTGAGGCCATCGTACATGACGGTGTTGTCCAAGTTGGAGAGGTAGGTGAGCTGCACAGAGGGGGCAATGCAGTGGTGGTCAGGGATGTCTGTCACCGCCCTGCCCTTCAGCCTACTGGGAGCCACACACAGGGTAGACCCCCCCTTTGTGATGGAGACAGAGGTCTTTTCAGTCCACTTCTTCAGCCAGAAGACTTTGCAGGAGCAGTTGAAGGGGTTGTTGAAGATCTGCAGCTGGGACAGGGAGGGCAGGTTATCAAAGGTGCCCTCGGCCAGGGTGGTCAACTCATTGTCATTAAGCCAGAGGGAGCGCAAGTCCTTCAAGAAGCGGAAAGCGTCCCAGGGCAGCCCCGCCAGGCGGTTGTTGTTCATCTTCAGGATCTGCAGCCCGCTGAGATTACGGAGGTCCTGCCAGGGGAAATCCGCTATCTTGTTGTGGCTCAGGTCCAGGTTCTTCAGGTGCACCAACAAGGCGAAAGCCCCTGGTTCCACCACCCCGATCTGGTTGTAGCCCAACCACAGCGACTGCACTTCAGGAACCTCGGCGAAGGAGCCCTGCCCCAACCAGCCGATCCTGTTGGCTGACAAGGTGAGGATGGTCACATTGGAGGACAACCCCTCGGGTACTTCCTGCAGATCCTTGTAGGCGCATTCAGCCAACAGCCGCCCATTCTTCTTGGTGGAGCAGGAGCAGGCGCTGGGACAGGCCAGGCAGGGCCCCAGGAGCGCAGCCAGCCCCAGGCAGCAGAGCAGGGGCCTCATCCTTCCTCCTGGGAACAGAGACAGAAGGGGAATGAACCGGATGGGTCCAGCCGAGATGGGAATCTGCATTTTCTTGCCAAGTAATAAGAGGAAGCAGCAGAAGAGCGAAGCATCCCCGTGATTATGCCTAGCACTTCATCTGGAAAAGGCTATTTGAAATAGCCCCTAATCTGAAGAAGGCATTTCCTTGCCAAAAGCAGAGCCTTTGACTACCTACGTGAGCGGGGGAACTTCCCCCTAAACCCTTTCCTTCCCCTACTGGAAAAATGCCTCTTTTTGATCTCTGACGAAATACCGACCCCTCGGGATGCTGTTTCCCCAGCTTTTGGGATGAGAAGTGGGAGCTGGGGGTTCTGGGTTCACTCCGTTTCTCCGACCGCAGCTCTTTCACAACCAGCCTCAGCTGCAGTTCCCCTGAACCATTGAGTTGTTGGGATTTTCAGCACGCTTTCAGACCTCAAACCAACCCCCATCTCCATATTTTTTCCATGTCGTGGAAAAAACCCAGCCTCTCAAGTGCTTTTTCTCAGCAAGAGAGTGTGGGGTCCCTGGCTGCTGGAAGTCTTTAAAGTGAAATATTTCTGAGCTAACTCCTTCTTGCCTTGCAAAGGGGACTGTGCCTGCGTGGTTCCCAGCGTCTGGAAGCTGCGACCCACCGGGGAAGAGGTTAACTGTGGCTCTGCGAGGAGCTGGCACCGATACCCCTTTGTCTCTGCCTTGTAGGCAAGTTTTACTGCTCCTTCCAGTCCCCAAACCCTGTCATTTAAAGCAGGAGGGGGGGGACGGTTTATTGGCAACGGGAGACTCTGAATAAGCTCTGCACGACAACTCGTGGGCTGGGAGCGGGGGAGGGGGGGGGGCGAAAGGGGACACAAAGGCTCCTGTCCTGCAGGGATAGACCACCCTAGAGCTGGGCTTCAAGGGATGGGGAGGGAGTTCTAAGGGTTGTGGGGGTGATGGAGGGGTGGAGCGGGGGGCAGTGTGTGTGTGGGGGGAATATTCCTCGGCTGATGCATTTAAAGCCCCCGGCTGCTGTATTTTTGGGATATCCCCTATTTGTCCCAGCCCAACCTGCTCAGCCAGGCGGGGCAGATCCCCATCATCCCGACCGAGCTGCGGGATGCCGGGGGGTTGGGGAGGGGGGAGCTGGACTTCGGGGGCGCAGCAACGGGGTGGGGGTTGTCCCGCCGGGACAGGGGGGTCTTGAGCCGCTTGAGCTCCCCGGGCACCCCTCCACCGCCGCTCCCTCCCCTCCCAGACCCACCCCCCATCCCCTGCATCCCCCCTCCCCGCCCCCCGGGGGGCACCGTTACCTCTCCCCGCCGCCTCTCTCGCTGCCCCCCGGCCGGGGCGGGCGGAGGCAGCCCGGGGGCGGCGTGAGCAGGGCCCGCACGCCGCATACCAGAGCCGTGAATAACCCTCCAGCTCTCCCTCCCTCCCTCCCCGGCCCTGCCAGCCCGCTCCCCCTCCCCGGACCCGGCTCTCCCCGCCGCTCCCCGGCCCCCCGTTCCCCTCCTCGGCCCTTCCTGCCCCTTCACCGGCAGCTTCAGGGGAATGGAGCCCGCTCGCCCTGGTTCCTCTGGAAGGGTGGAAAACGGGACCGCCGGTTCCCTCGGCCCTTGTCGGGTTTCTCCTTCCCCTCCCCGTCCCCCGGGCCTTTTTGTTTTCCATGGCACCGACCCACTCCCGC
The DNA here is from genome assembly GCF_963924245.1 of Chroicocephalus ridibundus. Classification (NCBI taxonomy): domain Eukaryota; kingdom Metazoa; phylum Chordata; class Aves; order Charadriiformes; family Laridae; genus Chroicocephalus; species Chroicocephalus ridibundus. The sequence continues at coordinate 26,552,974 of NC_086292.1, forward strand.
TGTCGGAAAACGGCTGCGGGGGCCCTTCCTCCGCCCGTTCGCCCGCCTCCCCCCGGAGCTGCTGCCGGAGCCCAGCTGCGCCCGGACCCCCGCCTCTGCCCCCCGGGAGCTGGGGGAGCAGCCAAACCTCTGCCCCACACCCCCGCCGTTCATCCGTACCCATCCAAACCTCTGCCCCCCATCTCATCCGTACTCATCCAAACCTCTGCCCCTCAGCCCCCCATCTCATCTGTACCCATCCAAACCTCTGCCCCCCATCTCATCCATACCCATCCAAACCTCTGCCTCCTGGCCCCGCATCTCAATCATACTCATCCGCCCCCGCCCAACCAGCCCCCCCATCTCATCCATACTTCAAACTGGGGCAACTCTGGGCAGGGTCCATCCCATCACGCCCTTTGCAGGGGACATCTGGGGGACAGGGCAGAGGGTGATCGTCTTCTGGAGGACGTGGGGAGGCTGCTGGCCCATGAGTTGCCTCTAGGAGGGGGCGAAAGGCTTCGGGGTGTCAGGGGCAGCAGGACACCCCACTGCAGGGCTGGCTGGGGCTGGGGCAGGGTGGGAAGGAAGGTGAGTGGGTGCCCAGAGGCCGGTGAGGGTCACGGGAGGAAAGAGGACAAACCATCAAGGTACAGGGTTATCACCCAGAGCCATCTCCTCTGCCCTGCAATAAACTGCTGATAAAAGCTTTTAAAAATAGATCATGGGGCACTCATCCTGCAGCCACTGTCCTGCAGCCTGGCAGGACCACTCAGGCAGAGGTGGGCATCCAAGCGGGTTCCTTGCTCTTTTCCCTCCCATACTCATCCACTGGCCAAACTGGGGGGGCAACTCTGGTAGGAAACTCGCTTGCTGCGGGGGGGCTGGCGTTGGAGCAAATCACTGTGTGAATCGCCCCCAGCATCTGCAGCGGTGCAAGGACCTCCAGCCCAGAGGAAGCCAGACCCTGCTTGGAAAAGACCCTGAGCAAGACGAAGGTGGAGCAGGGGGGGGAGCTAGAGCACTCCCGCCGGGAGAGCTTCAACTCGGTGTATCCCAGCCCCAGCTCCCTGTCTTCACGCTCGTGCTGACGCCGCCACCGCTGAGGCCAGGCTGTGAACAGGATTGGGGTTAAAAATAGCGCCGTGTAAGGGAGAAAAGGGGGATTATTTTGAATCTAGAGCAGTGCGTCGGGCGGACTCGCAGCCTGGCTGCTGGTGTGCCAGGTGAGCTAGGGCTTTTTGCCATGGGGGTCAGGACCCACTTTGCAAGGCATTGGTGGGGGCTGTCACTGCCCTTCTTGGGTGTGATGCTGTCACTGGCAGGGGCGTTGCTTCCTGACCCCCTTGCCATGGGTTGATATTGCTGGTGCCCATCGTCCTGGAGCAGGGCAGGCTGACATCTGGCTGGAGGCGGATGGTGCATCAGTGCCCTGTGCTAAGAAGCATGTCCTGAACATCTTCAGAGCCCATCTGGGGGGGGGTTGGGGGCTCTGAACCAGTGGAGGGCACGGAGCAGGGGTGAGTGCAGAGGACCAAGCCTGATTCTGCCCGCTTGCATCCGTGGAGCAAATGAAAGATGCTGCTCCGACCACTTCTGTGGGGACCCCAGACCCCATCTGTGACCCCACTGGGCACAACCCCTCCAGTGGGTGACAGCTATAGCGCTGCCGGTGACCATTCCGCAGGGGGCACGGCGATGCTCTTTCCCCTTCATTTTTTGACCTGCCATAAGAGCTAATTTGGGGATGGAAGGAAAAAAGCTTCTTTATTCTGGGGCTGTCCCGGGCAGAGGGTGCCAGACGCCTTCCCACAGATCAGGTGATGCCATCAGCATGTGACAGCCTAGGCTGCGTGGGTGCGAGCATGTCACCATCATGCGTGGGCACATCCCACTCAACTGCTGGTGACAGGCTCCGCAGAAGGGTTAATGAGCCATCCTGCCAGGATGCTTTAACCCTTTCCAGGAGAAACCCTTTCCAGTCCCTCCTGGGCATGGCGGGGGGTGGGAGGATGCAGAGCTCCATCCCTGACCCCTTCCCCTGCCTTTGGGCACAGGGTGCTAATTAGTGCCCTCCTGAAAAGGAGCAAATCTCCGAGTAATCCAGCGTCAGTAGGTAGCTCATCACAGCAAGATTCCCTGTAGATATGTTAGGCGGGGAAATCTATTACTCTCTAATTAAACGAAGGCAGAAATGATTGTTCTTTTTCTATGCCTTACGTGTTTCTAAGTGTGAAACTCAATTATAAGTGTATCCGCAGAAGGGGATTTGTCTACAAGGGGGAGTCTTTGCTCAGCATGGGGTTTTAAATGCTGGAGCAAACACCTGGGCTGCTGTGGAACAGCCTCAAATTCCCAGGATTTGGGGGATTTGGGTGGGCACCCCCGGGCCCGCTGCTTCTTTGCTTGTTGACCTGCTTTGTTTGTCTCCCTCACATTCCCTGCAGCAGGAGAAAGATGCAAAGGCAGGATTTAAAATACAAAGCCGTCTTCTGGAGGATGGAGAAATGAGTGTTTGCTCGGGGAGGGGGGGCTCTGCTGAGATGCAGAGGCTGTGTTTGGGGAGGTGAGGGGCTTCAGTGGGGCCTCAGGGACTGCCCGTGGGTGCTGGTGAGTGGGTGACCCTCACCCAGACGACGGCGGGACGCCGCCTCGCAAGCAGGGACACTAGGAGGGCATGTGGCTTCGTGGCTCCAGATAAGAAAAGCAATCAAAGGCAGCCTTAAATCTTCACCCTGTAATTGTGGGCTTAAATCATCGCTGGGACGAGCGGGGAGTGCTCCCGGCTGGGCAGGGGAGGGGGCGTAAATCCACCGAGCACCTTCTTAGCACCCCCGACCTTGGGATTGGGAGCACTTGGGGAGCGGGGTGACGCTAACCCCATGCCCAGGCAGCCCCATCCTGTCCCCAGCACGGCTCCGCAGGGTGGCACAGTGCAGGGAATGTCGTCGTGTACGTACGTGCATACAGGGTGTGTATTTGTATGTGCGCACGGAAAAAGGACATGCGTACACATGGGTAGCGTGGGCCGTCAGCATGTATTGGGACGTACATGGAGCATACATAATGTGTATGCCTAGATATATAGAAAGATCTATATAGAAATATAAAAATTGTATGGATATATTGTATGTATTCTTGCTGCATACGTGTATCTACAGTGTATGGGTATTGGTACGTGTGCAGCGAGTGTGTGAGCGCATGCGCCGGGGGAATAGGTTGTTCGTGGTTTTCTATATGGTGAGTTCACAGAAGCGTGTCTCTACGGAGCGTATATTTGTTTTGTTACATTTCCAGACATATGCTGCATTTACGTATATTTATATTGTGTCGATAGACTGAGTACCTACGAAATGTGTGTGCACATGACAATTATTTGTGCGTATACGTGGTGACTATATACATATATGAAAAATCATATACAGCATAGATGTGTATATATAGTGTGTTTCTATCTATATATATAGTATGAGTGTGAATTATATATAATATTCATATACATAAATACAGAAATATAACATCTATATGGTATGTGCGTGTGGCGTAAGGGTAGAAATAAATATATATGTATTTATAGTGTGTGCATGCATGCTTTGCCTGTAGCTGGGGCGATGTGTCTCCGCGCCGTCTCCCACCTCCTCAGGGTCCCCTCGGCCGTGCCGGGCTGTACCAGGGGCTGGACCGGGGGCTGGACCGGGCAGAGCCAGGGGGGAGCGGAACGTGGGGACCGGGTGCAACCTCCCCCTCACCCCCACCAAGCACGGACCCGGTTCCAACTTTCAATCCCTTTTATTGACTCTTTCACAGACAGAAGCTCGCAGAAAGGCGCCCGCGGCTCTCACCGATCTCGGGGCTCGCGGGGACCGGAGCGGGGAGGGGGAGGCGGCGGTGGCGACCTCTCGCCTCCCGGTTCCCCCCCCGCACCGCCCGCCCGCCAGCAGCACGGGCGCGTCTACGGCACAGACACTTGGCTACAAGGCTACTCTACCCAACACACATCGAGGGGCCCCGCCGGGCCGGGGGGGTCGGGCCGGGACCGGGAGCTGGGGGCGGGGGAGTGATGGGATCGGGCCGCCCCCGCCATCCCGGGGAGCAGGCGGGGGGCGCGGAGCTGTCCAGCCCCGCCGGGTGCTGAACGGAGCGGCGGGGAACGCACCGGGGGACCCCCGGCACCCACCGGGCAGCGGGGGGAGGGTGGCACCGGGGAGCCGCCGCACCCACCGGTGAACGGAGAGCACCGCCGGGGAGCGGGGAGCCCCCGTAGCCACCGGGGAAAATTAGGATGCGCGGAAGAGCGATGGGCACCCATCGGGGAGTGGCGGAGACCCACCGGGGAGCCGGGAGGCGGAGGATAACGCCGAGGAACGGTGGGGACCTCACCGGGCTGCGGCGGGGTTCTCAGCGGGGCTCGGCGGGGCCGCACCGGGGAGCGGCAGAACCGGAGACCGGGGAGCGGAGAGAGGACTCACCGGGGACCGGGGGGGAGCGGCGAGACCGGACCGAGGAGCTGCAGGGACCCGCCGGGGGCTGAACCGTTTCCAGGAAAAAAAAAAAAATTGTTTTGGGATATCGGAGTAAAAAAAAAATAAATTACCCATTTTTTTCTCTTTTTTTCGTTTTTTTCCTTTTAGGGGAAATAAAATACGGGGAGAGCGGAGGGCAGAGGCGGGCAGGGCACCAGGAATCGTTGCGGTGTTGTCGCCGAGACGGGAGCGAGGACCGCCGGTAACCCAAAACGGAAACGAAATCGTGGGAGAAACGTCCCGCCCGCATCGAGCATCCCCGCGGACGAAGTACCTTCCCCGGGGACCTGCCGCCTGAGGGAGGAGGAAGAGGAGGACGAGGAGGACGAGGAGGACAAAGGTCCGGCGGGCGTCGCTAAGGGTGCTGCGGTCTTTCCTCGGAGGAAAAGCAGCGGCGGTGCCCCGGGAGGCGGGGAGGGGGGCCGGGGAGAGGTGGGGACCAGGGTGGGGTGCGGGGGGGCTCAGCGGGGACGCTGCCGGTAGTTGCCGTTGATCTCCTGGGAGATGGTGACGGCCTCGGCGCCCAGCGGCAGCTTGTCACTGTACTCGGAGTGGACCTCAAACTCCTCACCATTGGCTTTGGACTGTGACTCCGCCATGGAGCTGGCTGCCATGCTCTCTTCTCGCTCCATCTCTGGACCCCCTTCGGCTTCTCTCCTCCTCCTCCGCCTGCCTCCTTCATCATCCTCCTCCTCCTCGTCATCTTCTTCCTCCACTTCCACTTCCCCCACCTCACTAGGATTGTAGTTCTTCTCAGACTCCAGGTAGGACGCGCGGGGGTCAAAGTCAGCGGCCATGTGCTTCTCCATCTGGTCTGGGTTCTGGGCCTTCATGATGAGCTTGTAGGTCTTCCCTTGGTACTTGGAGAGGAGGTGGCACCATGTGGCCCCCATCAGGGGTAAGGTGGCCAGCACCAGCAAGAAGATGCTCACGACCACGATGATGATGAGTGAGGGGATCTCTTTTTTGGTGGTGAAGACCACTTGGACCTGGCAGTCCTCCCCCAGGTAGGTGAGACACACAGAGTAGTTGGTGCCTGGATTCAAGCCCTGGAACCAGTATGAGTTCACCCCTTCCTCGATCTTGGACCACTGGACCAAGGCATGGCCCTGGGTGCTCTCCTGGCACAGGTAGAGCATCCTGAGATGGACCTTCTCAGGCTGCATGTAAGTGGGTGTGAGCTGTACCCGGGCATCACGCTCTGACACATCTAAAGCAATCACCCCCAGGTCAAACGTGTGCTGCTTGAAGTCACCACTTTGGTTGAAGGCGTGGTTGGAAATGTACTTGCTGGTTTGTGTGGAGCCACACTTCTTCTCAAAGGGTGGAAGCTGGAAAGGGACTTGCCCATCTCCCATGGACTCTGTCCCAGATGCCAAGGATGGTTGGCTCTGCCGGGTGGGACCGAAGGGTTTGTTCCTCTCATCTGGCATGAGCACACTGTTCTTTGCTCCCTTGGCCCCAGGCTTCTTCTCACCTGGCTGCGCTTTACCCCCCAGCGGGTCCCTCCCGGGCTGCAGTGGGTATTTCTGGGTGCCTGCCACAGCCACGTTGACTGAGGTCTGGTTGCTCCCCATTTCATTGGTGGCCAGGCAGGTGTAGGTGCCCTCTTCCCGCTTGCTCAGGTGCGGAATCAGCAACGTGCCATTCTTGAAGACCAAGAAGCGCTGGGGGTCCTGTTTGGGGAGGTCCTTCCCAGCGCTCTCCTTTGGGTTCCCATTGAGCTCCAGGGTTTGGCTGGAGGTGCGGATCTTCCAGCTCACTTCAGGTGGTGGGGTGCCTGTCACAGCACAGTGCAGCGTCAGGGTGAAGCCATCAAAGAGCTCTGTGGTGTCCAGGTTGGGGTAATAGGTGAGCTGCACAGTAGGCGAGGTGCACTGCACGTCCGGGATCTTCCCCACCGGCACTCCTCGGAGCTGCTCCGGGAGGGCACAAGTGATGGAGTCCTTCTCAGGGATGGAGATAAGTGTGCTGTCCATCCACTTCTTCAACCACTGGAGCTTGCAGGAGCACTCGAAGGGGTTGTTGTAGATCTGCAGGTGGGAGAGGGAACTAAGCGAGTCGAAGATCCCCTCTGCAAGGCTGGTGAACTTGTTGTTGTTGATGCGTAGGGACCGGAGGTCCTTCAGGGTGTGGAATGCCCCCTGAGGCACCAGAGCCATGTGGTTATTGTTCATCTTGAGCAGCTGGAGAGCGCTGAGGTTGTACAGGTCCTGCCAGGGGAAGTCCACGATCTGGTTGTGGCTGATGTCGAGGTTTTTCAGCTGCACCAGGATGGCGAAGGTGCCGGGCTCAATGGAGCGGATCTCGTTGTGTGCCAACCAGAGGGAGGTGACCTGGGTCACCTCCACGAAGGAACGCCGCTGCAGCGAGGTGATCTTGTTGGCTGAGAGGCTGAGGGTGGTCACGTTGGAGGGTAGCCCGGTGGGCACCACTTGAAGGTCCTTGTAGGCGCAGTCGGCGAATTGGTGGGCGTACTTGTCCACACAGGCGCAGGGCTCGGGGCACGCCTGGGCCAGGCCGAGCAGGGCCACCAGCCACAGGGACAGCAGCGGGGCCATCTCCCCCTGCCAAGGGACACAGGGGGCTCTCAGGGCTCCCGCCCCCTCTCCCCGCCCCGCTCCCGGCCCCGGTCCCCGCCCGGCGACAGGCGGCGGCGGGGCCGCGCCCCATTGTCTGTGCCCGGCTCCCCCCGGCTGCCGCCCCTCGCCCCTCGCTCCTTCTCCTCCCCTCGTCCCCCTTCCCCTCCTCTCCCCCGTTTTCCTCCCTTTCCCCTCCGCTCTTCCCACCCTTCACACTCTCTTTTCTTGTCTTGTTCGCGCTTTTCCTTCACCACCCCTCCCCCCCCAAAAAAGCCAAACTAAATCTCGTTTTCTTTCTTCTCTGTTTTAATTTCTCCTTTTATTTCTTCCTCTTTTCTTTTTCTTTCTCCTTTCAGCCTTTTCTCTCTTCCTCTCCCTACTTTTCTCCATCCCTTCTCCGTCTCTCCCTAGTTTTCTCCTTCCCTATTTTCCTCTTTCCCTTGACTCCCCATTCGCCCCCGTCCCCCCCCCCCCGCCCCTGCCTCGCCACACCGGGGGTGACCCCGCACCTTACCCGCTCCTAAGTGGCGTTAAGCAACACGCAGCCCTTCTTCTCGCCGTTACCGGTCCTCCGCATCCTCCTCCCGATCCCCGTCCCTGTGGCACGGAGGAGCCTCCGCCAACCCGGACACGAGGGTGAGGGGCGCGGTGAGGAACGGGGGGAACCCCACCCGTACCCCCGCACCTCTTCGGGCTGAGCTGCGAGCCGGAGCGGGGCCGTACGGGCACTGGGCTGCCGAGGCGAGGAGGAAAGGGAGGAATTAGCATTTCTGCCAGCCTCCCCCTCCGCACGGCTGCCCCCTCCCTCCTCGCCACCCCTTTCCCATCCCACCACCCACCCACCGCCGCCGCTCGCCAGCCTCCGGCGAGGCACGGAGCCGGTTGTTACCCAGGGCGGGCGCGGCACCCCACCCCCAAAAAATAAAAATAATACCCATAATAAACGCCCTCCCCTCAGAGCAGCGAGTACAACTCACACGCACTTGGCAGCAGCCATAATCCACCCCACACACACACTGCTCCCCGCTTTCCCTCCGGGTCGCCTCTCCCTGTCCCCGTCCCCGTCCTCCCCGCCCCGGGAGGGACAGGGATGCCGTCGGGGCGAATGCGGGACACGGCTGTCCCCGTCCTCCCGGGACAAGTCGGGGTCGCAGCCCTTTGGGAAGGGCTTGTGGACGGGGAAACGGGGCTCGGGACCCAGCCCAGCCCTCCCGATCGCCTCCCCCCCAACCCCGGCCCCGGTGCTGCTGCCCCCCCGCCTTGCCCGGGCGATGCGGTATTTCTGCGGGGCGATGTGCGGCGTGTGCCGCCGCCCCAGCCCGTCCCGTCGCGGCTGGTTCCCTCCTTCATTGAATGCAAAGAGCTTTTAAGCGTTCGAGGGGAGGGGGAAGGAGATGCGGAGGCGGGGGGGGACGGACGGACGGACGGGTTGTGGGGGGAGGAACGGGGGTTCCCGGGACGGCACCGTTCTCCCTCATCTTCCTCCTGAAGGTTTCAACCCCTTGGAAAGGCGCGGTAACGGCGAGCCCCCTCTCCCCTCCGCATTTTCACCTGGACGTGGGGGTCTGTTCTTCCCCGCCCCCCCTCCCCGGCCCTGCCTCTCGCCTCTCCCCCCACCATGAAAAACCCGAGAAAACATTGATTTTGTGAGCGGGATCGATTCCTGCCTCCCGCCACCACGCCCCCCCCCCCCCCCCCCCCCGCATCCTTCCATCTCCGCCCCAGCGGGAGCTCTGCCGGGGGGGTGGGGGGGGGCTGGACGGGCTCTGCATGGGTCAGCCCGGTGTCCCGGTTTCCCCGACGCGGCTCTGTCGCGACAGTCAGCAGCCCCGCCTCGAGCTGCGGCCCGGCCCTGCGGCTACCTCCCCCCCCGCGGGGGCTGGGCACGTCCTGGTAGGCTCCGGGATTGGGAAGCCCCGGCGTTCTTGGGGGGGAATCGCCGCCCCCCTGCTTGCTCTCGGGCAGAGTAAAAGCCCCAAGGCCTTCCTCGGTGCAGGCGGGGGGGGGACGGCTCCGCATCCCCGCCCCAAGGCCACGGGGATGGGCATGTTCTCCCAAGGACGAGGAGAGGAGGTGGGGGGCGATGGCTGGAGGGGCAGAGAGGGGAAGGCACTTACCAGCAAAATGCCAAGTCTGATCCTCAATGCCGGCTCCAGAAACCTCTGCCCTCTGAGGAGCTTTGTCCTAACCACCCCCCCCAAGCCTGATGCCTGGTGCCCCTGGACCACCTCGGCCGAAGTGGGCAGCCTCAGACGTGCCTCAGTTTCCCTTCAGCCCTGCGATCTGAGGGCTGGCAGGTGGCTGACACCCGTGGGGTGGATGCTTGGGTGATGTGTGACCACCAAAAATGCCTTGTTTCCATGCAGGTGAACGAACGTTGTACGAGTGTCGCACTGTGGCCACCTACACCGCGGCTGTCACCGCCTCCCCAGCACAGTTTTGGCCCAGCCCAACTGACATCCCCCAGAAAAGCCCTGGGCATGGTCCAGGGGACTGTCCCGAGCAGATGGACAAGGCCACCTTGCCTTGGGGGGGCTGCGGATGGGTCAAGCAGGAGGGAGGCATCACTTCAAATCCAGCCCAGATATCTGCAGGGCAGAGCTTCCATGTCTCCCTTCCTGCTGGAGCGGAGGTTGAGCTGCTGCGATGCTCTCAGCATCTTCAGGGCTGAGCCATGACTCACTCCCTTCCCATCCCCGCGGCTGGCTGGTCGCCCAAGCATGCCCTCACCCTTACCGTGACACCCTCCCAAGCACTACTAATTTGCAGCTCGGGGAATTACGGCATCAGACATTTGGAGTTGTGGTTTATAGGCATTTTTCCCCCCCACCCCAACACGCCCCATTCTGCTCACTTTCTGAATGCCCGCGGGCTGTCAGCCTCTCCCAAGCCCCATGGCAAGGAGTCCCGTGGTCAGCGGGGCAGCACTTGGGGGCTCAGCACCTCCAAGCAGGTCAGATGCATACCCACACTGCTCCTCACCCTTCACTGTCATGTTATTGTGTGCCCCAAACTCTCCACACCACCGTGGGGCTGCGGGACCATGGGTCAGCTCTTGATGGTATCGACCCATGGCTGGGACTTGGGCTGCAGACCTCTGGTGGGAGACACAGGGCTGCAAGACTGCAAAGTTGCTTTAAGGACCACGAAAGTAGGTTAAAACACCACAAGGACGCGGCCAACACAGAGGAGATGCTTTCTTGGCTTGGCTGCTATCCACTGCACTACGCTGAGCTCTTCCCAAGATGCCTTCATTCATCATGCAAGAGGAAGAAACCCAAGCGTCCTAGATACGGTGGCAGCATTTCAGGAGGTTTGGAGGCAGCATGTTGTACCAGAAATACGTCAGGGGATGAGGCACGTGTGACGGGATGGATAACGCATCCCTCCTCCTCCTCCTGAGGGCCATACCCTAACCTACACACACTGGAGGTCATCGTAGCATGAAGCTGCGTCGTGTGGGTTACATCATCCACCCACCTCCCCATTCCCACCTCCCCAGTGGACACAATGTGTGGGGTTTGTGTCACCACTTGTGCCTCAGTTTTCCATGGGCTGCGAGCAGGGAATAACAACAATGCTCTGTGGTGGCTTTTCAACCCCCTCAGATGAGAGCTCCAAGAGAGGACGATGGAGGATGGAGATGTGGATGGATGGATAGATGGGTGGATAGACAGGTGGATAGATGGATAGATGAGTGGATAGATGGGTGGGTGGGTGGATGGCTGGATGGATAGATGGGTGGATGGATGCATAGATGAGTGGATAGATGGGTGGGTGGATAGATGGATGGATGGGTGGATAGACGGGTGGATGGATGGATGGATGGATGGATGGATGGATGGATGGGTGGGTGGATGGGTGGGTGGGTGGATGGATGGATGGATGGATGGGTGGATAGGTGGGTGGATAGATGGATGGATGGATGGATGGATGGGTGGATGGACGGACGGATGGATGGATGGACGGATGGATGGATGGATGGGTGGGTGGATGGACGGACGGATGGATGGATGGACGGATGGATGGATGGGTGGGTGGATGGATGGATGGATGGATGGATGGATGGATGGATGGATGGATAGATGGGTGGGTGGATGGATGGGTGGGTGGATGAATGGATGGATGGATGGGTAGATGTATGAAAGAGCAGTATCTGGGGCTGTCAACCTCTCCTTCTCACACCACACCTGCCTCAGCCCCAAGCACCCTAAGTTTCAGCACGTTCCTGAACAAGTGACAAGCAGAAGCTGAGCTGGGGGCCAAGTCCACAGCTGATGACCATCACAGCTCTGGGGACACATCTCCCACTGGTATAAACAAGGGCAGACTCTCAGCTGGAGGAATCACCTGGATCACTGCTGTGGTCAATGAGGGTTTGCTGATTTACACCATTAATCTCCAACTGGTCTTTGAGGGAGGAGACCTCTACAACATGCTGGTTAGGGGCGTTGCCTATTTAAGGAGGAGAAGGCCAGGCCCATAGTTTGGGCTCTCCTGGCTTCTCTACCTTCTACTCCTGAGTTACTCCTCCAAAATCAGGTGAGTGCATGAACCACCATGCTGGGATCCTCCTGCCTGCAGGACCTGGCTGTCCGGGGGTGGTGTGGCTTCTCCTTCCATCTAGATAAGGTTTCCCTCAGTTTTGCCTCAGCTACTTCTCCAAATATTTAAGCCTGTCCTTGCTTTTGATGCTCTGTGGGATGCAAACCTGGTCAGCTGTTAACAGGCTGATGTTTTTATTAGAAATATAGAAATATAACCTACACCATGCAGCTTTCTCTGGGCAGATCCTCCCCTGCCTTGGCCATCCATCCCCTCCCCCCCACCTCCCCCCTCCCGGCCAGCCAACCTGAGTGATCTTGCAGGGTGTAATCAAATGCGAGAGGAACTGGCCCTTTGGCTCTAATTAGTTTTGCATGATTGTTGGGGGAAGAAATCCATTTTCATAAACAGAAAGGATTTATGCTGCTCCCTCTTGCCTTTTCTTCCCCCCCGCCCCTCCTGAGTCCCAAAGCGCTTTGCTCAGGGCTAGCAGGGACTCGTTTTATGAATGGGTTAGATTGAGCGATGCATTATTAATAACAGCCAATCAAGCAAGCAGCATATTATATATCATTTCAGGAGATTCGCTTAATTCAGTAAAGTTATTTATTGCCCTAAAAAAAAAAAAAACCAACAAACCAGAGAGACTCCAGTTCTTCCTTACATCTCTGGCATGGAGGGGGGTTTCCATCGGGTGGCTGTGGGTGGAAGGGAGGCCCAGGCAGGGCCATACCAACCCGCGGGTGCGCAGAAGTTGCCTGTTGGAGGTGGAAGCTGGTGGGACCTTTGGGGAGCCCTCACCCCACAGGGATATCCAACCTGCAGCCCTTTCCTCCAGGGCTGGGGCTTGTTGGATGCCACTCTGCTCACCCCGCAGTGAGAAACCCTTTCCTAGCCAGATGAATGAGCTTTATGGCAGCTCAGGGCAAAGAAACAGCTAATCTGGCTCCCGCAGCCCATTGACTTCGCTATTGTTTTACAAGACTTTGATGAGGCCAGTGACAGCAGACAGATGGGGTCTGCTGTCCTCCGGCCGTGCCCCTTGTAGAGGCTGCTCCCCGCACACAGCCCTGTATTGGACAAAAGAGAATCCCCAGGGTGGGATGGCATCGTCTGAGTTTGGCGCCGAGTCCTGCGTGCCACCAGGCAGTCGTGGGAGCTCCTTTGGGATTGCTCCTTATAAACTGGTGCTGGCTCTGTCCTGGTGGAAGCAGGACTTTGATGCTCCGGGAAGGAAGCCCCTGCCTCGCTGGCCAAGACCCAGCTCCAGTAGACCAGTTGTCTGGGCTACTGCTTCTTCCTGGGGGGCTCCCAGAAGATGCGGGTGACATTTCCTCCCTGTCTCCCCCCAAATTTTCTACGCCTGGCAGCTCCTGCTGCACCCTCTTGGAGAGGAGACCTTCACTGCATCCCTTTTCCTGCCCATCTTCACCCACCTGTAGCCACCCAGAGGACCTGTTCATCATTCCCACCCCGTGCCCGAGACAGCAGACAAGACGCCCCGGTGACGGTCGCAGCACCTCCCAGGTATGGGAGGGACCCACCGGTGGGCTCCAAGGATGCGCTGCCAGCCCCGGCCCTGTGTGGCTGTACGAAGGGGACACCTGGCGGTGCGTCCCCTGCATTGCCTTGTCGCACACAGCCCCGGCTGGGGACATCGTTGGCAGCCTCTGCCAGTCACCGGGGGCCGCATCCAGGCTGCGGGGTATTTGGGGGGGTGGGGGGGCAAGGTACCTGCTGCTGCCCGGGCAGGGCGACCAGCGTTCCCAGGATCTCCCCTCCCATCCGGCTGGGAAAAGGAAGGGTGGAGACGCCCCAATAAATTACACTGGGCTGCACTGTGCAATTAATTTTATAAAGATATTAATTTGATTGGGTGTTTGTGGGGTTCCCCCCCCCCCATAGCCCTGACTCCTGAACCTTTTAAGCCCCATGCTGGGAGTGGAGAAGGTCTGTGAGAGCATTCCTGGTAAGCATCCCTGCTGTGGTTAGTCTGAGACCTGGCCAGCTCAGCTCATGCCATGATTGCGCTTATGCCTCCTCCAGCTCCCAGAGGATAAGGTTGCGCCGGGCCAGGATCTTGGCCGCCCTCCTGGTGAGCAGCTTCTCCTGCACCAGGGTCTGCAGGATGGTGTAGCTCTGCAGGTTGCAGTGGGTGAGCATCATCCCCGTGTCGGGTTGAACAGGGAGCGCCAGGACTCCCCAAAGGTCCTGCAAGGCCTTGGCCGTGGCCAGCGTGCTGCCCTCATTGAGTTGCTGCTGCAGGTACCCTCTCAGCAGGTTCTTCAGCCTGTAGGAAGAGGCCTTGGGCAGCTTTTCCTTGATCAAGGCCAACATATCCACGTAACCGCCCACAACCTGGCAGAAGTCCACTTTCCTGCCTGTGGCATCCAAGGCTTTAAAGAGAGCAGGCAGCTCCAGCGTCCAGAAGTTATAGACGATGAGGATGGGCCTGGGGATCAGGGAGAGGTACCAGAGTAGGTTCTGCATCCCCACCTCCATGGAGACACCTTGGGAGAGCAGCGCCAGCACCGACTCTGGTGTCTGAATCAGTATCTTGAAGGTGCGCTCTCCATTGGCTGCTGCCACCTCGGTGATGTTCTGGGCTGCGGAGGGGAAAGGATGGGGGTGGAGTAAGTATTTGGGGGTGCCCCTCTCTGCCCCCCAGCCCCTTGTGCCCCTATGCTCACTTTTCTGATCAACCTTCAAGCTGAGGAATACCAAGGTGCTTGGCTCCAGCCTGTTGTCCCAGGGGCTGGTGGGGCCAGGGCTGCAGTGGGGTGAGGTGCCGCTCGCAGACCATGTTGGGCTGGAGGACTTTTTACAATCCTTGGGCTTGCTGGAGGCCTGCAAGAAATTTGAGAAGAGGGACAAGTCCCATCTGCCTGCTTAAACCTGGCTGTGAAGGCATGAGGAGCACCCCTAGGTGCACCATTGACCATGGGCAAGGACCTGGTTGCGTGCAACATCACAAAACCCCCAGAGTCTGATGTCCTGGCACTGCCAGGGATGGGTTGGCTGTGTGTTGTGCCTCAGGAGCGGGCTGGCCATGGGGAGCCCCACTGAGAGCCCAAAACCAGGGTCTGGGCCAAGTGAGCAAGAGCAGAGCTCTGCATGCAGCTCCTTTTAAGCAGGTCTTGGGATGCAGGGAGTGGCCAGAGGGCCACAACACGCAGGTCTGGGGACTTGCTTCACATCTCGGGTGGACGCAGCTCATGCAAGGACATAAACCTGGCTGAGCAACCACATCACACGAGACACCACTAGACTTAAAAGATGTGGTTGGTGTCTAGAGGAAAAGTGGGCTGAATCGGGCCAGGAGGAGGTCTGGTGCCCCTCCAGGCTCAGCAGATCCAGGTTCTACCGTGGTGAGTGAAAACAGCCATACCAACCATCCCCTGCCTGGCCTTGGCAGGGATGGACATCCATGGTGAATATCTCCCAAGGGTAAGAGCAGGACAGCAATATATTCAAGAGGTTCCAACCTTGGTTTTCCCTCCCTCTTTGCCCCAGGGACAATCCTGTACCCCTGGCATGGGCACCCTTGGGTGATGGGACGTCCATGTCCCTCTATGCTGGTTCTCTGCATCTTCACCTGCAGCCCAGGAGTGGTGGAAACGCAGTTGGACTGATGCCTGCAGGCGTGTGAGCAAAACCAAGCATTCCTCAGCCCTGCGGAGGTCGGATGGCTTAAATGCCAGGTTAAAATTGCGTGTTTGAAGGGCACATGGGGCCGCCCTGTTTGGGAAGGGACAGGAGAAGGATGGGGTAGTGGTGGCAGTGTCCCGTCCCCCTCACCTGGCTGTGCCCAGGGTGACCCGGGTGGCCTGAAGGGAGTTAGATGAACCAAACTCAGTGACAAAACACCATCGCAGATGCTCTTGTTACCCAAACCAGCAACAGGCAAATTGAATTTATATGCAAAAAAAGGTTTATTAAAGGGGTTAGGCAGAGAGGGAAAGCGTGCGGGATTTGAGGGGGAGGAAAATCACCCAGGTGGAGAGATACGTTCATAGCACCATGGCGGCCGTGGGCGATGGATCCAGGCAGAGCTGGGCGCTGGCGATGCTCTTGTGGCTTCAGCTCCAGGTGACAGTCCCCAGGTGACCCCACAAAGGTTCCTCCCCAGCCCCTAAATCTCCTTCTCGAAGATGCCTGAGCTCCTAGGTAGGTCCCCAGCCCTTGCCCCCCCACTCCCTGAGGGCTGCAGCATCCCTGGGTGCATCCCACTGCCTCATCCCACTTTTCTTCCCCTCCCTCAGCTGCTATATAAACCCTTTTCCAGGATTTAAACTGAATTTTCTCAGCTCTCAGGGTTGCACTTCTCTAGCACCCAGATGTTTATATCCCTGGGACCTCTTTTTTTTTTTTTTTTTTTCCAGCCTGCACCTTTGCTACACCCTTAAATCCACGTTGTACCAAAGGACACCTGATTCACACAGAGATTTCTCGCAGCAAGTGGCTAATGTCCCCAAAAACCCCAGACTCGAGGTTTTTTGGCACTAGCAGGGAGCGGGGACAGGGTTTTAGTCCCACAACTCTCTTCCCCCTCTCCCCCCTCCTCCCTGGTCAGAGATGAATCAGGAAAGCAAGGAAAAACAGCAAAGGAAAAAAAATGAATAAGGAAGCCAGCAGCAGGCTGAGATTTAATCTGGAAACAGCTTTATTAAAGAGTAAGAAGAGCTTCTGCATTAGTTTATACACAAAAAAAATAAATTGGGGCTCTTAACCTCTCATTGAACCAGTGCTGGAAAACCAACCCCTCCTCTCCCTGGTACCCAAATCAGCTGTGCTCACCTCCATTTCCAAAGGGATCTCAGCAGGGATCCCGCACCCTTGGTTCATCTAACCCCCTTGGCCAGGACCATTTGGTTGCAACGCACCAGTTTGCGGCAGCAGCGCTGCAAAACACCACCGCAGGCGGCTTGGGAATGTCACTTTGGGGATGCTCAGATGGTCTCTACCTGCTCCGGTGGCTCCCGGGATCCCTTAGGGGATCGGGGCGGGGTGGGGGATCCCACCCCAGAGCAAATCAAAGAGGGGTTTGCTTGCCTGCAAGCGAGGACCATGGCTGCTCCAGAATACCAGGAGATAGCAGCAAAGGTCTTAGCCCAGGAGCACTAGATTTGGGAGGGCCCCGATGCTCTGCCACCTGGGAGCAACCCTCAAGGAAGAGAAAGCTGCAAGCAAGCCTCTGGCTGATGCTGGGAAGGGAGAAGGCTGGAGGACAGGGAATGGCACCCCAGAGATGATGGTGGGGGGGGCAGCTGCCTCTTCTGCCCGCGGCGTGGGGCTCAGCAAGGAGGGAGGCCTGGCGTTACACTCACCGCCGTGTCTTCCTCACTGTCCTCCGAGCTGCTGATGACGATGCTGATGTCTTCTGCGGAAGGAACGGGAGGATGCTGAGGCTTCAAGACTCTTATTTTGGATGGCACGGGTTTTCCCATGGGAGGACTAATCTTATCTCCTGATTTTTGCAGCAGAGGGCCAACGCTTCTACCAGGACCACGTGCCACCCAGCCCTTGGGTGCTCTCAGATGAACCTCAAGGTGGGGGGTAACCTCTCCACTGCTGCTCCACCCCATGGACCCTGCACCAACCACTCCAGAAGATGCATTTCATCCTCCCTCCTGTTTGCAGAGCTGAGCCCGGGACCCCTCGCTGTGGGATGCTGGAGTGGGGCCGGGTGAGCTTGGGGAAGAAAAAGGTGGTTTGCTAAAAATGGTAGTGTTTTTCGTTCCGCGAAAACCCAGAGCTCCTGGAACGGGAGGTCAGGGACTCTCTCTGCACGCTTACCCTGGGTTTTTGGCTCCCTCAGAGGTAGGACATGGAGATGCATGGAGCACCCGCGTCCACCCCTCTCCTATTTACTCCCTGGGTACCAGCTCCCACCCTCTGCTGCTCTGACCCCCGGGGGCTGGCCAAGGCTCTGAGTGCACGGGGGTGCAGCGAGGCTGGGAAAGATGGGGGACCCCCATAAAGGTAACAAGGAGGGGCATGTCCCCCGTCCCCACCTGCAACATCAGCGTGGCTGTTGGCGGCCGGGATGCTGCTGCAGTTCTGGTCTGGCGTGGAGGTGCTGGGCCCCCTTCTGCCATCCCACTGGTTTGAACTGGGATCGCTGGGGATCGGCATGCTGTCACACTCCAGCTTCAGCAGCTTGGGTGACACCTGGCTGCCCCTTTCCATGCCATGTGATGTCCGCTTGGGCCAAATGGTGACGGGGAGAGCCTGGAGAGAGGAGAACATAGGGATGCAAAGGGGCAGGGTGACATCTCCCGGTCCCCAAAGGCTCCTGCCTGGCCGGGGTGGTTCTTACCGAGCTTTTGTGCATCTCCTCGAGGCTGATGGTGAAGGTGGGCAAGATGCTCTGGCTCTGGGGCTCGACTGGCTCTTGCTGCAGAAAGAGCGCGGAGCAGCGTTAGGGTGAACCTCGAGGCCACCCATCCCTCTGCAGGGCTGGAGTGTCCCCAAGCAGTGGGCAGAGTTGGGAGAGGGCAGAAACATCCTCATTGGGGGGAAACTGAGGCACAGCCCAGCCCTCCAGCTTGGCTCAAGGCTTGTGCTTGAGCTGTGGGTGTTTGGCAGCGTGACGGCCCGGGTAGGCTATGGATTCCCCCGCTGAAAATGAGGGATGAAGCAGGAGGGGGTGGGAGCATGCCCGGGGAGCAGGCAACGATGGCTCCAAAGCAGGTCCTTCTCTGCCCAGGCAGAAACTGCTCCTGGGGGTTTGTTGTTGATGAAGAAAGGCGAGTGATGGGCTGGGGAGGGGAAGGCAAACCCTTGGGGGAGGCCTGCAAAGGCCAGAGGAAAGTGGAGGGGGGTGGATCCACGTTTCAGCTGACACAGGAGCCCTCCCTGCATGGCAGCGCACCGGGACGAAACACGGACATCTCACCAGGTTGTTCTCTGGGGCCACCTCGACCATGGGGACAGCTTGGGAATTAGTACCTGCAATGGAGAGAGGAGGGCTGCAATCCCAAATCAGAACCTCCGGAGTTCCCACTCAGCCCCGGCAGCAGCCAAGCAGGGGAAAAACCTGCCCAGCGCCTGCAGCAAAGAAAGGGCAGCTCTGGTCTCCTTCCCATTTCCCAGCCCTTTGGCTTGGGATGGCCCAAGGGGTTTTAGGAGCTGGGGAAGCAGAAACCAGTATCATCAGAGCCTGTCAGATTGGTGGGAGACCAAAAAGGGGCTCTGGCCATATAAACGAAGGAGCAAAACTTGGTCCCAGTGGAAACAAGCACCCTATGAGAGTGAATCTTGGCTCATTTTGCTGCAAGGACGTGGCTCTGAACCCTATGGGAGCAACAGATGGGCAATGGCTTTCTCAGCTGGCCCATGGGGTGGCTGGATCCATCCCCACGGCAGGTCCTCACCTGGGTGGCCCATGACGCGCTCCACCAGCGCCTGCAGCCTGGCTCTGCACTCAGTCAAGTCCCCAGGCTGCGTTCGGTCCCCGGTCACCGGCGGCTGCAGCCGCTGCAGCTCCTCCAGGGAGTCCTTGATGAAGGGCTGCATGTCCATCACCTCCTGCTCCGTGGCGTAGAGGTTCATCTTCTCCACCAGCTGCTCGCCCGCCTCCATCCGCCGCAGCACCCCCTCCACCCGCTCCAGCTCCCTCGACAGCTCCCGACGGCCCTGCTCCTGCCCGGCTTCCACCAGCCCCAGCAGCTCCTCTTCCTCCCGACGGATCAGCCCCACCAGCTGCTCCACACGCTGATGGATCAGCTCCCGCATCTCCCGCTGCACCCGCTCCAGCCGGGCGGCCTCATCCTTCAGCCCCGCGTAGGTGGCCTCGAAGCCGTTTCTCTTCTGCTTCAGCTCCCGGCTGAGGGTGCCCAGCTCCTCCTGCCTGCGCCGGGTCTCGCTGTGGATGTCGCAGAAGGGGGCGTGATGGCTGTCCAGCAGCGCGCAGGAGCAGCACAGAGCCCTCTTGCACTTCTTGCAGTAGATGCTGGAAGGAAACAGGAGCATCCTTCAAAGCCAGTAGGTGAGAAGGGAGAGAAGACCTGGGCATGATTCCCCATCCCCAATGGGCAGCTTAACCGGAGGGGAAACTGAGGCACAGGGCAGGAAAGGGCTTTACTTCACATCACCAGCTGCAGATTTGGGTGTGAAGGTGGGTGTTCAACCCGCCTTTCCTCCCCTCCCTCCCTCCTATGCCAGCCCCATATCACTACTGCTTGGCCTCACCAAGGCTGCAGCAGTCCCTCCCCAAAGAAAACCCCTTGGCTCTTGGTCCTGGTGCAGCAGCCCCAACACCCTTGGTGCAGGATGGGAACCCCCAGGGACAAGGCACCACTCTCACCTGGAGATATGGCCCTGGTTGGCATGACCAGGACTGGAGCAAAAGAGGTTGCAGGACTTTCTGGTGTCTTCCAGGAACCGATGGGCTGAGTCGGCACGAAGCTCCTCCACTTTCTTGGCCTCGTGGCTCCTCTTCTTGAAGAACCACTGGTGGTCCTCGAAGCACTTGGTGCAGAGGAATTCCTCACACTCCGAGCACCACACCGTCGCCGCTTCCCCCTGGCACCGGCTGCAGCTCGGGCCACCGCTGTCACTGATCTTCTTGTAGATGCTGAGCCTGGCTTGCAGGTTGGTGAAGAGCAGGTTGTCCATGTTGGGGATGCCGCTGGCCTGCGGGATGGCCGTCCGGCACACGGGGCACTGCCCAATGGGCTTGTTCTCGCTCAGGCAATCGAGGCACAAGGTGTGGAGGCAGGTGAGGAGCTTGAGGTTGGGCGATTCCTTCCGGCAGCGCTCGCAGGAGACGAACTGGAAGTCATCCTCCACGGCGGGCTGCTGGGACGGAGGGGAGCACGGGGGTGTCCCCGGCTGGGGTCCCATGTCCGTGGGGGCAGTGGTGCCACTGCCATCTAGGTGGGATGCGGGGGAAAGTGTGTGAGCTGGGGGGAGGACGGGAGGCTCAGTCCCACCCGTGGGGGCCATGCAGGTCACCCGTGGGCAGCCCACTTTACCCACCCCGCTGCAGGGAAGGGCTAACGGAGCCGCAAGGTGGGCAAGCAGCCCTTCTCCACCCCGCCTTGTCAAAGGTGAGTGGGTGACAGCACCCCGGCAAGGGGAAGCGTGCTCTCCCAGGGGAGATTCTCTGCTGGCTGCAAAGGGTTGTGCTCCCTTCGAGTGTGGGACCCTCGGAGGCTCTTCTTCCCCCACCCCCCCAACCTCTTCCCTCTCGGGGAATTGTGGATTTCAAAGCTGGGGGGAGGGAACGAAGGCCGCGAAGTTGGTTTTCTTTTCGATTTGCCGCCGCTGCCTCTTCCCGCCCCCCCAGCGGGGAGGCCAAGGGGGGGCCCTGGCAGCGGTTCCTCCCCCACCCCACCCCCCACCCCGTGGGGGTCCTGCAAAACGTCCCGGGCAGCAGCGGGATGCTGCCACCAGCCCCGTCTCCCGCAACACCCCTCATTTCCCACCACCCCCCCCGGACCCTCTCCAGCCCAGCAGCGCAGGCAGGACACCCCACCACCACACACGCAGAATAAAGCAGCGCCCCCACCCCCCCCTCGCCTTCGCCTCCATGCAATATTTTTGCACCCTAAAAAAAAAAAATTAAAAATAAAATAAAAAAAAAAATGCCATCCCCCACGGGGGCGATACCCTCGTCTCCCTTTGTGGGTGGGGGTCTGGGCCAGGCTCTGCTCCCCACCCCCTCCGTCTCACCTCCTCCCCCTCCAGAAAAGTGGGGGGACACCCCCTCCCCCCCGATTCTTACCGGCTGGGGGGCTGGGGCCGGGCGGCCGGGGGGCGGCGGGGCTGTCGGGCATGGCAGCGGCGGCGAACGGCTCTCCACGGGGACTTTCGATTCCCCGACCTGGCTAGCAGAGGGGAAGGAAGAGGAGGAGCTGGCGGGAGGAAGGCGGGGAAGGCAGGGGTGTTCCTGGCGTTGGGAAGGGAGCGACCCGGGATTCCCGGCTCCCACCCGGGCAGCGCCCTCCTCCCTGCCTGCTCCTGCCTTCCCTCTGCCCTGGGGGGCCGGCGGGGGGGGGAGATGCAGACACTGGGGGGGTCGCTGGCCGGCGGGGTTGGGGGGATGCAGGCATCGGAAGGATGCTGGTACCGGGAGGGGGGGGAATGCAGACCCTGGGATGGGGATGCAGGCACCGGAGGTGGGGGGGGAGCGGGGATGCTGGTATCCGGGTGGGGGGGATGCAGGAATCGGAGAGATGCTGCCACCAGGGGAGCCGGGGGGTGGGGGGGCGGGGGGAGTACAGGCACTGGGATGGGGATGCTGGTACTAGGGCGGGCATGCAGGCACTGGGACGGGGAGGGAGATGCTGGCACCTGGGGGGGGTTGGAGGGCACAGCTCTGCTTTAACTTCTAGATAGGAGACCCCCCCTACCCCCCCCCAAGCAGTCCTGGGGTGCATGTCTGGGTCCTGGCTCGGTTGTAAAGGCTGTGCCTGGGGCAGTGTCTCAGGCCCCCGCTTCAGCCAAAGGGGGCTTTAAACCTGCCCTATTGCCACCCCCACCACCCCCCTGCCCCGCCATCCCCAGCAGTGACGCTCTGGGCTGCTCGCTGCTCTTCGCTGTCATTTGAAAGACGGTGAGATTGGCGGGGGGAGTGGGCTTTGGTATGGTGAGAAGGGCCCACCAGAACAGGAATTGCTGGGAAAAATACCTCTCCCGGTTCCCTGTGGGGCTGGGGGACCCTCTGGAGCCAGCCCCTCCTCAAGGTGAATGCGTGATGGAGGACCCGGTTCTCCCCATATGGTTGGTGGAGCAGTTCCCGGGCTGGGCCTTTCCGGAAAAACTCACCCAGCCGTGAACCGTGAGCCGTTTCGTGCCTGTGCCGTCAGCAGCCACATGACGGGCGGACCAGGAAGCACCAGCGGCTCCCTCCTTCCCACCGCAGCATCCTCCCCACGGCCTCCAGTCCCCACGGCCACGGCGGGGGCTGGTGGCCGGGGACACCCCGGGGTTATCTCCCGGCTACCAAGGGGGTGCGATGCGAAGGGTGTCTGCGGGGCCACGGCTTTTGTCTCCCGGCTCGGCTCCTGCCCAGAGGGTCTCCGGGAGGATGTGAAGCACCCCCCAGCTCCCCAACCTGGGTGAGTCCCCAGCGAGGTAAAACCCCCGCAGGATTTGATTTTTTCTCGCGAGTATCCTCTGTGAAAAAAGCAGGGCTTGTCAGCTCTTCCCCAGTGTCTCTCTGGTTGCACGTCAGGGCAAGGAGGTTGGATCTGGCTGGGGACAGGCAGAAGCCGTGCCAGCTGCAGAGCTGGCTGGAATGGCAGGGGAAAGCTGGGCTTAGAGGCCTCCGAGCACCGGGAGCGGGCTCCTGTGCAAGGCACCAGCACCATGTTCAGCCGGTCGGGATACCAGGCCCTTCCCTTGGGAGACTTTGACCGCTTCCAGCAGTCCAGCATCGGGCTCTATGGTGCCCAGAAGGGCTTCTTCTCCTTCGGATCCAAGCAAGATCCTCTGGGCCCAGCTGGGAATACCACAGGTGAGTCCCAACCTTAGAGGGGAGATGCTGCCTTCCCCCCCTATTCCCAATTTTGCCATCATGCTAGCTGGGTGCCCCCCACGCTGCTGGCTCCCCTGGGGTGCAGGGTGCATGGGGGGGAAGAGGTTTGGATGGTGGTTCACAGACAGGGAAGGGGGCTTTGGAGCAGGTTCATCCTCTGTTTCATCCCCCTGCAGACTCCTCCCAGGGCTGGTTGTCCTGGATCTGCCATGGGATTATCACCTCCTTGGTCTTCTTGCTGATGGTTGTCACCTTCCCCATCTCAGGATGGTTTGCCTTGAAGGTAAGGGAGGGAAGCAGGCAAGGAGTAGGATGCAACCCATCCTCCATGGTGGGGAACCGTTCCCAGCTGCCCCTGGTCCCATTGCTCCTGGCACCTGCAGGACCCAGGGTTTTGCTTCCGCCCTGGTCTAAACTTTCCCGTTCCAGATTGTGCCCACCTACGAGCGAATGATCATCTTCCGCCTGGGCCGCATCCGGGCACCGCAAGGACCCGGCATGGTCCTGCTGCTGCCCTTCATTGATCACTGGCAGCGTGTGGATCTGAGGACAAGGGCCTTCAATGTGCCCCCCTGCAAGGTGAGTTGCCTTGGGGCAGGATGAAGAGGCATCTCTCAAATACCCAGAGCAGGTGGATTTGGGGCTGGTCTGACCCTTGGTGCCGTGTATGGACCCAACTTTTGGTTCCTCCATCCTCATGGCGAAGCGAGGGCCGTTGTGGTTGGTGCTGTGAACCCAGAGTCCTCACCTGCCTGCAGTAGAAAAGCTCCTCTTGACTTTGCACGCCTTGTTCAATGCACGTTCCTGGCTGGAGACATCTCAAACCCATCAATCCCTGTCCTTCCCAGATGTCTTTCAATAACAGCCCTGTGCTGGAAACTGGCCTCACCGTCCAGATGACCCCAAAATTCATAATTTGGGCTGGTTTTGTTTCTAATAACCCTCTTAATAAAGAGATCCAGAGCTGTTTGACAGCTGGGAAAGAAGTGAATGCCTTTGCTCCCAAGCTCTGTGCAGAAGGGTTGGGCTGTGGGGCAGAGAGGGAGAGAGATCCTGACTCCCCTCTGCCCCAGCTGACCTCCAAGGACGGGGCGGTCATCTCCATGGGTGCCGATGTCCAATTCCGGGTGTGGGACCCCGTGTTGTCCGTCATGATGGTAAAGGATCTCATCGCGGCCACCCGGATGACAGCACAGAATGCCATGACCAAGACCTTGGTGAAGAAGAGCCTCCGTGAGATCCAGGTGGAGAAGCTGAGGATTGGGGAGCAGATGCTGGTGAGAACTCTCTCAGCCCTGAACAGAGCCCCCCTCGCCCTCCAAACCCTCAGGTTCTTGGTGTGGAAGTAACAGTAAGGGAAAGCTGGAGCTGCAGAAAGTCCATCTGGCCATGGACTTGGCCAAGGAGGGGAGCTGGGAAGATGTGATAAGTGGGGAGTAGGTACCTTCAACCTGTGGGTCTCTGGAGCTCTGTGGCTGATCTCAAAGTGCTTTTGGCCATACAGAAAAGCCCACGTGTTGTCGGCAGCCTTAAATTCGACCTCCATATCTCCACCAGGAAAATGTCTGGAGGGGGCTGCAATCTGGAAAAGGGTTTTTGGGGAGAGAAGCAGGACAGGGTGGTGGCGCAGGAGCAATAACTACTGCCCACAGCTGACGTGGGCCAGGCCAAGAGTTTGTGCATTGAATGTCTACAAGGGGGGGGTATGAAAGGATGCCGGGGGGATATACTGGTATCTCTGGGGTGGTTTGGAGGCCGGAGGTGCTGTCTGGTGGAGCACCATGCCAGAACATGGTACCAAGGGGAGAGCAAGGAAAGGGGCCAGCCTGGAGGAAGCCATGGAAAGGGGAACAAAGCAGAGCTGTCCTCCCTGTCCCAGCCTCCTCCAAGCTGGGAGAGCAACTGGGGGAGATGGGTTGAGCAAGAGCGTGGACACCTTGGAGGAGACAGCCTATTGAGCCTGGTGCAACGCTCCACACCTAAAGGTGGTGGGTACCAGAAGTATAAGCTATGGGATGCCCATGGATGGGAGGCTAGGGTGAGGGGTCCCATGAGGATGGGAGGTCACCATGGCCATACGTGGCTCTGCCTGGGGCTGCCAACACCTCTCTCTTTCTTCCTGGCTCTGCAGCTGGAGATTAATGACATGACGAAGTCCTGGGGCCTGGAGGTGGACAGGGTGGAGCTGAGCATGGAGGCTGTGCTGCAGCCACCCCGGGAGAACCTGGTGGGCCCTCTGGCCACGGCGCCACCCATCGCTGGGCTGGAGGGACTGGGTGGCACCATTCAGCAGCTGTCTGCCCACTTCTTCAGCAACACCCTGGCTCTGGCGGGCAGCAAGACCGGCACTCCGGAGACAGGTAATCAACACAGGGCCACCACTTCTCTGCTGGGGGGATGTCCCTCCTGCCCGATGACCTTTACGTTTGTTGGCTGTTTGACGGAGGAGTCAAAGCCTGGGAGATAGCATGCTCCTACGAGCACGGCGCAAATAGGCTGGCAGGGAAGAGGAGAAAGGACCCCTTCAGGCACAGCTCCCATACAGCACATGGCACAACACAACCTTTCCAACAAGACGTTGGAGATGGGACTGGGGAGGGTAGGAGCAGATCTGGGGGAGCCTGGGATGAAGACCAACTCAGATCTCAGCATTCCCATCAGGCAAACATCTGGAAGGGCCTGAGCTTGCCGAGAGTGTCACATCTGAGGGCAACATGGATTAATTTTTTTTTTTTTCCCAGAAACCCTACACCAATTTGTGCCCCACTGTTTCTTTCAGGGATAATTTTCCACCCCCTGGTAGCAGGGGAAAAGTAACCCACGGCAGACAGCAGAGCAGGCAGTAGGAAATGGCAAAACCACGTTGTCCTCCTCTTGCTTAACTGGAAACTTGCTGGATAAGTGGGTTTCTCTGCTCCAGAGACCTTCGCTGGTGGGTTCGTGCAGACCAGCAAAGTTCACCACTCAAAGGTGTCCCCTCAATGCACTTCTGTCCCTTTGTCCCCAGCAGACAGTGTGGAGACAGTGAATGAGCTGGAGCCTCCCACCGCTCCCCTCCTCCCCACCGCCGGCAGCACCTGGAGAAAGCCCAGTGCAGATGAACTGCTCTCGGCAGTGGAGCCTGTCCTCTCCGAGGCCCTAGTCGGCCAGGTGGGAGCATCCTACCAGGTCAACATCACCCTGCCCAGTGGCGCCCGGAGCACCTACTTCATAGACCTCTCCTCAGGTCACTGCTCTTTGGGATTGTTGTGTTAGAGGTGGGAGGGCATTTTGCGCCCGTGACCCCTTTGCATGCTTCAAACCCTGCTGAGCTTGGTGGTAGGTGGCCCCAAACCAACCCTGTTTGGTGGCTCTGTGAAAGGCACCCCAGGGCCCGTCAGCTGAGCGCTGCAGTTTGGTGGCTGTGGCTCCCTGGAAGTTCAAAGTAGAATTTGGTTTGGGTTAAAACCATGAATTTTCCTTCAGAAAGAGAGTGTTGATAGAAAATTGCCAGCCAGGTCTCCTCGTGGCTGACCAAGTGGGGTGGCTCGGAGACCTCAGAGTTTGTTGTCTCTTCTGTGCCACCAACCCAAGAGGGTAGTGATGGAGGGACATGCATGGGCAGCACCTTGGACCACTGCCATGGTGGAAGATGTCCTCCCAGCATCCAGTTCCATTCCCCTGTGGGTGCTGATGGTTTTCCTGGTGGCCATGTGTGCTCATTTTGGCTGGGATGGCGTTAATTTCCTTCACAGTAACTGGTCTGGGCTGTGTTTTTGTTTTGTGCTGGAAACAGTGTTGTTACCACAGGGATGTTTTCCTTATTGCTGAGTCAAGGCCTTTTCTGCTCCTCACACCACCTACCAGTGGGTAGGCTGGGGGTGCACAAGAAGCTGTGAGGGGACGCAGTTGGGACAGCTGACCCCAACTGATCAAAGGGACATGCCATACCATATGACGTCGTGCTCAGCAATAAAAAGCTGGGGGAAGAAGAAGGAAGGGGGGGACATTTGGAGTGGTGGCCCCATACTAGCAACTATGGAGAAAATGAATTATCCCAGCCAAAACCAGCACACCAGGGAAAAAGTTCCTACAGGCCTTGGAGGTGGACCACTGTAGCAGGACATTGGTGGAGCAACACAAGAGAAATTTATTTCCATGAGGAATAAGGACTCCTGTCTCCAAAATCCCCCTGCCCAGCCCTTGTCTGTCATTTGACCCAACTCAATCCTTACAAAACGGTGGGGAGAAACGCCAGCAGGTGAGGCTGCATCCTGAAGCCGGCTGTTTCCCCCTCTCCCACCCATCGTGTCCTACAGGCAGCGGGCGAGCTGGCCGAGGTGTGCCCGAGGGCAACCCTGATGTCATTCTGGAGGTGGCGGAGAAAGACTTACAGGACCTCTTCTTGGGTGACCTGCGCCCCTTGAGTGCCTACATGAGCGGGAAGCTGCAGGTGAAAGGCGACCTGCACCTTGCCCTGAAGCTGGAGGATCTCGTCAAGGCGATGAAACAACATAGATAGAGCATGCATGTGGGTGCGTGTCTGTGTGCATGTGTCTTTGTAGGTGTGCGAAAGGGGGGGACATATAGGGGTGCTGCATAGTGGGGGGCCTTGCCCTCCTGGAGCTCCTGCTGCCTTCCCCATGGAGGTTGTAGGAGTTGGGTGAAGACCTGAGCAGGGAAACTGAGGCTGAGCTCCATTGCCTGTCCTTGTCTTTATCCACCCTTCCCATCCTTTCCCTACAATGTTACGGGATGGGAACCTGTTGGCACACCAGCAGGTGCCAGTTTGCTTCTGGATCCCTTGGCCAATATGCCACCAGGGCACAGACCCATGTCCTGCTGCCCCCACAACGGGCTGCACGGCCGGGCATCTCAGACTGGAAGGGACATGAGCTGAGTAGATAGGACTGGGAAGATCTTGGGGACACTGTGGCCAACGACAGTAGTTGTGGGGTGGGCAGCCAAAGCGGGGCACGAGGGCTGGCTGGACCAGGCTGGGATGCCACCGGTGGGGTGGGGTTGGAGTCTAGTGTGGCACTGCTGAGGGGATGCTGGCACGGATGGGGAAGGGGCAGAAGTGGCGATATGGGGAACAACCTTCCTGGAGCTACCTGGAGCCTTCCCCCCAGAGTGGTTTGTAATAAGTCATTGCGCTAATTTGTGCTTCAAAGTGCTTTTGCATGCATGCTGTGAGGTCTGTCTGGGGGGGGGGGGGGGGGAGTGTGGACTGTATATAGGCATATATAGATATTTATTTATTTTGTAAGCTTCCTTTCTACCAACTCTCCATGGACAATAAACCCGGTCTGCAGCCTTGTGCTTGGGCGGCGGTGGGCTGATGACTTCTGCAGGCAGATGGGGCTGCACCCCTCGGTGCCTCAGTTTCCCCAAGGCACCCCAGGGTGCTGCATAAAGAGGCCGTGTGCTGGCCAGGGCGTGGGAGCTGCTGCCAGTCAAGCAGGTGGCATGGTGTGACTCCATCTCACTGTGTGATCGTGATGAACACATGCCATGGTGAGAAGGAGTTGTCAGGATGCAGCACAGCTTCTCCGAGGGTGCTCCGCTCCCCTTCAGCACCCAGCACCCCAGGGCTTAAAATGTCTTGGAGCTCCAGGCAGCTTTTTACCAGCCCCCAGGATGTTTTGCTGGACCAGTGGGACATCTTGCTGGCCTGGCCTGGCCTGGCCTGTGCAAGGGGCTGCTTGTTGGAAGCCGGGGCGGGGGGGGCGGGGAGAGACGAGGGAGCGGGGGGCAAGGAGAATGTTTCCGTAATGTAATGAGTTACGGATCCATTCAGGTCAAACCACCTCCTAAATGTCTTCTTCAAGGCCTTGGGGCGGGGTGGTACCAGCCTGGCTCAAGCTTTGGAGATCCTACAGACATCAAAAGCCCCCGGGGCAGGGGAGGGGGGGGAGGGTAGTGACTTACCATCCCCCTTCTCCTTTTGGGGCTACCAGGCTGGGTGAACCCCAAGTGTTCGTGGAGCTCCCCCTTTTTCATGGTGGTCCCCCTTTCATGGTGGTCCCCATGGTGCAGATGGCCTGGGGCGGGGGGCGGTACCGATGCCCTGCAGGAAGGGGTAAAGGAGAGTCAGGACACAACCAGCTTCCCCCCCGCCAAGCCAAACGGGGATGTGGAAATACTCTCTAAGTTGGCGGGGGGGAGACGCACAGTCCCCGAGTCCCCCCGCAGCAGGATACTGGGGTCCTGCAATACATTTCCCGGGGGATGCTGCTCCTTGGGGTGGGCTCTTGAGGTCGGGAAGGGCTTTCCGCGGCGGGGGGTTGCCGGGGCTGGGAGTGTGTTCTGCGCAGTTGTCCGTCCCCCCCCCAGCCCCGACACGAAGGAGGAGTTACTCGGAGCGCGGAAGAAACCGAAAGTGCGGGCAGCGCAGGCAGGAGGCGGCAGGGGCGGACGGGGAGGGAGCGGGGGGGACGGGGTGGGGGGGCAGCTACCGGCCCTGCCCGCCCCGCCATGGCCGGCCCCGACCCCGCTCCCGGCCCCCAGGTGAGCGGCTGCTGGTCCGGGGATGGATGTCGGGGGGGATGCAGTGCGGGCCGTGGGCTCCGGCGGGGGCAGGGGGCTCCGAGCCGGGGGGTCCAGGCCAGCAGGGAGCCCCCAGCCCCAAGGCGTGGCGTGGGGGGGGGTGTGATGGGGATAAGAGTTTTGGGGTGTTTCCCCACCCCCTTCCCCGACCCAGCCTTGCAAAAGCAGAGGGAGGGAGGCAGGAGACCGGAGGGATGGGCTGAGCCAGGGAGGTGGCTGCGAGGGTGGTCCCCACCCCACAGGCATGTCGTCCAGGGGTCTTTAGATGCATTCTCCACGCCCCAGCTCTGCCCCTCTGCACCCCCCCACCGCCCCCCACCCCAAGCCCCATAGCCAGGGGGACCATCCCAGGCAATCTCTGGCCTGTTTACAGGACCTGGGCATCACTGGTGAGAAGTGGTTGCTCACTGGTTGCTCCAAGTAGGGTTTGCAAGTCACTTCTTCCCCACAAGGTGCAGGGGGGAAGCTCATAAAAACCCACCCCAGTGCTTATTCCTCTTCCTTCTTCCCTCCCCAAGCTCCTAGAAGATGACTTCCAGTTCATCCTTTGCGAGGGCTGCCGGAAGGAACTGCCCAACCTCAAGCTCCTCACCTGCCTCCACACCTTATGCCTCGATTGCCTGAGCAAGAACAAGCCCGTTGGGCAGTGCCCCGTGTGCCGGACGGCCATCCCGCAGGCCAGCAGCATTTCTGACATGGACAACCTGCTCTTCACCAACCTGCAGGCCAGGCTCGAGATCTACAAGAAGATCGTTGGTGGAGTTGACTTGTTCTGCGACAACTGCAAGAAAGCCGGTGAGTTCTGGTGCTCCGAGTGCAAGGAGTTTCTCTGCACCAGGTGCTTTGAGGCCCACCAGCGCTACCTGAAGATGGAGAGTCACAAAGCCATGAGGGTGATAGACATCAGGGCAGGATCTTTTAAGGACTTCCTCAAGGGCACCGGGAAGACCAGTAACTTGTTCTGTTCCAACCCAACCCACGAGAGCCAGATTGTAAGGTAGGTCTAAGGAGGTCTGTCCTCATCTGGGTGGTTTCTTGTCATAAATCTCTTTGGACTACTCCACGATGGGACTGAGCAGGGTGTCTGTGTCCCTCTGCTGTCCTGATTGCCACCTTGTCATGGACAAGATGGGTGGGACGTAGTGACTGGTGGTGTCTAGGGCATGGAGGGAGTCCATGATGGGACTGAGCAGGGTGTCCCAGTCCCTCTGCTGCCCTGATTGCCACCTTGTCGTGGAGAAGATGGGTGGGAAGTAGTAACCAGTGGTCTCTAGGGCATGGAGGGAAGGTTTGGTGCAAGCTGATGATGGGGACAAGGGAGGGGAGTGTGGGGGGTGTTCCTTGCTAGGATAAGGAGGGTGAGGTTGATGGAGCCCAGCAAGAAGAAGGCCTCTTGTTTCAGCTGCCGTGACAGACAGCAGAGAAGGGTGTGTTTTGATGATGGTGCTAGACCAGCTTGGAGAGGGTCTGGGAACAGCATGGATGCTGTCGTGGTTTAGCCCCAGCTGGCAACGAAGTACCATGTGGCTGCTCACTCATTTCTCCCCCCTCAGCGGGATGGGGAGGAGAATCGGAAGAAAGAGGTAAAACTTGTGGTGCATGAAAGGGTTATCAAACATTGGTGATGGAGCCACCATCCCTGGAGGTATTTAAAAGCCAGGTAGACGTGGCGCTAAGGGACATGGTTTAGTGTTGTTTTTTGTCAATGTGAGGTTGACAGTTGGACTCAATGATCTTCAAGATCCCTTCCAACCTAGACAATTCTATGATTTTATGAATGTCTCCCACAGCGCTTGCACAGTCACCGCAGTGACCTTAGCCAGCCCAGCAGAGGAACAGAAACCCTGTGGAGACATTGAACCAACATATTTTTTTTGTGATTGGGAGAGTATAAAACCAAATGCCTGGCCCAAACCGGGTGGTAACTTAAATTCAACGAATGCATGACTTAGCAGTTTGATAAACGAATGAATTGCAAAGCGTGCGGCCTGAATTACTGCTCTGCTTGTGCTTGGCCTCACAGCGTTTACTGCAAGAAGTGCAAGAGGGCTCTGTGCTGCATCTGCGCGCTGCTGGACAGCCATCACACCCCCTTCTGCGACATCCGCAGTGAGACCCGGCGCAGGCAGGAGGAGCTGGGCACCCTCAGCCGGGAGCTGAAGCAGAAGAGAAACGGCTTCGAGGCCACCTACGCGGGGCTGAAGGATGAGGCCGCCCGGCTGGAGCAGGTGCAGCGGGAGACGCGGCAGTTGATCCATCAGCGTGTGGAGCAGCTGGTGGGGCTGATCCGTCGGGAGGAAGAGGAGCTGCTGGGGCTGGTGGAAGCCGGGCAGGAGCAGGGCCGTCGGGAGCTGTCGAGGGAGCTGGAGCGGGTGGAGGGGGTGCTGCGGCGGATGGAGGCGGGCGAGCAGCTGGTGGAGAAGATGAACCTCTACGCCACGGAGCAGGAGGTGATGGACATGCAGCCCTTCATCAAGGACTCCCTGGAGGAGCTGCTGCAGCTGCCAGGGGCCAGGGACCGAGCACAGGCTGGGGACTTGACTGAGTGCAGAGCCAGGCTGCAGGCGCTGGTGGAGCGCGTCACGGGGCACCCAGGTGAGGAGGCACTTGGCCAGGCACGCCAGGGAGGAGGGGACCAAGAGCAGAGTTGAAGGTTAGACCATATTCTCCATGGGTTTCAAGTCTCCTTCCATGTGGTGACTTGATGGACCTGTGCCTCCAGGCTTTGCTCATGAGGTGGGCACGCTGCAGCCTCCCCTAGGGATGGGATGCAGTTGTTGCATCCATCGCTTCCAAAGCAACGCTTGTCTCTTGCTCTCACGGAGTATGGTGGTCCCACAAATGCGGTGGTACTGGGCGGGAATGTGGATGGAGCCATGCCGTGTGGGTTGAAGGACACGGGAGGTGAGCGGCACTTGGACATGAGGCACATGGAGCATGGGCTCACAGAGG